>NC_137101.1:19218140-19558140 GCF_949357685.1 Gobio gobio | reverse complement strand
GCTCTCAAAGCTCAACATCGTGCTGTGAACTTCACATGCATGTGTGTTTTTGGTCTGCTCTCAGTGTTGTACTCGTGGGGTCAACCAAATTTCCCCCCCCTCCCTTGTGCATTCACTCTTTTTATCTGTCCTGATCAACTGGCTTTAATTTCTTTTATCTCATCCCATATTTTTCCAAGGCAAAAGTTTCTTCATGAGAGTGGGGATCTTGAGAGTGCATTGTTTTCTTATAATTAATTAAAGTGAGTGTGTGTGTGTATTATATGTTAAATATATTGTTTTTATAAGTGCTGTCAATCGATTAAAAAAAATGAACTAATTAATCACACATTTTTCTTTAAATAACCACGATTAATCGCACCACATATTTTATATTGTAATTATTTCACATTGAATCTCCAAATTAACTGTAGAAACAACAAAGACAGTATATTTGAAATATTTGTTTAAAGGCTAGCTGATGTCTCTAAGAAATAGATCCCCCCCCCTCAATTTTAGCCATTAATTATAGAAATGCAACATTACAGCATAATTGAAAAATATCAATTTTAACACTTATTAGGCTTTAAAAAAATATAACAACTTTTAATTTATATGAACTTAAAACTATCTTCACATAAATACATTTTTTTGACCTGTCAAAATACAAAAAAAGTTATTATTTCCGTGGTTTCTGACCCATGTGACCTTGTAAACAGTATAATTAAATATAGATTAATTCTTATTAAAGCTACAAAAGTTATTCAGTCAAGAGCAGTGAGCGATTTTCTCTTTTTCTTTTGTTCTTTGATTATCCTTAAAGGCCCAATGAAATCAAAATTGAAGTTTTTTAGCTTTTAGTGTGACTATGTTAGCCTTCAGGTTAGGAATAAACTGGTGTGTTCAAAAACAATGACAAAATTTGCATTTAGGAGATGTAAGCGTTCAAAACGTACAGTCTATCACTTCCGTTAAAACGAATCACAGATTTTGATGACATCATCGCAGACTTCACCTTCTCATCAAATCTTCTGTCCAATCAAATGCTCTCTAGAGTCTGAACGGTTGGAAATTAGGAGGAAACTGGCTTTAACAAACAGAAAGGCTCTAGTCAAACTGTGGTATTAAAGAAACTCTATTGGCTGTTTCAAAAAAGGGGAGGAGCTGTTAACAGCTGGAGCCGTTTCAGGGGAAATTACGTCAACACATTGAATACACATTGAACACATTGAACTGCGCGTTTCAAGGCACTTCAGTGGGCCTTTAAAGGGATAGTTAGTTCACATTAAATGAAAATTACCCCATGATTTACTCACCCTCAAGCCTTCGGTATTCAACTTACGAAGAAAGTGTAATGCCTCTCGCAGTTAAAAAAACTTAAGCTATGTCCGACATTATACACCGAGCCAGTTACGCTTCTTTCGTAAGTTGAATACAGAAGGCGATCTGGCGGAAGCTAGATATTTTACGTTAAATATTTATATTTTTCTTACACAAACGCATCGCTTTGCTTCAGAAGGCTTTTATTAACCCCCCGGAGCCGTGTGGATTACTTTTATAATGGATGGATGCACTTTTTGGGGGTTCAAATTTTGGCCTGCCATTCACTGCCATTATAAAGCTTGTATTAGCCAGGACATTTTTTAACGGAACTCCGATTGTATTTGTCTAAAAGAAGAATGTCATATATACCTAGGATGGCTTGACGTGAGTAAATCAGGGCGTAATTAAAATTTTTGGGTGAACTATCCCTTTAATGACAGACAGCAGAGCATTTATTAGACTGCTGTCACTTTAAGACCTGCTGCACATGACGCCGATCTGACACATCCCCTTTTCTCACAACTCTTTATGTTCATTTAAGACTTCATTTAACTCATTTAAGAGGATACTCAACAAAATTGTAATTTTGACATAATTTTGTGTTTTTATCTGTTTGTGTCTGTTGTCCTTTCTGTGAGTGTGTGGGTCACAGACAGGAGATTCAGATGTGAAGTTCAATTCTGTGTCTTAAATGGTTTAAAAGCATTTGCGTCAATAAGAGTGTGGTCACAATGTAAAGGATGACGGGAAAACAGATGCTGCGTTAATTGTGTTAAAAAAATTTTTTCGGTTTGTTTAACGTGTTAAAACTGAAAAAATGAATCGTATGTGTTAACACGTTAATTTTGACAGCACTAGTTTATATTCAAGCACTAGTTTACTATAGGGTTAGGGTAGGATTAGGATTTGGTTGAGGGTTAGTTGCATGTAATTATGCATAATTGTCTGTTATTACTATGTTAAATACATGTAACATATGTAACAAGGGCACTGTAAAATAAAGTGTTATCTATTTGTTTTATTTAAAAAATAAATCTGCTTTTGTAAAAAGATTTTTTTATAACTGTATTAACCACAATCTACCAAAAATCCTGCTGTTTGTTGAGAAGGGGTGCTGTCTTTGGTCAGGGTCATTTTCACAACAGTGCAGCCAATTAAAGCTGCACACAATTTTGTTCTCCTAGTGCAAAATGAGTTGAGTCACCAGAATGAATGCCAATCCTGAAACTATCAGCATGAGGTATTATGGTACCCATAATAGTACAAAGTGACTTACGTAGTACATAACAGCACACAACCTCTGGTCAAATAGCAAAATACAGCTGACAACAATAACTGGCCCATTAAGTCAATTATCCTAATTTAAATCTGTGTGTCTATGGTTTCCCACAGTTTGCGATACACTTCACTTTCCAGTTAGCGATACAGCACAGCATGTTAGATGCGGTTCCAGCGGTGTGGCTTGAGGAAATCTCAGAGGTCAAAGACCTTTCAAGGGTCAAGCTGCCTCTCTCTTGTAGGAATTAACCGACTCTCTCTGAGGTGACAAACTGCTACTGCTTATAGAGACAAGTGGCTGAAGGTCAGAGTGTATCTGACCTGTGTGAATCACCAGAGGGTAAATGTTTTCTTTTTACTCAAAACCATCCGGAGAAAGCCTTCAAGAGAGTTTTATGGTGCAATCTTGGCTGCTGTTAACCTTTTACAGATTTGTTTTGTTTGCTTGTTCTGTACGTTTTAAACCTTTTTTCTATTTCAAGGTTTCAGGTTTTCATTCAGGTTTACCAAGAACACTTATGAAAGGAAAAGAAACAAATAAATGCCCTACAGCACTACATTTTTACAGAAGGCCCCTCACACCTCAGGGCCCTCAAGCTGATGTTGTCTGTCAAAAAGGCTAAAGATTTCACATTGAATCTCACCAATCCAGTTAGTGGTGGTGAAATCAGAAAGAAAGTTCCTGGGTGAACCTCTCAGGTCAGCTGATTTATAACAATTCTAATATTTAACAAATACAGTGTTTCAAAATGATCTGAAATACTAAATACTAACGGAAAAGTGTACGGGGTTAAATTACATAGAATTTGTATTTTCTTACACCCACTATTGCGGTTCTCAGATCTCTACACCCACACCAGAGGTCACAAACAAATGTAAGCACTTGATGACACACTCTTATCAGCATAGATGCTTCATACTCTTGTGTGAAATCTAGTGTAGCCATCCTATGTCTTACACTGACTCGCAAATTAAGTGTTGTGCTCAATTTAGAAGTGATTAGCAAAACCTTTGCTCCTTTATGCTATTTAAAATAATGCAAGTTCAGTAGCTCAAGTGTCACATTCTAGTTTGAACTGCATGTGTTAATTAAGTTGACACTTTACTGCAGCCTCCTACGCAGGGTGAACTGAAACGCTGAATGCTAGCTCTGTAAAATGCCACAAGTAGGAGTAAAGAGAGATGTAGATGTAATAAAGACATTTAAAGGAATAGTTCACCCCAAAAAATCATTTACTCACCTTCTCTTTGTGTCGTTTTGTATTGTGGTGTGGAGATGTTTAGAGAAATGTCCATGATGCTCTTTTACATACAATGTAAGTGAATGGTGGCTGTGAAAAATGAACAAAGGCACTATCATAAACAGACACAAATCTTCACCACTGCTGCAGCGATCACATTTGTACAAATTGGTTCATAGATGTACATACTGTAGATGCTACATTTATTTGGTTCTCATGTCTTGTTGTGACTGATCACAATGCATCTAATTTGACTTTGCGCATGTTTAAAATGGCCCAAATAGGAGATTTTTCTTTCTGTTCCTCAGACAAAACTATTGTATGACTATTGTATGGCAAACAAGTCACATAAACTAATTGTCAAAATTATTTCAAAAAGATTTCAAAATGGAGAAGGCACAATAATTGTATCTCTCCCGAGGATATAATATTAACTGCTTCTTTCATTTTGTATTTGGTTATTTTTTATTTGCTGCTTAAAAGGTTTCTTGGTAAATTTGTTGGCGATCAAATATTTAATATCTCTACTCTCCATAATTAAGGTAGAATCAAACTAACATCACGTAATTTACATATCAGCGATGATCGGTTGATATACCAAGGGAGGCTAGCCTCCTCTGTGGTGTATTTTTATCTCAACACTACATGCTAAAAAGTGAAATACTCGATGCTGATTGGCTATTTTTTTACCACCCCCTTCCTTGTCTATCCCCTCAGACTCGCCTTAGCACGGTTTTCCGAATGGCAGATTCAGCACGTTCAGGTAGCGGCGATAGATCCGGTAATATTTGATGCTGTTATAATGGTGAAATTGCAAACAAGAAATTCTCGTTCTGAGACATGAAATGAGATTAATAACTGGGAATTTGTAATTATTAAATTAAAAAGAATTAGAATTATTAACATTAAATTGTCCTGACGAGCCACCACTGGTCCCTAATCACCATTGAGCAGCATTAGCATCTCCTCTGTGTCAAAATATTTATTTCTAACATAAATATATATTCATGTCAAACTATTCAAATTACTTCTTTTAAATTGTGTGCGGTGTCAACTTCTAGTTTGATTTTGACTAACACATCCCAGAAGCCTCTCAATCTCAGAGGGCTGCCTTTACCTTCAAATCTTGTTTGAAGATAACTGGTCCCTTTTAAGCATACCGTCGAATCGGTGAAAGAGTTTGGCTTCAAAGCCTCATAAAAAGAACAACTTTGCCTTGGGTTATCTGATTACTCTGCTTGCTGCACAAACACACAGGAGTCTTTTAAAATGCAGACACATCACCCACCACAGAAGCCCTTCGCCTACGGCAGCCGCAGACAAAGTCTGCAATGCCTGGCTAACACCGTCACCTACATCTAACAGAAACCACTGATGTCTGTCTCACTGCTAAACCACAGCTCAAACGCTACGCCCAACACTGTGTAACAGCCCATGGCAGCCAGTGAGACTGATAATCACTGTCTATGGATGTGCAAAATACATATTTTCAAAGTCAACTAGTTCAGAGGTTCGAGTGAACAACTAGTGTATTATTTGGACTCAAGGAAATCCTGCATAATTGGGCAGGTTACAGGTTCAGTTGACCCCAATAGGACATTTTTGTAAGTGCCATAACACAGTTTTACAGTAATGTTTTGGATACAAATGAATCAATTGAATGTCGATTTTGCAGTGCTCATGGCATGAAATGCTCAAAAAGCAGTCAAAGACATGCATGTGTAGCTGCAGGGCTTTAACCCCCTTGTAGAATGTCGGTCAAAAATGAAATTTTATTTATTTCAATTAAATGATTGTACTATATTTTAGTTTGATGCTTTTTATTCAACATTTTGTATTTTTAGGGGATTTTATGGTATTCAATTATATTCATGCAGTAGTTATAATTCACTTATTCACTTTTTGAGCACGGATCTGAAAATTGAATTTCCAACTCTAATTGTCATAAATCTTAATTTCTTTGGAGCACAGACTCAAGTTTGGTCTTTTTTTAAAGACGACACTTGGAAGATTATTGCTGAAGTTTTAAAAAGTGAAATTGAAAAAAGTTATAGTGTTACATTTGTTAAGAGCACAAAACTACTATGCACAAAAATACAATTTTCCATTTTTATATGAAATATATACTTTACAAAACACGTTTTACTCTAAAACTGTGAGAAAATAAAAGCCATAAATCTAAACGAGCTGTGTTCTAAATTTGAGGTTGATATCTCAAAAAATGTGCGTTCAGGAAGATTTTGTTTGGGCGCAGTACCAAACATTTCCACAAAATTAAATTAATTTCCCATTAATTTCCTATGCGGTCATTTTTGACATTGAACAATACAAGGGTGACTTTCTTTCAGAACCATTTATCCTTTTCAAATCATGTCCATGATTTTTTTTAGTTTGGTTCACACAGCAAGTGCCAAAACCTTTACCAAGTTTCAGTCCATTCCGATAAAACTAAATTAGAACAAAAACAAAACGTAACATTTTTTGGTCAAAAATGACCGAACCGCACCAGAGGGTTAAAAGGGATGAAAAGATGCAACTTCAACACATTAAAGCATCCATGTCATTATCCTTTCAAAGCTATAGTAAAATAAACCAATTAAATTGCTTAATGTGGGTATATTGAGACTTTAAAACTGTTTAGTTATTTAAAAAAAAAAAGTGCCATAAAAACTACTATAAAATAAAGAATTTCATAGCATATTCATTTAAAATGAACAAACAGGTTCCTCATATAGTAAGAGGGTCTTGAAGGACTATGGTGTGAGAGCCATCCAGAGAAAAGAAACCGACACTATGAAGCATCTGCATTCTTAACATCTTTCTCTTTCTCTCAATCTAAAAATTGCTAAAATAGGCATGTAATTTTGACTGTCATTTCATCTTTGATGTGGAGAATGTTTAGAGGGCGCTAATAATAGTGGCAGGAAAAGACGCACTTGAGTACAGCACACGCACCCAGCATATTCGTGGGAAGACAGACATCATATCAAACTGTCTAGACCTGCTCTACCATATTTCTTACAAAACCCATTTGAAAAAGAGACAGAGAATGTGTATTTAGGCATAGTTGAACCCACTCAAATACAGCCGAAACAAAATGACCGTTGACATTTTACAGCCTATATCACGATAATGATATATAACAACAGACCTGCCGTCTTAGGTGTGGTGTGTTTAACATCAAATGTCTTCAAGTTCAAGGCATCCGCATTCTTAACATCTCTCTGTAAATATTTGGATTTCCAGAAACCAATACCGAAACGTACCTACTGTAGATGATTGCACTTAACCACTTTACTAAAAATCCAATAAAGAATGTATCGCCATGCTCACTTTTTAAAACGTTGATGCGTTTCATATGCTAAGAATATGAAAGATACTGTAAATTGTTCTTCAAAAAGCAATCAAACACAATAAGTCCCAGGACATCCTAGCAACCACCCCTACAACCAACTTTAATGGCCTAACATTGAGCGAATTTTGCATGGTCAAGCGCCACAAATTCAGTTCACACTCATTGACTTCTTGAAAGCACTTCTGGTGTTTGGGCACATACATAAATTCCCTTTTGTTTTACACAGTGTAGTGGAATTTATCCTGTAAAACATCCTGATTTCAAACATCAAATCCCTCAAGTCAGAAGTGTTTTCTCATATTTCTTGACCTGAGCGGACGCTGTGACAAATCTCCAATGCAGAGTGCTGCCCTCTTTTGGAGGTGAAGAGGACTGTATTTCTGACAAATTCTCTGGAATATCAGACCATACGAGAGTAGATCCGCAACCGTAGCGTGTGTCAGAATGACGAAGGCATTCCTCTCCGAAATCTACCTTATCTGTGGGCTGGGGTGATAACAGGTCATAATTACGGTTCAGCCCAGGGTGGTGCAGCTAATGTCATTCATGGCTTGAACGCAGGACTCTCATAGCAAATAGAGGTGTTTTTTTTTTCTCTGCGGCCTGGCTGAGTAAATAGATGAATGTCCCTGAATAGAGACCAGATATATGAAACCACAGTCTCCCTTTTCATTGCATGGAAGAACATGGGGTTAGCTGCCAAAGGAACAAAAATACTACCAGCTTGTGGAATGTCTTGGCATTGGCGAATAGAGAAGCAAACTCATTATGAAAGAGAGAGAGAGAGCGAAGGAGAGAGGGAGGAAGTGGAAAAAAAATCCCCTCAGGATAAACGCCAACAGCCTCAAATCAAACTCTGGTGCAAGAGAAACACTGAGAGTATATCTCATGGAAAGCGTGAAGTTCATCTCGCTACAAGTCAGCTGATTTGACATTTTAAATTTCTCCAATTCAACCCCCTCCATTTCTCTCAATATCGATGTTCCTTAAACCGTTTAGTTCTTGTTTCTTTCTGACTAAAATTTATTTTGACCTCAGAAAGCATTAAAGAAAACACATCGAGACTTAATCAGATCTAATCTCTACCATCATGGTTATTAATGATTTATCATTATCATCATTTGAAACCGCAAAACCGTGACACTATGTGATACTAATAATTACGAACGCCACATAAAAATTCCTCGGTCTTACACAAACAACACAACAACAACAACAGGAAAGCGATCAATCAACTCTCCGGGATCTCTACGCTGGACAAGCCTGGGCTTTGTTGCCTTTGTTTACGGACATGTTTGCACTTGTTCAGAGAGACTGTGGAGGAAAGGCTGGGTGATGGACGGCCAATTACCTTCAGCGTCTCATCCTGTCACAGTCTGAGGTGAACCACATGACCTTTGAAGAGGCTTGTCACCCAGGGAGGCCATTGTTTCTTTTGGATGTTTCACACCAGAGAAAATTGCAAATGGATTTTTTCTTTCTTTTTTTTTTACTTCTAACAGTCCTTGAAGGGCTTCAAAGGGAGAAGTTCTGTCATATTTCAATGCACTGGTCTACTTTCACCAAGTCAAGTTCATACTTTATCTTACATCTTCATGACGATGCAAAATTCCCTGCTTCTTTCCTGTTCTCGTCTGGGAATACCAGAGAGTGAAAGTGCAACTAAAGTGCAACAAGTTGTCAGTGCAATAGTCCACATATACACTGTCACTCTTCTACCACGAATCGACTACCACATTCTGAAACTTATTTCACTTCTTTTTTACATGAAAGCGTTTACTATGCCAAATAACTAGTTGTAAGAGACCCAATTTATCGTTCTTGAGAAGAGCCATGAATCGCGAAGGGTTGCTATGATTACAACAGGACAGAATCTTCAGGCATTTTCCACATTTATGTGCTGATTTTAGAGTGAAAATTTGGAGAAACCCATTGCAACTTTAGAATGTGTTAAAGGATTAGTTTACCCAAAAATGAAAATCACCCCATGATCCTAGGTGTATATGACATTCTTCTTTCAGACGAATTAAATCGGAGTTATATTAAAAATGTCCTGGCTCTTCCAAGCTTTATAATGGCAGTGACTTGTTGGTTAATTTTTTAAGTCCATAAAAGTGCATCTATCCATCATATAACTGCTCCCCAGAGCTGGAGGTTAATAAAGGCCTTCTGAAGCGAAGTGGCGCATTTGTGTAAGAAAAATATCCATATTTAAAACTTTATAGACTAAAATAACTAGCATTCGGCGGTCAGCGGTACACAAGTCGACTTGCACTAAAAGAGTAACCGCTGACGCAATGTACAGGAGCATTGCAAGCTTTGACGTCTTTTGCGGATAGGGCTGGGCAACAAACTCAAGCCCCTTTTCTCTCATATCGAAATCCTCTGCCATTTCTCTTGAACAATTCTCGTTTTAGACTTCTAATTCATGACCGGTGTTTTGTTTTGCTCTATCCTCTGCGCTTCTGCGTTCGTCTATACGCATGCGTCAAGTGTTACTCTTTTGCCGTAAGTTTGAATTCAGTCTGTCATTACACTTCAACTGAAATCATACCAGTCCATTTGTTTGCAAAGCTGGATTAACATGCATATATTGTACGTGCGAACATTTGATACATTTACAATACATAATACATTTGTCTTATACGCAATACATTTGACAAGGTACGAACTACACAACCGTTAAAAAAAGCAGGTTCTATATAGTAGTATGAATGAAATCCAGATGAAATGCACATGCAGTCATGTGACTTACGGAGTCAGGTGCAACATTTCATTGGCATCCGCCATTGACCTGGCCGGTGAACGTGATTTCACCAAGTACAACATGTTCCTGGATCAACATCTTTGTTTATCCTGGAACAACATTCCAAAAAAACCAATCAGATTTGAGGGACAAGTTTACAGTTTATGTCAAGTTTAGACTTATAACCAGGGTTAGGTGCTTGTACATCAGTGTTATTCACCTAATATTTCCATCTCATTTAAGATAAGTTATAGGCAAGAAGGTTTAGGGGTAAGGATAGGGTTAGGACTACATTTTTGTACTGAAATGTCGATCCAGGAACACGTCAGTCTTGGCAAAATAACAGTGACCATATTGGGACGTTGGGAAGGCGATTAAAGCATGGCTTTATCATGTGACCAATGGCAAATAAAATAATGTCTTTTACAGCTGGTATTATTTGATGAGATTGACATTTTTATCTTATTATTCATTACCTCCATAACTGCAACAGTGGAGGAAAAAAATGGATTCGATTGAATGTGTATATCTCCTCCAGATTTACTAGGTGCAGTTTTACGTCAACAGATACAATATGACAACACATTTCCCTTTTACTCTCACAGGGTTCATTTGAGGATCTAGAGTGGAAAAATACAGAAAGCGTCCAAGAACGAAGAACCTCCTTTTTCAAAAATAAAAGATGACGGTAAAAATATTGCTACAAGCTTGTGGTCGCTTACTATACTAAAGGGTGTTGCCCCGACAGAGTAGCTGGGTGAGAAAAAGGTTGGTGATCCCTACAGGCTATATCTAATTAAACTCCTTTTACTACGTAGCGTGATATCGCATCAAGATCATACCTGCACAGTCAGATCTGCAATCCCTGAATGAAGGCTATTTTAGTCTCAACGACTCATTCAGTCCAAATTTAAAAGACGTTCTACAAGCGGGAGGAGCTTAAAAGGTCCCATTTACCCTCTGAAAATAAAATCCAACAGAGCTTTAAACCCAAAAATACATCAGCTGAAAAGACTTCACAGGGAGGTCGCTAAGCAAACAAACAGAACTGGAGCAATGTAGCCGGGGTGAAAGACAAGAGGGGAGTAAAGAGGCCTTGCTTACAAAGAAAAATAAATCACACAACATTTCAAAACACAACAGAAGAGGGCCTGTTTAGCTGCTTTGATTTTACGGCCATGGTTTTCTCTGTTGTCAGCAGGGATGCAGCACTTTGGTGACAAACACGCCTTAGAGCTGCCCGAACAAAACCATCAAAACCAAAGCCCTGTCTCCTCTCGAGATCTGGATCGTGTTGTGTCGAACAGATGAATTTGCGTTCCCCGTACAGCTGACTTTGCCTGCTCTTGGCTTTTGGAGACCTAAATTAGAGACAGGCAGCAGACTCTGTGCTGAGGGTCCGGCCAAAGCCTGGGGCAATATGGGGGACAGGAATATTCCAAAAAAGCGTCAGATGAAAGGGCAGTGTTCCTGTTTATGGAGGGTCTCTTTCAGAGGGCTCAAGAGCAGCTTATAAACTCCCACTAATTCAATTAAGCAGCATTACAGCAGGCTGACTGGAGCCTCACGTGAAGAGAGACACAAGCAGAGAGGGAAAAACAATGAGTATAATGGCAGGGAGGCGGTGTTTTATGTTGCTCTCTTTCTCCCTTTCTATATCTAAAGAAGATTTCCTAGTCTCTAAACTCCAGTTGCTGAGACACTAATGAGGCTTTAGGATCTTTCTCCTAAAGGATTAATTCTCCCAAAAAACTTGACTTAAAGCCTTTATATAATGCATTATAAAAGTATTTGTAACCAGAGTTGTATTATAATACTTATATTACGTCTTTAGAAAGTATAATGCATTAAAACATATAACATATCAACTAATTTCAGATATTATAATGCATTGTAATTTTGGTTCAATTTATTTGTGAAAACATATAATGCATTATAATTTACAATATGAATACCTTTATAATGCGTAATACAAAGGCTTTAAGTAAAGTGTTACCATAAACTCAATACAACACAAAAAGGAGACGTTAAGCAGGATGTTCATGCTGCTCTTTTTCATATTATAAAAAAATGTATTGGTGTCAAGCTTCAAAATGACACCATGCTCCAATGAGAGCATCATAAAATGATCCACCCCAACAAACTATTTTCCAAATCTTCTGAAACCAACTGATTACAAGGAAAACTTCCCTTCTGCTTATGTATATTTTTTATGAGACATGGACATTGGCCGTCATTGATATGTAATCTGGCTTGACACATCCTTATATGTCATATGCGAATAATCAAACGTCAATGAAACTTGATTGCTACAGCAGAGATTATCAGTAAACTAAACTGCATTTAATTTTTTGCATACAGAAATTGTATGAATTCAAAAGACTTCTTTTATGGTGTTTTTTAATGTTCATTGTATTGAAAAGAGCAGCATGAACATTCTGTTAAACTTCTTTTGTCTTCCATGGAAGAAAGTAAGTCATACAGTTTGGAACAACATGGGCAACCATAAAAGTTATGAGGCTAAACCGTACAGTTTATGGATAGATGCAATATAAATGCTTTATACACTGCATGATCTACTGTGTATAAAAAACGTATTCTTAGCTCGGTGGCTTTCAATAATAAACATTCTTATTATTAGATTTAAGGTATAAAAATGTTACTGTAAGATTTATAAATCTGGCTCTACTTTCATTATTTGGTCTTTCTTTTGAAAAAAAAAAAAATCTGACATTTAAAGCATCAATAAAAGCATTATTATGCTTGGATCTATAAAAACTTGCATCACAACTTTTTTTTCTTGTTCACATTTTCATTGCCATACAGCTTTTTACAACCCTTGCGTTAGGTCCATCTTGTGATTATGCGCATTTCACCTGAAAGAAGCATTTCATACTAAAAATGTGAGAAGAGTTGCTACTTCAGAAGTGTTTTCACAGAGAAGTTTGGCGTAATTTGACACCGTCACTGAGCCAAGTGATTTAGATAGGCCTAGGTACACAGCCTCAGGTAGGACTTTTTGATTCTAGTGTTTCTCCCTCTTTAATCCTTCAACACGCTTCAGAACAAACATTTTTCACGCTTCAGAACAAACTTTTTTTTTTTTGCTGAAGGATGTGCCTCCTAAAACCACCATTTGCTGTTTTACACCTCAGTCACTGGCAAAACACAAAATAAAAAATGTAAGGGCCCCTATTCTGCTTATTTACAGGTTCATAATTTTGCTTATGGGATCTACTAGAATATGTTGACATAATTTAATGTTAAAAACGAATTTCTCTTATAATTTAAATTGTTGTAGCACGTTCACCCTCTGTTTTAATTTCGATTTCTTTAAAACCTGAAAAGCAGTTTGCTCAGCCGGCCCCAGTCTGTTGTGTGTCGGAAATGTATGAGTAGCAGCTTTGGAGGCACTGTAAACACTACTGTAACTATGCTAACTATGGTGTGAGTTTTGCCGTATCATTTTGATTCTAACGTCATAACATCTTAAATGGCGAGAACGCAAAATGTTGTGGTTGTACTGCTGAGAAATGTTGTTAAAAATACATTTAACCAATGTTTCCTAAGTTCATCCGCCTTAGGAAGGCCAAAAAAAATGGGGTTTGGATTTGGGGTAAAAAAAAAAAATTGCATCTCTTGGACATACCAAAAATACTACTAATGCAACTCAACCAGGCCTCTGCCCTTTTTTTGTGTATTCCTTGGGCGGGAATTATTCAAATGAGGAATACTGTGATGTGCATATGTTCCCGCAAGGCCGTAACCATGTCTCAGACATTGGGGGACCAAAGTTTAATTTTTTTGGGTGTTGAAGGGGGGGGTTACTGGTCTTATTGGTATATTTAAAAGCATGACATTATTAAAGGACAACTCCGGTGAAAAATGAACCTAGGGGTAATTAACACATGGTTCCGAGTAGATCGTTCTCTGGGATGCGTTTTCGTGAAAATCTAAGTTTTATCTCTAAAAACAGATTAGCTTATAATGCTAGTATATGGGGCATAGAATAAGTAAAATTAAATAGCTGGTTAATACCACTAACAAGGCTCAAAATAGCCTCACACTAATACGGTAGCATAATGAGGGTCCCTACATGCAAACCTTTGTTAGTGTACAAACTGTTTAATAAGAAGATACTTTATTAAGACAGTACATTACGCGTATACAGACAGGAGCCATCTTGGAAAACAGTCTTGACAAGTCGAGCCACGGTTGAATAATCCGCCATCTCTTTAGTGTGTATCCTTTGGGAGCACTAGTCGCGTTCAGTGCTTTCTTCCGGAAACAACGGACCATATGAGATTCCAAGTCACAGTTCATCACTTAGCACAGCGTTCGTGGCTCGACTTGTCAAGACTGTTTTCCAAGATGGCTCCTGTCTACACGTAATGTACTGTCTTTATAAAGTATCTTCTTATTAAACCGTTTGTACATTTACAAAGTTCACAATGCTTCAGTTTGCATGTGGGGACCCTCATTATGCTACCGTGTTAGAGGCTATTTTGAGCCTTGTTAGTGGTATTAACTAGCTATTTCATTTTACTTATTCTGTGCCCCATATACTAGCGTTATAAGCTAATCTGTTTTTAGAGATAAAACTCTTTACATTCGATTTTCATGAAAACGTATCCCAGAGAACTATCTACTCGGTAACCATGTGTTAATTACCCCTAGGTTCCTTTTTCACCGGAGTTGTCCTTTAAAGGATTAAAAGGGATTTAGAAAAAGAAAGAAAAAGAAATAAGAACGGTAAAATTTCCAGTTCTATTGCAGTTATGAAGTAAACTATTTGCAAATAATATATATATATTTTTAAATATGCACACATTCACTCTTATTTTCGTCTGCCTAATATGTAAAAATGCTAAACGTTGCTTGTCACGTCAAATTCAGTTATGATTTACATAAATATTGTCATATTTTCAATTCAAAATGGTGAAATTTCATAAATAAGTCAAGTAGTTTGGATCACTTGGTTAGCTATATCTTACGACGCACTCTTTCACTGCTATAACAAAAGTGTCACGTTGGAATTCACACTAAAAGTAAGCCTAATTCAGACAGTAACAAGCGCTGTGAGGCAGACCAACCTAAAAATTTAACATTTTACTTTTGACACCCTAGCAACAAACAGAGCGATGTAATGGAGTACAGCAGAGCAGCATCAAGAATATCAAATATTGGGGGAGACAATTTGGCCATTTCTGATTAACTCAAGACTATGGAGGCATTTCAGGAAGTCTGAAAAGAGTGCCTACTGACAGAGAATAAGTCCCTTTGGATTGGACTTTGTGCTTTGTAACCTTTTCATGCTCAAACAACAAGACTAAAGAAAGTTGAAAATATACAAAAGCTACATTTTTAAAAAGTTGTGATGCACACAGACCCTATTGTGATTGACTCAGGAAGCCTAAAACAATCACAAATGTTGCCTAATGTGTTGGGTCTCGCTATTTTTTTTGCCAATGAGCTCTTTGTTCCATTGACAGCACTAAGTAACATGAACACTGTCCCAATCACGTCTGATGTGCTTGTACTGATATGGGATCTATTTGACTTGCGTCAGACTGATAATACTGTAAATTGGTATTAGTATTTCATTACTTTTTAGCACACTTATTACGAAGAATACAAGCTTTCTGGAGAGATCCTTTGCGAACACGAGTGCTTGCTTAGATCCATTATATGTGACAAAGATTACATCTCATAATATCTAGAGGCAAATAACACTTATTATGCTGACATGTGGTAACTGGAACAGAAACTGGGCAAAGGACCAGAATGTTTCCTGTAGTGGGTACATTCCTTACGGAGTACCCATAAAATCCTTATCATTCGCCTAGCACATTAATGGCATATAGATGTGTAAAACACTGGCTTTGTGCCCGTTTGCTGACAGTTTGTGTAAGTGATAAAACCTGAATTGGCCCATACTCACGCACACGACAAACAGGGGTTAGGCAGAGAGAGAGAGAGAGTAACTCTAAATAAATACATATTATTATTATTATTATTAAAAACCTGCGGGCCAATAGGAGTGGGAATCTTTTATTCAGTTGTATTTTGAATTCAGGGAGGCACACTGATTCCAAAATGAATTTGTTTAGCAACAGCTTAGGGCTCTGGAGATTTCATTGTGTAAATGAATTACCACATCGGACCTTAAACTATTGCTATCAATCAGCACGTCTTGTTTTTGGTGGATGTGCACAAGAATGATCAACTTTAGAGTGTGTAATACTTTGTGATTCCTTAGTAAATACCTTTTGATTCCCTTTAAATGCACTTTGATGCAGAACGTGGGTTGAATGTTGTCTTTAAGATGTTGTAAAATAAAGCTCATGAGCCTTTCTGTCCTTGGCTGGTAGACGCTTTTGAAGGCTCCTGGGTTTGTTTGCACAGCGCATGAGCACCATTTCGTAGTACAAATGGCACAGCAGATGTGCATATTGCACTTGATTTCATTCAACAGAAATAATTTAATAATTCATATTGATTATAAAAATGTGTGTATTATAAGAATGTTCCTCACTCCTACAGCCCGAAGAAAAAGAATTTAAAAATGGACCCATTAACAGAAAAGCTGCTGATTCCAGTTTACAACGGACATTAAATATTTGCTGGCTGTTATCATGACACTCTTCCGTCTGGGCCAAGGTTGCAGACAGAGAGGAGACTCTAAATGATTTTATGATTATACTTGGAGCACACACCTGCATTAAACCTGGCAAATAACAGACAGTAAACCTTAGGAGTCATGCAACGCTGACTGGAGGACTATGACTATTCCCTAAACTAGGGGAAGTGCATTAGCAGATACAGGCGCGCTCTGCGTGCAAGCAGACCACAGGAGACCAGAGGCCCAGATAAGATTACTGCTCTTGTGAGCGGTGCAGGGCAAATGGGGGCAAATCTCTGCGCAGAGCCAAATTTTGTGAGGTAAACCATACAATTAAGTACTAGGGCTTTATCTGCAGTTTCACCACTGAAACATAAGCTCTGTTCCAAAATCTAGTGAGTTGCCTCGCTGCCTACATAGGCAGCATTTTGGAATGCTCTATACAGGCAAAAACTTCATGAACCACACAAACAGCATTCCAATTCGCAATTGATTTCAACAGTGTGTAACAGTCCTTGCCAACCATTTCAAAGACCTTGCTAGCGGAAATATTTTTTCCATTAATTTTTGTCCATAGGGATTTTAAAATAGTTTTGTTTAAGAGTTATAAGCCATGAACCAAACCAACCAGCTATGAGGCGAATCACAACATTGCAAACTTTGATTTGACGCAAAAAAGCATTATAGTGTAATATTAATATTTTATGTTTATTGCAAAAAGTAGTTTGAGAGTGTAGTAAAACATTCGCAGTGCTTCATGGGAGTGGGTTTTGTGCTGCTATGTGTTGTTCTGGCATGATTTACTCATCACGATTCTCTGATTGGTGGAGATTTCTCTGCAGAATGCTGAACATGATTATTTAAAACAAGTTGAAAATGTGTGGTGATGGCTTCAAAAAAATATTAACAACATCGTAGTTCACAGTAGTGTTTAAGTTATCGCTAAAAATCAATTCCCCTATGGAGAAAATGAATGGGATTTTTACTTACAGAACCCGACTGCTGCACTCAATATAATTTGCCGGTAGCATGTTGCTAATGGCATTACACTGAAATGCAAAAATGTATATTGCACACACACAAACACTGGGTAAAATAGAATATTGTGGAATTAACTTTTTTCTTCTTTTCGATGTTGAATGAAGTAAAAAGTATACTTACTCCTAGTCTCGCGACTTCATCGCAGCTTTCATTGGTCAACGACCGCCCAAGAGGACGTTTGACTGACATGTAACGCAACCAATCACAGTTCGTTTTGTTCTGCGTCATGTTTAGGGGTGTGAAAATGTAAAGTCGATGTCCCTGCAATAACAGACCCCTGTGCATCTATAAATTATTTATTCATAAACGTTGTTCAAGTTTCAACTTCACATACTTTTGAAAATCAAGCGTTTAGATGATCCTGGTAAGCACTCATTGTCACAGTTTTAAACACGACGGCGTTCTTCTTCCACGAGGGAGCGACATCCTGTAGAATTCAACCAATCAGATGACGACTTCGAAACTCTTGAATTGTTTCTAGATAAGTGTGCCATATGCATCAGACGTTCAGCCAACGGTCAGTGGGTGTGACTTCTGAGGCTGAGACTATTTACTCCGATCCTTGGATTAATTTTTTCACTACTACAATGGATTATTGGACTGACTCAACTCTTTAAGCCAACAGCCTTAAGTTTACGCCATGGCCAAAACTATGATTTGCCGCTCCCCATTTCGAATCAGAACCAGTTAGTACGAGAGGACAGGAGAGCCTTTTTTGAAAGTTGATAGACTAAAAGCCACACAACTCAAATTCCAATTTGATTCTGGGGACTTCTGGTAGAACATCAGATGATAGTTGATATTTCCCTCTGACTTTGAACCTAAACGCATGTGATTTTCTAATGCGGAGTCATTAATGTTCCAGCCCTCAAACCAAAGAGTACTGTATGAGAGCACAAACCAAAGAGTCTTATGAAGTGGGTGGTGAACATCAGAAGTTCACGTTTGACGAAAATGGGACAGTGAGGACATCCCAAAATGATCTGAGATTCAGCGACAGTTCACACTTCCCTCTCATTTCACAGTGCCTTGATTCTGAGGATAATTGACCTCAAAGAAGACCTTTATGAGTGTCCATCTTCTCAAGGGTGCCATTAGAGGAGGGTGGAGAAAAGAGTGGTTGGAACTTTCCACAGCAAAAGAAGAAAAAAAGATGAGAAAAGAGGAATGGTTAAATTGTCTACTATATTTGTTGACTGGTCATCAAGATGTCATGGCAACCACTCCAGATTTGAAGTTCAGAGAAGAGGACTCGTTCATCCTGTTACTCAAAGCACAAAAGACAGAAAAACGCCCAAAAACGTCAGATATGCTGCTTCTAGTCATCATTTACTCATGCTCATGTTGTACCAAACCCATACGACTGACTTTCTTTCATGGAACACAAAAGGATCAACTTTCACATATCAAAAAGGACACCGAGTAGCTATACAAATAATACATTCAACGCATTCCTTGTTTGTTGTGGTTTTCATAGAAACTTTTCACACGCTCGAGGTCTAGTAAGACCACAGCTTATAACGTTATACGGGTCATGTTAAAGCTGTATGATAGTTTAGACTGAAATTTAGGTCATTAACCATTAATCTTGACATCTGCCCAGCCTTTTCCTTGTGTGTTCTTGAGTTCATGAGAGACGTCATTAATGAACAATTTCATTACTAAATAATTTGGTTACAAGTCAGAACAAATCTCGAGTTCAACTTACTCACTACGTTTACATTGCACTTAGGAAAATGGTTTATTTCAGGGTTTATTTTAGCAAAAAGCAGTGTTCTCAAACATCATGTAAAAGGATTTCTGCCTGATAACAAGTCGTATGTGGTCAAGTGGCTTTCCTACAGGTTTTTAAAAAGTGTTTATGTGCGTAAAATATCTAAAGTAACGTAAATGCGCTGAAAAAGCAGCTTAGTGGTGTGATGCATGTATACGCAGATTAAGAATATGTCACTAAAAGTGCATGTAAACACAAACACTGCTTTCGTGTCTTGAATAGCTTGAACAGCTTTCGCAAAGTGGTTTGCTGGTGAGCTTTGTGAATCAGTTCACAAAATGTTTTTTCACAAGTCTGACTGATCTGGCTCTCAAGTTCAACTCACTGACTCCAATGATCTGGTCAACAGTCCACTGAAATGTCAGATTATCAGTAAAAAACTAACAATTTACTGATAAATGTGTTTGTTTTTAATGTGTTTGTCATATAAAGCTTCAGAAGCTTGGTCAAAAGCCAAATGGACCTTTTTTATGATCCTTTGTATGATGCTTTTGAGTCCACAAATGTCTCCATTTGTGACAAAATATATCCTTTGGAAGTTTGTAAATAAAGTAAATGACCATTTTCATTTTTGAGTGAACTTTCTTATCCGGATATATGCAAAGAAAAAGATATAAAAGATCCAAAATAATGAAGCACGTACAAGGAAATGACAAAAAAAGTAGTAGCTAAAAGTAGAACCAAAGTGCTCTTAAAAGTAACACACAGCATAAGTGCCGAAAATAGCTGACTGCTCGTTCAGAAGCACAGCTCCACACTGCAATTACACCACTGCAAGTCACTGGAACCCCTAAAACGGTGCCTGTTTTCAGATGTTATCGGATGACAGATTTATTCTTATTAATGATAATGATACCCTAGCCACTCTATTTTCAGCCAGTCTTGGTTATTTCCAGACATATTTAGCACTGGCAAATCCGGGTGTTTTATTTCCACAGAATAGTTGATGCTTAAAATCCGAGCTGAAACCACAGACCACACTATGGCACTACGTAATGCCTGATTAAAGAGGGGGAAAAGTGTAGGCCGAGCATGCAGAAGGCAATCCCTTCATTTGGTACTGAAGATGAAGCAAGCCATACGTCAGCATTAGTTTACCCCAAATGATCCTAGCACACAGTGCGACAGGGCAGGACGCCAAGTTTTCGAAGTACAAGTATGCGCAAAAAAAGTATGTGGAAAGAGAAACCAAGAGTCACCCAATTCTGTCCGGAAGTTTTTCTTGAAGTGTCTTACAAATGATCAATCTAAGGCCTTGTCAGTATTTGGATGGATGTGGCCTTTAGACAAATGCTTATATGTCACATGTGATATCAGAAGTGAAACTAGTTGCACTATCATAACTAAAGCAAATAGCTGATAACAACTGATGCTTAAAACTTAATTACGTGCATTAAAACAGAAACTATGATTAGATAAAGGACTATAAAGTAACTATATTTCCTTGCCACAAAAGATTTCCACCTCTTTAGGATTATAAGTTTCAGTTCTGCTGTAAAGCGTCCTATCAGCACAAGAAAATGAAACTAAATGAGTTCCAGACAGACAAGAGACACTTGAAACACCTGACAGATTTGGAGATCTTTGTATGCTTTGTGTGTTTGTGTGCGTTGATTTCATCATAAATAAATCTCCCTAGTCTCATAATGCTAATAAATGAATGAGTGTTTGGGCTGTGCCCTTGGCACAGTCAACTCTCTGGGTGTTGGCTCTGCTGTTTTGGCTTTGTTAATTGAATGACTTGCTCTACTGGACTTTCTCGCCTGGTGACATGCTAAAATGAGGTTTTACCTTCTGCTTCAGCTGCCTTTCTCTGTCACTAGACTGTCTGCAGGGATGCATAAAGAAGGTGTTCTGGTATTTCCCACTCCCTTCTTTATCTTTTTAATTCCTCATTCCTCTTTATCAAATGAAAAGGTTTGAGGTGAGGCTCACGATCTCCAGATGCTGAATGTCTATTCCCTAAATGCTCAACGATTGTTGCAGTACAAAGGTTAACTCATTTTAATCTTCCTAATACCTATAATACCTATAATTGTGGAAATAATACTATAGATTAAGCCTACTTTTAACTATAGGATATTTTATTTACAATTTGGGGAAGATTCACAGTGTTAAATAATAATAAAAAAAAGTAATAAAATAAAAAATTCCAGTAGAAATATCTTAAGATATCATATTAGTTACAGTAATTAATTGGATCATATGACATTGAAGACTGTGCATTCTACTGCAGCAATTCAGTTTTGCCATCACAAAAATACATTTCATTTTAAAATATATTAAAACAGAATGTTTTATATACGCAATAACAATATTACTGTATTTTTGATAAAATAAATGACTTGTTTAGCATAAGGTTTCTTTTGAAAACATTTTTTAAAATCTTACCGACCCCAAAGTTTTGAACTATAGTATATATACACTCAAGTCATAATAGCATATATAATTTTACTTTTATAAGGATGCTTAGATATTTTTAATATTGCGCAAATTAATTTTATCAGTACACATTTCTTTGCACGCACACTTAAGCGGAGGATTGCTTGACAAGAATCATTTATGAAGCAATTATCATGACATAAATTTTCTGCCACAGTAAGTTAATGATTTGCAGCTATGCAAAATAAAACAAACATAAGCATGCCTCGGACGCAGTTAGGCCATAAATTCATGGGTAATTTTCTACTGGCAGCTGACAGCTTGCATCTATTAGAAGTTGGAATGGTGCCTGTATGCCAACTAGGTTTCACAGAGGTGCAGAGAGAACAATCTAGGTCAGACAAGAGCTTGACTTTGCCCAGCGTCAGCGAGGACGCTGCAGTTTCTTGACAATGTTGGTGAATTCAGTGTCTGGATTCAGTGCCTGCCAGTGACATATGGCAGGGTGTGAGTGGGAAAGTGCAGTGGATTTTCAATGAGAGAGTTTAGTCACCTGCTAATGGCCAGTGTGGCACAGCCTGCACATGTGAGCCGACTGGTTTGAGCTACTCTGAGCTGATGACAGCGTTCGCTCTCGCCCATTCGTCACGTAACGCACATATACACAACGCAATTCTAAATCTTACACACCCTTTCGCATGCTGACTTTACACACACACCTAAACACAAACAGAACTGTGCAAATTCTTAACAAAGGCCCTCCCTGAAATGTAACCAAAGCCACAAAGTGGACAGCAAGGCTACTCCGGTTTCCAAACAATTACAGGGAAAGCGATGAACTCATCTCCCTGTAAATATACTGTGGTAGTGCAAACTCCTCCATCCTTTGAGTGACCGGGATGTCAGAATCCGTGTTTGGTAGGTGATGTCATGCCCAATCAAAACAGAAAAGGTAAACAGTGAAGGCAGGCAAAAAAAACACTGAAAGTTGGCTGTCCATGATTGACGCAATCCGTATCAAAGTTGGAGGAGGAAGCAGGAAGTGAATCAGCTGATGCCATTCCACACCCATCAAGGGAAAATACATAAAGTGGGAACAGATTCCTTCTAAAACCCATAAAATTTAAATGAGAGGTCCTGGCTTTTAGATTTGATACCCGTCCAACTCACTGATGTAGCTAAAACCAATTGGCTATTTGAATAAATAAAAAATACACTACCATTCAAAATTTTTTTAAGAAATTAATTTTATTCAGGGCTCATTAAACTGACCAAAAGTGGCAGTAAAAACTTTTGTATTGTTAGATTTCATATTTGCTGGTCTTGTGAACTTTCTATTAATCAAAAAACCCTGTTTGTTTACAAAAAAATCTTTTCAACTTAAAAAGAAATGTTTCAGATCAGCATATCAGAATGATTTCTGAAAATCATGTGACACTGAAGACTGATGCTAAACATTCAGCTCTGCCATCACAGGAATAAATGACATTTTAAATATATTGAAATAGAAAACCGTTATTTTAAATGGTAATATTTTATTATATCACAGTATTTGTGATCAAATAAATGCAGCCTTGGTAAGAATAAGAGACTTCTTTCAAAAACATGAAAAATCTCATCAACCCCAAACTTTTGAATGGTAGTGTACAAACATACAAAACATATACAAAATACAGTTTCAAAAGGAAATATGTCAATGCATTAAGTCTTAACCACTGCTGCACTTGAAAATGGTAACATTTTCTTTGGATTCATCTTGGCTGCATTTGTAGCTACTTTCTACTTTAGACACATTTTTTAAGGCTGTGAAAGATATTCACAGAATTTGAGACGCACGCACAAAGTTCACATAACCTATAGATGATTTGAGGTTTCCTCTACAGAAGAAGCCATAGTGACTTTTCCATCAACCTTTGCGACTGTTTTGTAACGCAATCTGTGAAAATAAAGCCCATTTTGCTCTCGTTTTTTCCTTTTTCATGCACTGCTCAGTGAAGTTAATTGCTGCTGGAGTATGAGGCAGCGTCATCCTGCACGGGCGGTGGTTAGGGTTTGTGGTCAAGTCAGAGACAGCAGGCTCCAGTTCGGAGTCCTGTAGAGACACAGCTACTTGTTTCAGACGGGCTCAGTTTATTTAAAGATGGACAACCCTGTGAAAGGCCTCACTACTGTCTCATGGCAACAAGTCTCAGTTCCTAGATATCAGAGCCATGCATTTTTTTCATCTTTTATCCTCAACCTACAGGCTTCTTTGTTGTAATTTAGTGACCTTTCAAGCCTTTTTAAACAATTGTTTCCCATGTCTTCCATGCATCCAGGAGAAGCAAAATGGCTACAGAAGTCAATTTGATTCTTTCCACACTGAAATAAACAAGTCATATCTACATGAGGCTTGTGAGAAGAGTGAAAGTCCACCGATGCAAAGAAAAAAAGCAACCCACACGTACACTTCACACAGGAAGTTCAATGAGAAACCCAACAGGAAACAAAAAAAAAAAAGATGATAACTCACTACCTGATGACTAGAGAATGTGAACAGCAGGTCAATCCGAACACACCGGCCACACACGCTCAGAGCCTATTTTCTACCTTAAATAACTGTCAGCTGTAAGTATGTGACTCTTTTGGGGAAAGAAGTCAACAAAGTTGGAAAGCCAAATTGGTGCGGAGAAATAAAGTATGCACATTTGACATTTTAACTTCTCTAGCAGTATGAGCCTAAGCATGTCTTCCTGGATGACAGATGTCTGAGTTTTCCCTCTTAGCGCAAGGGCGTCTATGCTGAGCGGAGGAAAAGAACGTCACCAACACATGCCTTACATGCTACTTCTGCTTGTCCATTAGTGCCTTCAGATTAGTAACAAGTGGTTCATATTATTCCAGCTGAAACAACCTTTCCTGAACTAGCAGCCACGATTACTGCGCCTCTGCAAAGCCGAAAAGCCGAAGGACAAAAGTGCAAATTCGATGCAAACTTATGTTTTTAATTCTTAAGCGGACAAAGAAACAATAAATGAATGTTTTGCTCATTATGAGACCAATAAAAAGAGTGTTTTTCTCTGATGTTTTCAATTATGGAATATTAAAATGTGTAATGGAGAACATTGGCTTTAGGACAGGGCGCAAGAGATACCATCTGTGCTCATGAATTGGTTCATTTTCTAAAAATTACTTTTTTCGGTCTGAAGTTTGGTGTAAATCATATAGGCTACATGTCCTAAAAGCTCAACCAATGACAAGCTTGCCTAATTCTTTGTGCATATTTAACATCAATATATGTGATGCGCTCACATCTGGAGTGTCAGAAGCAATGACTCACTGACCGCTGGTCTGTCACCTATGCCATCTTATACTCATTATTGATATTTTAAGTTCTCTAACTCATCTTGGAGTTCCCCTTTTCCCAGCACATTCACGTCATTCATATATTTCACAGGACTGATGGTTTGCAACAGCGGTTAATCAAAAAATATAAGGCAAGGTGCAGCACGCAAATTTTTGCTGACTACACTATCATAAACCGCAATGGCTCATGTGTTTATGATGGAAATGCAATTTCTCTTACATTCAGATCTCTGTTTTCTGCTGATTTAAAAGCTAAAATGAAAACAAAAGTGTCAAGACTGCATAGATCATCTAACAGTCACGAGGTAAAGAAGATTGTGGTGGCTTTGGGCCAGAGAAAGCATGTTTTTTGGGCCAGTTGGCAAGGCTTGGACACTTGAGCCAGTGCTGTGTTGCCATTATGTATTATATTCACTGATCATGTACATGGTCTTTTTATGCTTTGCAAAATTTGATGTACTGAATACTGTTGTTGAGAAATGTACTGACGTAAAATATGTTAATATCTAGCTAGTGGTTGTAAAAATTGACTTGTGATTATCAAAGTGAGAGGGTGAAAATGACAAAAACAATTAAAAAACGTTTTTTTGTGGTGTATTGATTTTAATTTATTTTTACTTAAACGTTTAATTATCTAAAAAACATGTATATCTGAAGGCAACACTGCCCAAGATATAAAAACTACTTGACTGACTTCACCGGCAGAGACAATCATTTATAAATGATAGAATAAATGAAAAAAACGGTGTACAGCGAGACAGAATTCACTTGTATTAAAACAAACAAATTGTAATATCTAATATTATAATTTTTTTTTATTAGATATTATTATTAGATTATATAATGTATGTTGTAGTTTTTCAATAAGAGTGTTTATTAATTTATTGCTGTATAATTTAGTGTTTTTAAGTGGGTTTTTTTTGGTCATTCCAAAATAGAACCAAATTATTAAATTATTAAAAATTCCAAATTATATAAAAAAAAACTTCTTAAAGGGATAGTTCACCCAAAAATGAAAATTAACCCATGATTTCAAGTCGACCCTCAAGCCATCCTAGGTGTATATGACATTCTTCTTTTAGCTAAATGCATTCTGAGTTATATTAAAAAATCTCCTGGCTCTTCCAAGCTTCATAATGGCAGTGAATGGCTGTTTCTGTTTTGACGTCCATAAAAGTGCATGTATCCATCATAAAATTGGTCCACACGGCTCCGGGGGGTTAATAAAGGCGTTCTGAAGTGAAGCGAATCGATGCGATGCATTTGTGTAAGAAAAATATCCCACATTTTTGGGTGAACCATCCCTTTAATACCGGCAGGAAAATGTAGGTGGGGGAGTGAATGAACAGCTCAGTCTTCCACCCTAAATACCCACGACTGAGGTGCAAAGCACCTAACCCCCAATTGCTCCCTGGGCAACACACCAAATGGCTGCCCACTGCTCTGGCTGTGTGTATTCACTACTCACTGCTCTTAATGTGTGTGCACTAACTTGGATGGGTTTTATATATATATATATATTATACACTGATTGACATAACATTATGACCACTGACAGGTGAAGTGAATCACATTGATTATCTCTTCATCACGGCACCTGTTAGTGAGTGTAATTTATAAGGCAGCAAGTGAACATGTTGTCCTCAAAGTTGATTTGTTAGAAGCAGGGAAAATGGGCAAGCGTAAGGATTTGAGTGAGTTTGACAAGGGCCAAATTGTGATGGCTAGACGATTGGGTCAGAGCATCTCCAAAACTGCAGCTCTTGTGGGGAGTTCCCGGTCTGCAGCAGTCAGTATCTATCAAAAGTGGTCCAAGGAAGGAACAGTGGTGAACCGGCGACAGGGTCATGGGCGGTCAAGGCTCATTGATGCACGGTTCGATCAAACAGACGAGCTACTGTAGCTCAAATTGTTCAAAAAGTTAATGCTAGTGCCAGATACCACAGCACACCTTCAGGGGTCTAGTGAAGTCCATGCCTCGACGGGTCAGGGCTGTTTTGGCAGCAAAAGGGGGACCAACACAATATTAGGAAGGTGGTCATAATGCTATGCCTGATATTATTTATTTATTTATTTAATATATATTTATTTACATATACATATATATACATATACACACACACACACACACACACACACACACACACACACACACACACACAGTGGGGAGAACAAGTATTTGATACACTGCCGATTTTGCAGGTTTGCCCACTTACAAAGCATGTAGAGGTCTGTAATTTTTATCATAGATACTCTTCAACTGTGAGTGACGGAATCCAAAAATCCAGAAAATCACATTGTATGATTTTTAAGTAATTAATTTGCATTTTATTGCATGACATACGTATTTGATACATCAGAATAGCAGAACTTAATATTTGGTACAGAAACCTTTGTTTGCAATTACAGAGATCACACGTTTCCTGTAGTTCTTGACCAGGTTTGCACTCACTGCAGCAGGGATTTTGGCCCACTCCTCCATACAGACTTTCTCCAGATCCTTCAGGTTTCGTGGCTGTTGCTGGGCAATACGGACTTTCAGCTCCCTCCAAAGATTTTCTATTGGGTTTAGGTCTGGAGACTGGCTAGGCCACTCTCACCCTTGAGATGCTTCTTACGGAGCCACTCCTTAGTTGTCCTGGCTGTGTGTTTCAGGTCGTTGTCATGCAGGAAGACCCAGCCACAACCCATCTACAATGCTCTTACTGAGGGAAGGAGGTTGTTGGCCAAGATCTCGCGATACATGGCCCCATCCATCCTCCCCTCAATACAGTGCAGTCGTCCTGTGCCCTTTGCAGAAAAGCATCCCCAAAGAATGATGTTTCCACCTCCATGCTTCACGGTTGGGATGGTGTTCTTGGGGTTGTACTCATCCTTCTTCTTCTTCCAAACACGGCAAGTGGAGTTTAGACCAAAAAGCTCTATTTTAGTCTCATCAGACCATTTGACCTTCTCCCATTCCTCCTCTGGATCATCCAGATGGTCAATGGCAAACTTCCGACGGGCCCGCACATGCGCTGGCTTGAGCAGGAGGACCTTGCGTGCGCTGCAGGATTTTAATCTATGGCGGCGTAGTGTGATACTAATGGTTTTCTTTGAGACTGTGGTCCCAGCTCTCTTCAGGTCATCGACCAGGTCCTGCCGTGTAGTTCTGGGATGATCCCTCACCTTCCTCATGATCATTGATGCCCCACGAGGTGAGATCTTGCATGGTGCCCCGGACCGAGGGACACTGACCGTCATCTTGAACTTCTTCCATTTTCTAATAATTGCCAAGCTGCTTGCCTATTGTCCTGTAGCCCATCCCAGCCTTGTGCAGGTCTACAATGTTATCTCTGATGTCCTTACACAGCTCTCTGGTCTTGGCCATTGTGGAGAGGTTGGAGTCTGTTTGGTGTAGTGTGTGGACAGGTGTCTTTTATACAGGTAACGAGTTCTAACAGGTGCAGTTAATACAGGTAATGAGTGGAGAACAGGAGGGCTTCTTAAAGAAAAACTAACAGGTATGTGAGCAAGAATTCTTACTGGTTGGTAGGTGATCAAATACTTATGTCATGCAATAAAATGCTAATTAATTATTTAAAAATCATACAATGTGATTTTCTGGATTTTTGTTTTAGATTCCGTCGCTCACAGTTGAAGTGTACCTATGATAAAAATTTCCTCTACATGCTTTGTAAGTAGTAAAACCTGCAAAATCGGCAGTGTATCAAATACTTGTTATCCCCACTGTGTCTAATATTATATATATATATATATATTAGTGGTGGGCCGTTATCGGCGTTAACGTGCTGCGTTAACGTGAGACTCTTATCGGGCGATAAAAAAAATAATCGCCGTTAATCTATTCTCAAAGTTGAGTTGGGAGCTGGATCTATACTACGCAAGTTATGATGACTTTCACCTTGATATTTTCCCGCAGATTTCGCGCTCGCATCTGAAGTGCACATACACATACCGTAATAAAGCCGCCTCTGACAAACAAGTGCAAAAATTAGCTCCTTTTTCCAGCTTATTAATGGTCAAATACACTCAAAACTGTCTCAATGCCCATCTTGGTGAGTTTTAACCTATGGTTTTAACGTAAACACAGTCGTAACCAGCTCACAGGAACAGTGGGATCCATGCGTGCGTCAGGTCTTAAAGGGACGGAAGTTATTTATTATTCAAACTACAAAAAGACAAACGATCACTTACAAGCACACATATTCTGAATGCCTTCGGCAGAATTCAAATGAGCCATTTTAATCTAGATTAATTCCAAGATTACAGTGAGATTAATCTAGATTAAAAAAATTAATCTATGCCCAACACATATATATATATATATATATATATATGTATGTATGTATGTATGGTGTATGTGTGTCAGATTGTATGACACACACAAAATGTATTTATAATTTCACTTCTACACAAAAACTGGTCCAGCAGACAGACAAAATAGTCATTGTCAGTCCCTGCAAAGACTCCCATCTTCTGTTTTTGCACTCCTTTGCATTGTCGCCTCCGGTAAAGTGACAACACATTTGAAAAATGCACATAAACTTTGATCAAACTGCACTGTTCTCACCCAGCTTGCTTCTTTCACACTCATAACCTTTCATTCAGGTTTGAACTGGAATAAAAACCGCTGAAGCATAAGGCCTTCAGTCTGCCAAAAGTCCCTCCATGCATTTGCCTCGGAGCAGTTGATTTAGGCTGCGAAAAAAAAGCACAGGGGGCCTAAATCAACTGGCTTTATTTATGATCGTCCATAAAGACGCATTGTTGGGGATGCAGGGGTCTGAGTCAGACGGCTGCGAGCAGGACGCGCTATGTGGCAGCTTTGGTGCTGAGTTTGTCCTCTGATTAGGTCACGGATCCCGCAGGGGTTAATGTGTAACTCTTGTGGCTTACTGTGCTTGCCAAGTCCAGCAAACACGAGCAGGAGTGGGAGGGAGATATGGCTGGCTCCTAATCAAATATGCTATCAAATCGTGCAATTTCTCGACCTTGTTAACGTACGTTTGGCCAGAAATGGACCTGTATGGGCACAGAGGGGGAGTGCGGATGAGGTCACAGAAAACCAGCACATGTACACTTTAATACACAGACATACTCGGAAATTAACACTATGTCTCTATTTATCTGACACACACACACACGGATGGTGTGAAAAAAGTCAAGCGCTTCATGTGTGCATTCCTCACACACATGCAGCACTATGCTTACATTGTAAACTTTATCCCAGTTCTATTGCTCAACAGACTGCTGATTTTTTTTCTGTGTTCTACACATAATTCATCTGAACTTCAGTGCTGTGTGCGAGTATGACTGCTGTAGATTCTGAGCTAAAAGATGAGGCTTGTAGTTCATTTGCTCATATCCTGTGGGCACTGGGCAGGCTAAGGCGCTTCCTCCTGCACGTTTAGCCAGACTCCTTTAAAGGGATAGTTCACCCAAAAAATGAAAATTTGATGTTTATCTGCTTACCCCCAGGGCATCCAAGATAGAGATGACTTTGTTTCTTCAGTAGAACACAAATGAAGATTTTTAACTCCAACCGTTGCAGTCTGTGAGTCGAATAATGCAATGCTTAAGACACGAAACGATCGGTTTGTGCGAGAAAGCCTTGACCGTGCGATCACTTCCGGTGAGTGAGGTCTTTACACGATCTGATCACGAAACTACGCCAGATAGTGTACAGACCTGGCGCATCTTCATTTGTGTTCTACTGAAGAAACAAAGTCACCTATATAAACATAAAATTTTCCTTTTTGGGTGAAGTATCCCTTTAATTGATCTACTTTTCACAATCAAGCAGGGCCTTTTTTCACCATCTTACAGAATCATGGTAAGGTAATATTTCATTCAAAAACAAAAACAAATGTAATATGTCTGAATGTTTTGCTTGGTTTTCTCTAATCCCCATTATTTTCATTAGTTAATCTCGTTACTTTAATATATCTTCTCAGTGATTTTTTTTAAAACCAGCGCAAATTAAAAGGTGGAATAAACACAACATTTTTAAATGTAAAATGAAATTGAACTACAATTTAAATTAAAATGAACATAATTGTTTACTAATACATTATCTATCATGATCAAATTTGTTATGCGAATCACTATTGACAAAAAACAAAAAACAAATCCAGACTTATTACATTAATGAAAATGTAGGAGGAAACTATGCTTAATTGTTATAGAAATAGTCACAATACAAAACATTTTAATAATAATAATCTAAAAATAGGCTTCTAATAAGCTCTAGTCTTTAGATTGTCTTTTCTGTCAGTGTCTATTTTGCCCAACAGAACAGTAGCATGTTTTTTGTGAAGCAAAATTAATCTACTAGTAAAAGATGAATTAAATATTTTATTAACTAAATCCAGATCCGATGTAAACTTAGTAGCAGAGGCAAAACAATTAGCATCTTGTCTTGATCGGGTTATACAGAGAATGGCTGAAGAAAATTGGATTCCAGCGGATGAGACGAGACAGAGGGAGGCACGCAGACATCAGCTTCATGAGAGAAGAACATTGAAGCCACAAGATCACCTCAGGGCCCGACTCACACCCCACCTCTCTCAGAGAGACGAGAGGAGAACGAGAGAGATGTTTGTATTCTACTTCACACACACTCTTTCTCTTCATCTCCATCTCTCATCTTTCAGTCCAGACTGGGTTATGAGGTCATACGAAAGTGTTGACTAGACATTTCCATGTTAGGCCAAGAAGGATGCAATCAATGTGCAGGCATGTAGTCGAAATGCCAGTGAGATTAACGTAAAGTTCACTGCCGTTCTAGACAACAATAAACTTCCTGCCCACTGCATCCCTCCATCTCTGCTCCCATTTTCTGGGACAGCATTTTTCAAATTGAGAACGTCTAGTGATTTAAATTTATTTATGTTGCCACCTACCATGCAGAATGACTATATGGAAGAATGACCCATCCCTACACAACAGTAAACAATTCCATGGAAAGCAGACTGTTTTTTCAGCATCAACAAAATCATGTAACGCCCTTTAGGAAACCTAAGAGCCAACTAGTAATTCAGCCAACCAAACGACAAGTTTGTTCTGAAAAATCTGTAGTTTTACACATCCCTAATGTATAACACGTTGCAGTGACTAAACACTAAAAGGGGCTGGTTAAAACACAGAAAAGACTATGCTAGATGTCAGTGTTTTTGATGTGGGCAATGATGTATCCCCAATAAATGCAAGAAAGCTGACAAAGGCTGAATATTCTGACAATCAAGCTGAAGCAAGTGATATATAAGTCTCCATAAGAGCTTTGTTCATCTAAACATGCCTTTTGTCACACAGATGGAGTGCTCTTAGATACTTGTTTTCCTTTTTCAAAAATGCCACACATATTGGACATGTCATGATTGTGGAATCTTTGACTTCGGAAGGTTTTAGAAGCTTAAACTATGTATTAAAAATGTCCTTCTGAGGTCCTTGGATAACAGCAGCATGATGTCACAAAAGCATTCGATAAAAATGTCACTGCACATTCCTCAGAGACAACAATGTTTGGTGTCAGAGGACAAGCGCACATGAACTAGACAAATGCTAAATGGAAATAAACTATGGAGAATGTTTATTATAACAGGACAGCAGGACATGCATCAAAACAGCAAGGGTAATAGTAGGAAAATGGGCCAAAAAGCATCCAAACCGAGGCAAAATTCTCAGAAAGCACAGTGTAGATAACATCTCAGTATTTTTTACACCACGGATGTAAATCTACTGTATATACAGTAGGCTGCAGAGCAGGCAGCACATGGCTGAAGGCCTTTATGAGCCTTCTGGCTTGCTCTGAGATGTTTAAGACTAAATTTATCCTCACCAAAACACATCAGTTAAACAATGTTTGCTGTACTCGGAGTCATCCTCTCCACGTTCCATATAAATCATAAATCAAAAAGGCTTAGCGTTTAGTTTTTCCTGATACACATGTTACCGGCAATGTGTGAAAAACAGGTATTGTACAGAATGCGTGAAGTTTGTAGGCAATGTATGAAATGTCTGGTTTTTGTGATTATGTTGCATACTTTTCCTAGGCATTCTATACATTACCTAGGTATTATAAAGAATGACAAGTACACTCTAGGCAAAGTATCAAAACATGCCTTTATTGGCATTGAACATGTTCTTGAAAATTAACGAAGAACTAAGACAGAGCACGAAAGCAGAAGTGGCGTTGGGCTACTTGTTGCAACAAGGAAGGCTAGACTGGCACTTTGAATGGCACTACACTTTCTCCCTGTTCCGACATTGTCACACAGCAACCGTCCGGAAACAAGCCTCTGTAGCGGCAGTGGAAGCTCACGTGTTTCGCTACTGGCACGCCACCGCCGAACAAAGACCCAAGCGTGAGTAGCGGGAGTATTCAATACTCTGCCGGCTGGTCCTCCGGCATTGTATAGAATGCCTAGGAAATGTGTGAAATGTAAACCATTTCATACTTTGCCAACAAACTTAAGGCATTCTAGTTATTCCCTAGGCATTCTATACAATGCCGGATTTCACACATTGCCAGTAACATATACACTACTTTGCATGAAAGTAACAAATACAGGGCAGTAAGAAAGTTGTGACCCTCAGACCCACACCATTTCTCCAGAATGACACGTTAAAACTCAATTACAGTTAATTACTCAATTACAATTACTTATTGACTGTACACATTTAAGTCAACAACGCCCACTGTATGCTCAAATTCACAGTGACATAATGAGGAAGTAGCGTTCTTTAAATACTAAAAAGTCTGCCAAAACTGGTGCCCAATTATGTGTAGCCCTACAGCTCTGCACATCCTATTTAGAAATGTAAACTGGATCTTCTGGTAAAATGTAAGTCTTCTCTCTGATGATGTATGCCAGACTTCTCCAATTATTTCCTCTGCTTCAAGCTTTGTTATAGTCAACTGTAAGCTTGCATTAATATAACGCCCATATCTCAAAACCCAATCAACAACCGTTAAATTGAACCAAGTCCCCACACTAGATTTTTTTCATTTCCGATAACCAGTTATACTCGGATATAAATCAAAATATGGAATAAAAGATCTGTCGCAATGAAACCGAATACTGCTCACTCTTTTCCAAGCAATTACAGTCGATGGGGACTTTCAAGCTTTAAAAAAGGATGCAAATGCACCATATAAGTAGCCCACATACCTTCTTAAAGTCATAGGATAACTTTGTATGGTGAACAGCTCAAAATTTAAGACATGAACGACACGAATAATGACAGACCGACAGCTCTGCACATCATTCTGAAGGATTTGAACATCAGAAAAGAGCAGCTGAAGTGCGATGCTAACAAGTTCCCTGATCATTTCAGTCTTTACTGTTTCAGCAACACATTTCAGCACGGATTGTTTTATGAACCTGTCAAGCAAGTCATCTGAAGTCAATACAATAGCTTGAGTGAAATATTCCTTTAAACGATTCAGTGGAAAAAAAGGTCTGTTCAATTCTAAAAAATAGAGGATGGAAAATAGTCTGGAAAAAAACTAAATGACTGTTTATGGCAAAACTTTGACTAACATTATAAGTGGAAAAAAAAACAAATGAAAATGTACAATATGGCCCCTTTAACATGAAGTCAACTAAGCCCACCTGAGCTCATATTTTAATCTACAGGGAGTGCAGAATTATTAGGCACGTTGATTTTCTGATCATATTTTTTTTCCAGGCACATTTGACCAATTCCAAACCACCGTAATCCTAATAACTACTATTGATTTAGTATTTAATAATGTATAAGTGATATATAATTGTTCATGAAGGCTGGAAATGAAAAACACCTTATATTCACGTGTGCAGAATTATTAGGCATGTTTTCTTTTACAGATAAATTGAGCCAAAAAAGAGATTTAACTCAGACTGAAAAGTCAAAAAGTATTAAATGCCCATGAGAAGGATGCAATACTAATGCAATACTAGACATTGCAGTTAAAGCATGACCATTGGACAGTGAAATGCTCGTTGGGTCAGCAGGGTCAGACAAAAACAGGTGGCGGAGAAAAGACACCGATTAACAGCAAAAGAATTAAGGTGAAGAATTAAGGGTGAAACCATCAGGAACCCTTTAGTCTCCAGCGCCACCATTTTCCAGAGCTGCAACCTACCTGGAGTCTCCAGAAGTGCAAGGTGTCAGGATCTCAGAGACTTCAGTTAGGTAAAGAATCCTAAAAAATGACCCCCACTAGATAAGAATCACAAGCTGAAGTGTTGTAAAATACATGAAGAAGGTTTTTTTATAGGCTTTATGGACAGATAGGTTGAGAGTGACTCTTGAATGACCAGCACCACATCCTCTAGTACCACTGTTTGAAGAATTCATCTTCCAGAATCTGGCAGTACGTTTTGGGAGTTCATTTTAGTCCATCCTGAAGTCCGTTTTGCAGAGATGGACTAAAAATGAACTCCCAAAACGTACTGCCAGATTCTGGAAGATGAATTCTTCAAACAGTGGTACTAGAGGATGTGGTGCTGGTCCTTCAAGAGTCACTCTCAACCTATCTGTCCATAAAGCCTATAAAAAAACCTTCTTCATGTATTTTACAACACTTCAGCTTGTGATTCTTATTTAGTGGGGGTCATTTTTTAGGATTCTTTACCTAACTGAAGTCTCTGAGATCCTGACACCTTGCACTTCTGGAGACTCCAGGTAGGTTGCAGCTCTGGAAAATGGTGGCGCTGGAGACTAAAGGGTTCCTGATGGTTTCACCCTTAATTCTTCACCTTAATTCTTAATTCTTTTGCTGTTAATCGGTGTCTTTTCTCCGCCACCTGTTTTTGTCTGACCCTGCTGACCCAACGAGCATTTCACTGTCCAATGGTCAAGCCTTAACTGCAATGTCTAGTATTGCATTAGTATTGCATCCTTCTCATGGGCATGTAATACTTTTTGACTTTTCAGTCTGAGTTAAATCTCTTTTTTGGCTCAATTTATCTGTAAAAGAAAACATGCCTAATAATTCTGCACACCTGAATATAAGGTGATTTTCATTTCCAGCCTTCATGAACAATTATATATCACTTATACATTATTAAATACTAAATCAATAGTAGTTATTAGGATTACTGTGGTTTGGAATTGGTCAAATGTGCCTGGAAAAAAAATATGATCAGAAAATCAACGTGCCTAATAATTCTGCACTCCCTGTAAGCTGTTTCTGTTCTTGACAAAGCAAACTTTCTTCCCAAGTACAACTTAGACAACAGCAGTAACTGTGAGGAACGTAGCAAACAGATGCTCAAACGTGGCATGGCAGTGACCTTCTGAGCTCTGGCATGTGCCCTTCTCTCAGACATCCTGAGCATCACAGAGCTGCGCAAGCGTGTGTTTGCACTTAAGCTCTCCTCTTATTTCATTCACCCTCAGCCACATTTGTTTTTTATGTTGGGGGACATGGTCAAAGACTGCTCTGATCCGACTGCCTTGATCCTCGTACACTAGAGACAGTGCCGTGCTCGTTTGAACCAGCCCAGAGACGACTTCAAAGCGGGACATTAATGACTAACAGCAAAGGGAAGTATGTCCTCTTTCCATGTATTGTGATCTTTCAGTTGAGAAATACCCAACAGTAGTGAAAGAATGAGAGGGAGGGGGGAAGAGCCAGAAAAATTACAAAAATATATATTTTTTACAAAGAGATAAAGAGGCAGGCCACATCTGTAGAACATTTGTGTTTCCACACCCATTGTCGGACAAACCAACAAACGCTCAGATACAGAAACATACAAAAAATATGGTGAAAATAAGCTATGACTCATTTTCTCACTTTCACACAGGGTCCAAAATTGGATTTGGTGAATAAACCAAACAGAACTACCTGCCAGTTGGCTTCATATAGTGTAAATGTATAAGAAACTAAACACAACACATGGATTAATTAAATCGAATCCATAAAAATGATAATCTGCACCTTGCTGATGTAAGTGACTAAGTAACAGATTTTTTTTTCCCCCAATGGAAAATTTTCTGAAAAGTATCTAGAGTGCTTTTTTTCCTCCATGTGGCGACACATGTGGAATATTGCTCTCATTAAACCGGCAAAACAAAACTACAAGAAACAAAATCACAAGGCGTTTGTGTGAAGTGCAGTTTTCTAAGAGACAGAGGCAAGCTTGTATGGCTGCAATGTCACATATTCAAGAAATAAACAATTAGAATTTAATTTAGATGTTAATATTATTAACAATAACAAATTTTATACAGCAGCAATAACACACATAAAAACATACACTATATTATATTATTTTACATATAGTTTCATAAGTCACTGACTTTCAATTTATATGATTTGTATATTACGAATATTATTGGCTCTTTGACAAATTGGTTTTCCTTAACTTTTGTAAGTCACTTTGTATAAAAGTGTCTGCTAAGTTTATAACTGTAACACCAACATTTCACATTTCCACTTTGACACGTTTGGGAAACGTGAGAAAGAGACAGACAGTGTGAAATACAGAAGCAAGAGCGAGTCAAAGATGGTAAGAAACTTGAGCTGCTTACTTTCCTCAGCAGACAGGTCTACTGCTGACTCAGTGTGAGTGATTCACGCTCCACTGGAGCTCAGTGCTCACCAAAATCAGCGCACGTTCAACCAAAACCCATCCCTGACTCCACCATATTAACTCATACATGTACATCAGTGGCATCTCTGAGAATGATTTACACGTGAATGATTTAATGAGCCTATATTATATAATACTTGTGATTATTAAGTTTGCAGACTTAGCATATCTCTTGATGCGTGTTAATCCGTCAGTAGGCACTTTGCATAAGGATACAAAGCATCTGTGGCTAGAGAATCTGCATAACTGGATACAGAGGCACACTCTTATATAGGGAGGACTGCACAATAAAAATCACACTGAATTGTGGGATACCATTGCTGTTCTGTCCTGGCTCTCAGCACACACTTATACACTCTCCCACATGCCTGACAAAACATCCCATAGGAAGAAACTGGAGATTTCTGTGAACAATGTGATTTTCAGCAAAATGTGCTCGTAAATTGGTAAAAACTGGACTGAATTAATATTATTCTTGGAACAAAGTGTGACATTGCAAAGCATTTTCTTTAAAGAAGTTGCATGTAATGTGATTAAAAGTGGAAACTGTGAACCTGAAACGCCTGTCACAGTTTAAAAAAAATATATCCATGATAACATTATTGTAGGAACTCAAAATGATACTGTGAACTCAACTATGACCTGAGTCAATACATAATTTTTTATTTTATTCAAACTTTGGGATAAATGTAGGTGTTCTTATTGATATTATACATTTTTGTTTGTGAATGAGAGTAAATTAAATCCACAGCTATAAAAATACATTTAAACATGGGAACACATTTTAAGGCATGCGTCAACTAATCCATGCCCAAATTGAGTCTCTCATCAAGTCCATTTTGTAATAAAGTCATCTTGACGGCTTCACCAAAATCCCTCCATATAAAAGTAGGATCCACCCAGCATCCATTAGCTACCCGATCCCTTACAGCACTGTGAAACGGAGCCCGTGCAGGTGAGTGTGAGTCTGCACGGTGCAGGCCTTTGGCTACAGCACGCCCTATTTCTGTCTCATTCGTCAAAAACACCGCAGGAGCTCCGGGCCGCCGGCACTGAAGCACTCTGGAGTGCGGTCAAAAACAATATGGAGCAGAGAGGGTGATGCTGACATAACATACAGATCCTATGCTGAATTTATTGAGGGAGAGGCCCTTCTAGTGCTGTTCATTATTCCTTTTAAACATCAAAATACCCTAATGGAAGCCAAGAAGTGTCTCTTTTTGCTTCAAGCAAAATGTGCAAATATTAAGAAAAGTGGCGTGTTGAGAGAGAGACGGAGAGAGAGAGAGAGTGAAGCTAATCGGAAACATGAAAGAGCAGCATAGTAACACAAATAAAATAAACTAACCGCACAATTAGGGCTAAGCCTTTGGTTTCCTCTCGGTTATAAACAGAAAAACGGCAGGAGAACAGACATAATTACTCAATTCCTTCTCTTCAAAGTTTACATGGCACGTTAAAGCCTTTTCCACCTCTTTATTTTTTTGAGACCTCTTGGATTACCTCTTCAGTATTAATATGAAGGAAGCCAAGCAGAGAGAGCTCTGGGTTGTCTCTCCCTCCCTCGGTTGAAAAATGACGCTTCAACATTAAACTAAGCCATGGATAATATTGTACCGCATCTGATTCATAAATATGCATCCCATAAAAACTGTGTGAAATACAAAAGAGAGAGCTAAAACTCCATGGAATGTCTAGGTGAAAGGATTCTGGGATGGGGATCTGAAATCCCTGTGAGAAGAAACACTGGTGCCACAGTTTGCATGGAGACCCGGCCTGATGCAACCCAGTCCATGACTCACACACTGAGGCTTGTAAACACACATTTTCCCCTTTTGGTACATGCTCAGTACATGCTAGGATTTATTCGAGGGCATGGAAAAGCATGACCAGTGACACATTAAAGGAATCCATTCTTTAGTCTGATGTGTGTCAGAGTCTGGCGAGAGGCCACAGAGGCTGCTAGACGGCCCTGGTCTGACAGTTTAACAGTGGTAAAGGGACTATGGGACTGTCTCACCCACAAAACACTACATCTGCCCACCTCTTGGGCCCCACAGTGCCACTCATACACACTGTAATTTTCCTATAATGGGCTCTGGGGACATCTTTTCATGGGTGGCCCACTTGTATTTCTTTCTTTCTTTCCAATACGTTCCTCTTTTTTTTCTGCCTTGTCCTTGGAATTTTTTTGGTCCACTAATGACTTCCCCATGAGATAATCCTACATGATATTAAAAAGTAAAGATAGATTACAAATAAACAGTGACTTTATACAGGCTTTGTATTTTTCCCTAAAAAAATGTATTAACCTTTAGCTTTTGTGCATGCCTGCATCCTTAGTGATGCTTAATAAGGCAAACATCTACTATTGTTCGTACTAATGGTTAGGAATTTTAATAAACCTCAGTGCTACAGACATAAATGTTACCTCAAACCATGCGGAATTAAAAAATAACACCTAGCAACCACCAGGGTTGTACTTCATTCAGCATTTAATTGAGAATGTCTCAGTTCAGTTCTATAATCCGAACTAGCAAAATTATAACTGAGCAGAATTATATTCATACAACTGATATTTTAACTAGAAAAGCAAACTTTGTCAAGTCAAAATTTTAATGAAAAATAAAAGTAAATAAAAAAGATTTGAGACTTTAAAGTATATAGGGCTGATGGGAAAGTAACCTACTGGGAAATAAATGAACAGATAAAGCGATATAATAATAGAAACTTATATTTGGGTTATATATTTATTCATCTATTAACTTCTGTTGATTGTGGCTAATTCAATTTAACTCATGAATGGACATATTAATTTCTTCAATTCTGCCACATGGCAACCTTTTAAATAGTACACAGAACACATTAGCAACAGAGAAAAAAAAACATCTATAGCTATTTCTCAAAGCATAATACTAGAACCTGCAGCTGCTTTGCCTAAGGGCCAATTATTTTATTATCCTACCTGGGATTCAAACCAAAAGCCATGTGATCCCTTGAGAGGAACCCCCATGTTACTAAAGATGATCATTTCCATTACAGGGCTCTTAGCATGCCAATCAAGCTACAAGTGCTGCTGTGGATGACTGAGATTCGTCCCTCATTTCAAACTAAGCTGAACAAAACATACCACTTTATCTCTCTGCATGAACACAAAGACACACAGGCATAAGGGCTCATGGCAGAGAAGAGCCTATAACAGAGAGCCAGGTGTCACTGCAATCTTCGGTTTAAACCAGAGCCCTTGCTGATGGTGATAAATTATGATTTTTTTTTTTTTATCTTTAAGGGACAGAGCATGTTTTGTTTTTCCTCTCATATTCTGACCAATGACAGACATGCGAAGCTGGATGGAGAAACTCTGCAAGTCTTGAGATGTAACTCCACCCCCAGCCAACTCAGTCTCCACTGACTGAACTCGGTCGGAGGGACAGAGAGTCAACACTGCCCCCTCCTGCCTGCCTGGACGAAACTAGTATCACAACAAGTTCAGACATGCCCTGAGTGGGCGTGTATGTTTTCGGAGCAAGGCAAACCCATGGTGGGTAACAAAACAAAAATAAGTATTGCGTGCCTATCGAGCCTGGCCATTTTATGTTAATGAGTAATTACCTTCATTTGTTGTGCTTGCATGTAAAAATGCTAATACACGCTAAAGTCTTAAACAAACAGAGTCACTAAACTGACTCAATGCAAAGTACAAAAAAATAACAAGAAACTGTAGCCAGCATGCCAAGCAAGACTAATGCAGAGAGAAAGCAGCATTCTATCAACAAGCACCTGAGAACAACTTTCTCAAACATGAAAGATGAAAAATCCTTACCCTGGTCCAAACGTGTACACCCCTAATTGAACATTATATTCTATCCTATTCCCTGTTTTTGTTTTAAATGTGTTCCCAAGTAGAAAGGCAGTACTGTTGATCAGGCATTACCAAGGCAGGGTGGCAATATTACTTCTAGACTTCAGTGCAAACCAAATTTCAGCAAGGATTATCACAAGTTCCAGATTTAATCTCACCACCTCTACAAATCTGAAAATGTCTTGATGGAAGCCGTGCGCGTTTTTAAATTCAGAGGCCTTAACCCTTTAGACTCCTTACAAACTCACTACAGCTGAGTTTAAGTGAGAGATATTTCAGTAGAAATGTGAAAATAAGATTGCAAGATCAGTAGCTGATTTTCATGTTGCACTATAAGCCGCCACTTTCTGAAAGAGAAACATCGGTTTATAGTTGGAAGCACGTCTCAACTTTCTTCCAGAGCACTGCATTGAGTCAACACTGTTCTGTCAACAAATAAAAAACCCTCCGTTTTGTGTGGAGGGACCAAGAGAGACCCTCCCCTGTGCTACTGTTCCGTTATGACAGAAGGCTGGATTTCTCCCTCGTCCTCCACCCAATGCAGACCTGTTGTTCCAGCTGAGGCCAATCAAAGTTCCTTTTAACAAGTACAGTCCATTTTCATTCCGCTATTTCAATCATGAATCCAACTTTCTATACAATGGAAGACTTGACTCAAGAGATGTTGGGTCAAATTGTGGGTGGGGAGTCCAGAAGACAGAGTAAAGGAAAACTGAAAATTCTGCTTTTCTGTTCAGCTCTAAACAGAACTCACGACATGCTTGTGAATGATAATGTGGTTTACGAGAAGGTGACAATAGTCTCACTATCAAACTTTGTCATGACACCCATCACAGCCAAAACACGCAGCTGTCGTGCACTACCACAGCCTCTGCTAAAGATTTCATAAGCATCAAGTCTAGCTTGTAACGTGATCTTCTATTGTCCAGCCCAGCAGCCCGAGAGCGCTGCGGAGTGTTGGTGTGGAATGGTTTACCACAAGGCTTCAAGACAGATGCTTTAGCACTCACAATTTCTCTCCTAACTTCATCCTACCATCTCTATTAATTGCTATGTTCCAAGTAAAACCTCAAATTCATTACTTCTTTGAGTGATGAGACCGAGAACATGAGGGATGCTTTCACAATGTATTATTGTTGACTTTTTCATTCAACAATCCTACAGCTGACATTCAAATTGTAGGAATGATTGAGTCCAATGATCCTGCAGTGAGGAACAAAATGTGCAAGCTTTGTCATCTTTTTAAGGACAGTCTTTGCATCAAAGCAATAGACATTTGTATTCTCCCGTTCCTTTTGTTTGTCATCCACAGTAGTCTGGTAATCACTGGTCTGGTGATCTGGTCATAAGGTCAAGTCTGTGTGGCCTGCGAGGTCCACCAAAAGCTCCTTTCTTCTAAGAGTACAATGAAGATGTGGTGAACAAACTCAGGGTGTCTTCTCCCTCACATCCTGCTGTGATTGATGCATGACTGAAGATGGATCATTTAGGTCTCCCTCTGAATGTATGGTTCATAAGGCCCTGTTTATACCTGGTACTAAAGGGTTAGCTCACCCAAAAATGAAAATTCTGTCATTAATTACTTACCCTCATGTCGTTCGACACCCGTAAGACCTCCGTTCATCTTCAGAACACAAATTATTTTAGTTGAAATCTGATGGCTCTGAAAGGCCTCCATTGGCACAATGCACGGAACACTCTCAAGACCCTTAAAAGGTACTAAAGACGTCGTTACAAAGTCCATCTCACTACAGTGGTTCTACAATAACTTTATGGAGTGACGAGAATAGTTTTTGTGCGCAAAAAAAACATAAATAACGACTTATATAGTGATGACGATTTCAAAACACGGCATCATGAAGCTTCGAAGCGTTAAGAATCAGTGAGTCGATTCAGCAGTTTGGATCGCCAAAGTCAAGCGATTTCAGCAGTTTGGCGGTTTGACACGCGATCCGAATCATGATTCGACTCACTGATTCATAACACTTCGAAGCTTCATGATGCCGTGTTTTGAAATTGTCATCACTATATAAATCGTTATTTAGGGTTTTTTTGCGCACAAAAACTATTCTCGTCACTCCATAAAGTTATTGTAGAACCACTGTAGTGAGATGGACTTTGTATGACGTCTTTAGTACCTTTTAAGGGTCTTGAGAGTGTACCGTGCATTGTGCCAAAGGAGGCCTTTCAGAGCCATCAGATTTCAACTAAAATATCTTCATTTGTGTTCTGAAGATGAACGGAGGTCTTACAGGTGTCGAACGACATGAGGGTAAGTAATTAATGACAGAATTTTCATTTTTGGGTGAACTAACCCTTTAAGATGCGTTTTGGTCGATCAGATCACAAGTCAACGAGGGAGACACATACCCGTATACACCTGGTATACACCTTTCTTTTGTCCACCACTTTCAACCACTCCTGTCCTCAGTTCTTTGAGGGGAGGGTCTATGGGCGGGTAAATGTATTGGGTTTTTTCAGATCTTTCGATCTAATGGACAAAATAAGCTCACACAACTTACATATGAACCAGAAAAAAACTGAAAAACATAAGGATAACAGCATCTTTCATTTCTTTCAATTAGTTTCTTATTCGTAAGACCACGGCAAGCACGGAGGGTACGTGTTATAAATCAGGAATGGTGAGAGAATTCTTTGAGAACATTTTTCGTCTTCAAACAAATTTGTGTCTTCAGCCAACAAAGTTTGAATCCCGTCTGGCTAGCTCGCTTCCCATAATGTTTACGCATTAAGGCAGTAGGCGCAGAGAGTAGGCGGTCTTCTGTGGCTGTTCGAACACTTTCGACCACGTTTACACTATAAAAGACTACCTCTGGAAATGGTCGAAAGTGGACAAGCTCAAAATTTTCGTCCCCGTTTACACCTGTATTTAGCGCCATCCACTTGTCATCTGATCAACCAAAACTCATCTTAATACCGGGTTTCACAGTGGTGTATCCTCTTATCACAATTTTAAATGCCAGCATCCGGCAGCAGGATGTCTTGAAGTTTAATCAGTATGCTTAGCTTGACTCTGCTGCAGGGATTCAAGATGATGACTGGTGGTTTGCATCCTATGCCAGGATAAACTTGAGATGTAATTTGCAAGTGGATCATCGGGTCCACTGAACTAAAAACGCTCTTCATTCCCACCCAGGAGATATCTGTTTCCCCATCCAAACATTCCAGAATTCCCATCCAGTGGAATTAACTGAAGGATTTTCAAGCCAATAAATTACAGATCTTGAACGACAGTCCTGCACTGGTGAAGTCTAGCTCCAGCTGGTTTGCCTGGCCTTCACAATCACTCATAATGGCTGCATTTATAATGGATGGCAGAGAGCATGTGGAAACAGCCACTGGCCATATGTTGGTAATGACCGAGTTAAAGGCAGGGTGGACATGGTCCTTTCACTGATGCATGCTCTCTTCCTCCTCTTCTCCTCCAAACAGCCCCTAAATGGTGCATGAGGCTTCCCATAAACCAGAACCTCACCTCAGCTACCAGATGGCACAGACAGGAACATTGAAACGGATGCACTTACTCCGGCTTGTCCTTTGTCTTGCAGGCAGCTGCACAAACATGAAGCATGCAGAAATACATGCTATGCTTGAGTTAGTAAATGATGTGCTTTGTGATGCTAAATGACAGCACCCTAATATGATGGCATTGCACATGCTACTTTGGCTTGGTAGAAGGCATAGCTACTTCTTCTCCCTTATCAAAGGGCACAGGCCACAGAGAGGAAAACAAAACAAGGGATTACAGGAAAACGTACTATCAATCTAACCACAAAGACCAAGTCATTACATGCCTTTCTGATCAAAAACAGATTTTTCAAATCGCTCCTAATATCATAACAATATTACTTGGCTGTATTGAAGGACAAGAGGCCTTAAAAAATAAAGTAAAACACTGTCGATATTATCGCTACAATAACACGCACATTTATTCCAATAACTATTTAGTGACACTAGAGGGTTGACAAGCAGGTTGAGTTTCCATGACAGAGAAATCCAGGCAGCAGGCTCTGTTTCTGTTTACAAGTTGGCTCAAGAAGTTTAAATCCCTGTCAAACAAAGTGTTTTTTTCTGTCTTTTAATGCTGGTTTTGCAGAAAATTAATTATAGTATCCACCTCGACAGAGTATGGTGAGGGCATTCTTCCCCGCACCACTTTCCATAACAACACTCAGAGGGCTCTAGAGAATACTCTGGGCTGGAGGAGTTTTCATTTGGCACGGATTCATCTGAGGGGAAAAGTTGGAGCTCTTCCAAAGACAATATTTGTCAGAGAAGCCTCAATTCAGACCTAACAGTGTTTATTAAATTGGGAGCTGCTGTACTGCTTTTTTGGTCCTCTGATCTGTATGTACTTTGAATCAGTTTCAGACTGAATATGAGAGTTGTTCCTTTTCCCTTGCTCTGCAGTCTCTTTCAAGTCTGCCGTAAACAACTGATCAAAGGCGTTGCTTTTTAATCAGACACAACAGATGTGAAGTCAGATGACCGTGGGAGTGTTACATTTTGGTTTTGATTCAGTCGTTTGGATGACTACAGATATCGGATCAATAGGTGATATGGGGCACAGCACTTCAGAGGGAACGTTTGGAGAAATATTTACAGGAACATTAGATTACCTTATTTTCATCTCCAAATAAAATGTTATAGGTGCTGGCATGAACTTAAACAGACCTCATAATCTCACCATGCTGGATCTTCAGCTGCCTAACAAACAATAGAGAACAAGTTTTATTGTCCTGTTGACAAATGCTTTAATTAAAATGGGTGCAGGAGGAAGGTTAAAACTGCACTAAATAACCGATCCAGGGCCAACCTCCACAGCACAAAACTTTTGCCCCAGGGGGGTAGAAATCAAACCTGCTCTGCAAACAGGAACCTTCAGCCCACAGCTCAGAGGGTCAGAGTGGATTCTAAGCCATCCTATTGGGTGATGAGTAACCATGGAAACATTTGAATAACCACAGAGACCGCTCAGATACTTGAGCAAGCTGTTAGCACCATGTTCAAACATTTAATGCCCTACACGGAGACCTAAGAGTTGGAGCACTTCCAGGCAAAGACTTTCTGACTCACAGCACCTGCAAAACTCAACCGGGGGGAGGAATAGACAGAGTTTCAAGCTCAAAACTATATCTAGGTCAACAATACTGCACCAACCACACTTCCCCAAACAAACACGATTGCTCAGGAAACACCCCTTCTTATACCAAAACACACGAAGTCTACAGTTCTCCATGTACTTTGTGTCTGATGCACGTTAGGCCACAAGTGTGCATGGGTGTGTCCCACTCTGAGCCGGTATGTTTACTTTTTATGGTACACGTGTCTGTTGTGCGTGTGTGCGGCATGCGTGTAATGCTGTATTTAGAGCCTTTTCATGAGATCACACGCAAAAGGTTGTCGGATTAGGCAACTTGAAGTGTCGTCTTGCTGATTTTACCCCAGCACTACTGTTTATCTCGGGAGAGGTTACAAGGTCATCGCACACTTTTTCACTATGAGCTGTCAGTCACATTCTTACACTAACCGCAAGTGAGTTAAAAACACAAGTGCACAAGTGCTTCCTTGTGCATGATCCAAATTAGTTTTAATCCTCAGATTAGTAAACAGGTTTTGCTATCAAACGGCAAATAAAAAGGGCTGAAACCACATAGAGTGCACAGCACACACCCCTCACAAATTCAGCAATTACTCTTTACATAGAAGACATGTTAGGGTTCTTTAGAGATATAATGTTCCAGGAAGTCTGCTTGATCAATTACCAAAGCAGCATGTCAAAATTATTCAGGAAATTAAGACTCTCTTATCAAAGTGATAAAATGTTGCGTTGCAAAAATGAGAACACCCTCCTAAAAGTTACAAAAAAAAGGCAATTTTTGATCAACAGGTAAGCATATTCAACCAAATCATTTAAAGAGAAGTCATTTCTTGACAATTAAAAGTGTTATGTAATAATGGAACCACTTGGGAGAGAACAGTCAGAAGACTTATTTCTTAGCACAAAGGACAGTGGTACAAGAGGATAACCAAATCACTGTTTTAAGTGTGAAAATATAGCAAAAGTAACAGAAATGGAAAAACAATGGACTTGTGACAGGGCCCCTGAAATAACCAGGCCTTCATTTTAAGCTTTCATTTAGTGATGAGTGATTCTTTGCTAGACAAAGAGCAGGATAAGTACGAAGCGAGTGTCTCAGAGCCAGCAAAAGCTATGAAAAGAGTGAGTGTTTATCTCACAGAGTAAGATGCAGCTTGCAGAAGTGACATGCATGCTTGTTGATCACACTGGAACTACCTACTGTAGCCAAAGCACAATAAAACCATTAGCCTTTTCCAAGGTCCATATTTACAAAATATAGACTTATGGGAATCCATACTCTGGTCTCATGAGACCAAGTCAATCATTTTGGATCTAGCAGCATCCAAAATGTTATGGTGATGTCAGTGAGAAGTGCCTGGTTCCCACAGTGAAGTTCACTGTGTATAGGGTGCTGAGTGCTGAAGGTGGTGTGAGGGAGTTGTGCTTTATCAATGCTGTCTTGAATTCACACACCACTGTGTGATGTAGTACTAAAACTTGAAACTGAATATGCTACCCTCTCTTCATTCCCTACGCTGTTGGGCATTTTTTCAACATGACAATAGCCACGTTTCCATTACAGATTTGCGCAAAACTTTTGTGATATTTTCTAAATGTCGATAAAAAACTATTGTGAAATGACAGCGTTTCCATTAACCGATGTAATGCGACTAAAATACGTTTTTTTTCCTCTCGCTATAAGTCATTCCAAAAATTATGCCACGTATGTTGGTTGGTGTATGTATATTCCATCCACCGCAGTAGCCATTATTTCTAATGGAAGGAGATGTGTGTGTTATCCAAGCATTAATGGCTATACTTGAGCGTATAAGGTGTGTGTTGCCTCTGGCTTGGCGTGCTCAGTTGGGGACACTAAATTTTTCAAATAAACATCGAAATAAATCTAAATAATAAACTAAATTAACCATTTAAACTAAATTACTGATCGAATTATTGATCTAAAGCCCACACTGTCGCTGTGTGATGGTTGAGATGGGCTGATGACATCAGCGTTTTTTCCGGAGTGGCTATGCGGCTGAATAAAATTATGCTGCATTGTTTTCCTGTTTAACACTGTAAAGCTGCTTTGAAACAATCTACTTTGTGAAAAGCGCTATATAAATAAAGTTGACTTGACTTGACGTGTGTGTGTGTGTGTGTGTTTCTCCCTCTGCTTCAAGGTCTTCATAATAATGTGGAATTTCTGTGTTTAGAATCCAGTATTCCTGTAAATCTATTGTCTTTTATGAGTTTAATAAAGAAATCGGTTTCGTCGTCGGTCCAAACACACCGCGTCATCTGTAAACAATGATTGTCTTTTATGTACTCCATTTGTCATGAACTTGTACACTCTGTGCCAAGAAGGGTCAGAGAGCAGTACTTAAAATTATGAAGGACATACTAATTACTAGAATATTATACATTTGTTGAATTAAATCTAGGGTGTACTCATTTCTGCAATCCTCCATTTTAACAAAATTGGCTAAATTTACTTGTTTTACGGATATTAGTGACACATATCTCTGTTTTTATTAAGTATATGTTTAATAAATTTAAATTTTGCCATCTTAACAAGAATTGTATAAGTAATTATTAAGAAAATATATCTTTTGTTCTTGTTCTGAGGGGGGTGTACTCATTTATGCTGTGCATTGTATATAATGCACCAATTTACAGGTCACGATAGCACCGCCTAGGAAAACTTTTACATTGGGAGTTCAACCAAAAGCAAATTCTGTCATTATTTACTCACCCTCATGTCATTCCATCCCTGTATAAATATCTTTCATCTCTGAAACAGAAAAAATGACATTTTGAAGAATGTTTTTAGTCCATTCAATGAAACTCAATGGGGACCCCATTGAATTTCATTGTATGGACTAAAACACAGGCATTTTTCAAATTATCATCAAAAAAGAAATTATACAGTCAAACCAAAAATTATTCAGACACCAGATATAATTTTTTACTAGTGGGTGCAGGACACTGTAGTTCATTTATGTAGGCCTAAGTGAGGATAGCAAAATAAAGTAAACTGTGACATATTATACCCAAAAATTCTTCATACAGCAGACTACCAGTAAAATTGATTAAAAAAATTGGGACCAAAATTATTCAGACACTTTGACCTGACCATGTTTTTTTTCTTGAATTGCTAATGCGACCTTTTACACCATAGACTGAACAAAATGAAGCATTGCTTGGTAATTGGTTGACCTAAATTGGTATTATTGAATTGTGTATTTCAATTTAACAGCTGACAGCTGATTGGTTGATTGTAATCCATTACATACCTTTCTATCAAAGTTATCTGACATTATCAAGATGAATTTGTTCCGACACAGTTTAATCATAGTTCTTGTTCTTGTCATATTTTATTACCATTTTCTAAACTATAGCGAACAAATTGTGATAATGTGTGAAAATGTTGAAGGTGTCTGAATACATTTTGGTTTGACTGTATGTAGACGAGTAAATAATGATAGAATTTTCATTTTAAACAAGCTGATGAAGGCTGTTCGGTGTTTATTCAATGGTATAGCAGATACAATTTAATTTTCATGCAGAACAGTTAAGCTTCACTTGAGCATTTCATTGGCCCCTGAGCAGCAAACACAACCAGACAGAGCTGAGTGAGGTGAAACAGGAACTTCAATTTGACCTATTTCACAGAGTTCATTTCCTGTTTTGCCCACTCGCAGAGAGACGCGTGAAACGAGACACCAAAACACTGTTAATGAATGTGGCCACAGAGAGCGGATGTCAAAGCTCCATATAATAATTGCCAATAATAAGACTCGGTCTGAAACAATAGTCGTCTTAACGGAGTCAGGTTCAATGCACGTACATCCCGTGCTTTTCTTTGAAGATCAAAGCGCCGTAAATGGCAGACTTATATACGTTCTTGTTTAAAGTTTAGCCAGTGTGCACACGCTAAATGAGCTGAGGTGCTCCCCTGGCAGAAAAAAGGCTTTATCTTAAATCTCATCACCCGTTACACCTATGATTTCTGTCGTTGACCCACCTACTGTGCTGCATTAGTGGGGTGAAATGTTCTGTGCTGCGTTAATAGTAAATGAATGGGAGACTTTATGTCATGTTGTTCCAGGACATTATATTTAAGGGAAGCATTTTTTTTAAACCCACTCAGACAGAAACAGGTTCTGCTTTTATTTTCCATGTCCCTTGCTTTCATAAGCATACCTTAATACTTAGTTAAGTAATAAACCAGTATATCTACAAAATAAACACCTCTTTTTCTTGAGCTAAGTATTTTGACTATTACACTATGTAACAATCGTTAAGAGCTTATTTTAATTATATTCAGAGGTCATTTTTAATCGGAGTTTTTTAAAATTCAATTACATGCTGACAAATTTTCTTTCTTCCTTTTTGCTTTCAGCATGTGCTACAAAAGACTTGGAGGGGGCGTAACTCATAGCTTTATCTCCTTTCATTAGTGTAAATGTCATAACAGGGGTGGGATGTTTTAGACAGCACTTTGAGAGCTCTCTGTCTGCACAGAACGGCTCAGTGAGTTGCAAGAATATTCAGAGGATAGGCCCTTTATGTTTCCTGCACCTCTTGCTCAAAGGCAATTCAGTCCAGCGTGGCCAATTCAATTGAAAACCCAGACAGAATCTGTTCCAAGCAGGCCGAGAGCCATTCTATGAGAAAACTGAATAATTAGACCGATTAAAGAGCTCAGATTCTGCGCAGACACTGTGGTAAGGTTCGTCTGAGGGGGGAGGGGTGTTTTCGAGTTAAGGGATTCCTTTAGTAACTATGACTAAGTCTGTCCCGCTTCACCAGCCAGTAAGGTCCATTATACATGCCCAGTGAAATGTGTTTAGCAGATTGCACAGATTTAGATGTCATGAGATTTCAAATTAGAGCTCTGTCTATTTTATTTATAGTGAGAGACAAATGTGTGGAATAACTGCTGTGAAATACAAGCGGTTTATCAATATTTTTGCTCATGTGGCAAAACTCAGTCACCACACTCACTGTAGCTAAATCTAAACACTTCTCTATGCAAAAATTTAAAAGTACTGAAGACTTTAAAACGTTATTTTTTAACACATATCTAAAATGAATTACTTTGGGTAATTTTACTAGTACGCAGACATATGGAACTGAAAACTGTTTATTTTCTGGATTAAAGGAAACTACGGTCTCATGCTTTTGGCCCCTATTTTATTTTCATGGGTGTGATGAAAAAGCCACAGCTGTGTATGTTGTCTACAGGTCAAAGGTCAGATAAAGCAGGCCCACAAAAAGACAAGATAGTAGACTGCTGCCAGATGTCCAACATTTGCAGTTTCCCGCAAGAGAAACATACTACAGTCCTTCACTCCAGTTGGCACATCCCTTCCAGAGAGAGATTAGGCACCATTCACACCCTGCAGAATATTAATTTATAATAAAAACAAAACTAAGAGCATTTCACACAGCCCTTTCCAAATAAAAATGCCTGAGATTATGAAATCAACACATAGTTCCGAAGACCCAGTGAATGAAATTTTGCACACATTTTAGTGAAGCATATCAGGCGTTGCTGTGTAGCATAAGCGCTCCCTTGTGGCAATCACAAAACTCGCAAAAGTGATGAACTTGGCCCAGTGCTTTGTCATTTCATCAAATCTACACTTTTGGGTTTAACTTTCTTTTCGTTAAGAGCCAGACACAATTTGTTTCGCTGATATTACACAGAAGCAGTTTCTGTGGAAAACAGCATACTTTAATTGGACGCCCGTCAGGCTGTGTGAGGTTCTGTGCTAATGCCATGAGGTTCGAGTCACGGTTTGGAGAGGGTACCTGTTAGTTGTAATTACCCTTAAAATGCACAGCTGGATTTAAATGGCAGTAAAACAGCAGCAACAGGTGTGAGGGCTGTTGAGGTCTGCTTCCAAGTCAGTCACACACAACACACCGGGCCAATAAAGTCGCAACCTCACACCAACGTGCACACGCATGCCTCTGAGATTGCAGCTTAGTTACGGTGCAATCACGATCCCCGCAGCTGGCAACAAGCGGTTCCTTTAGACTTTAGACTAAACAACTAGAATACTAGACAAATACCAGTGTCAAAAGACGCTCTGGATGTGACTGGGCTTCCTCAGTGGAAACTAAACCCAGCGGGAAGGACTGACAGAGCTGGAAACGAGTGAAGGAGATGGCGTGTTTGTAGAAGTGTTTGGACCTGGCTGGCCGCCGGACATTTTTCTGAATGAAAGAGGTGACTTTTAAAAATTGCACCTCCCCTCCACAGGCCTCCGATGCGTAGCTTCCCGAAAATGCGAAACGTTCTAATAGCCTGATGCTTCACCCTGTAGGAATCCCTCCAAAAAACACACTGTGCAGGTGCATCTGCTCTGAAGTTTGCAAATAAATGATTTCACTCTTGAGCGTTAAGAAGTCAGAAAGACTATTAGCATTCCAGAGTGATGGAAATATTCATGAGTTTTCCCCATCTTTGGATAACAAATCCCTAAGACAAGAACAATCTAGTGCTAATGCATAAATCAGCCGAAATTAATTTGGCGCAACTACAAAATCTGTATGTAAACTATTGTCAACATTGACGTTGTTATTTATTGGTGCCAAAGAATTATATTTTGCCTCAGTAAAGGTATAATATAATCTTCAAAATAAAGGTTCCAAAAATAAAGGTTCCAAACATTTTCACAGCGATGAAATAGAAAATACCATAGAAAAACCATTCTGGGTTCTCTAAAGAACCTTTCAGTGAACGGTTCTTAAAAGAACTCTTATGGCTCGTTTCCACTGAGCGGTGAGGTACGGTACGGTTCAGTACAGTACAGTACAGTACAATTCGGGACCGTAAACCCTGATCCGGCTTGCGTTACGCTTATGACAGGTGTGGTGTAGCGATCAACGTCATTCTCCCACGAAGAAGAAAGCGACAGTAAACAACAATGGACGACATACAGCACACTCAAAAAAATGAACTTTCAATGTTGTTAGTTGCACTCAAATCCTCCTTGTTCACGTTACTTAAAAAACTCATGTAACAAAATTTACTTAGATTTACTGAGTTGTTTCTACTAAAAATTTGTATTGTCAGCTTTACTTAAGTGTTTGTCCTGTCAACTTAACATTGCTGAGTGAAACGAACAAACTGGGCAGTGGATCTGTAGTTCCCAGCATGCTTTGCAAGGGACTGCATTAGGAGAGTATATTTAGGGATTAAAGTGTTATTTTATGTTTTTCAGTAAAGGGAAAGATGTTGTTAGTTTATGTTAGTGTTATGTGCAGTTATGTTGGACATTTAGAGGAGTTTCTGTAATTTTGTGGTTACCATTATGCAGAAAAGTGGTGCCTGTGTTAAGGCTGTGGCCACTCATACACTCTTTTATTGGATGGACTCTCAATTAAGTTATTTTTGATTTTTGTTTCTAAAAATATGCTTGTTGTTATATTTAATAGTTTTCCACTTACACTTGTAGAGCAAGTAGTTATTTAAATAAGGTAAATTAAATCAATAAATGTATTCACCTAACCTAATAAACTTTTATAAATTTAACATAACATTATTAAGTAAACTGCACATATAAATATTATGTAACAGTGACAAATTCAAATGGTTTGTATTAAAGAAATTTTGTCAGCTTTACTTGACTTACTTTTGTTCAACTAAATTGTTATTTGTAAAAATGACTCAATATAGTTGTGTGGAACCACTTGACGCTGCTTTTTTAAAGTAAATTCAACAAATTATTTTTTTGAGTGCAGATCTTGTTCTTGCTTCTCGCTATGTGGCAGTAGTCACAAGAAGACACGCTTTGTTTGAGCCAAGGCTGCAAGGAAAAACATAGCCAAGAAAAAAAAATGCAGTGAGTCTAGCTCCACCCTTTAGTACCAGACTACTGTGCTAGGTACCCCAATGGAAGGGTGCCAAAAAAAGTGGTAGAGTACGGTTCGGAAATAGGGTACAATTCACATCTTCTGACAATGGAAATATGTGTGAAAAAACTAGTTCCACTACAAAGAACCTTTTATGGAATGGAAAGGTTCCATGGATACTAAAGGTTATACATGAAACTATACACTGAAAAAAAATTTAAGAAATTTTACTGTAAAATACTGTCAAATGTATGGTTTTTGGCAAGTAAAAACTATGAAATCCCATATAATTCACAGTAAAAACAGTAAAAGGACATTCAAAGTCGTTGGTGTGTCTCGTGTTAAATTTTATGTTAATGTTTATTGCATTATTTTAGCGTCATGTGTTACCCTGATGGTATTTTGTCTTTGTGTGTATGATCTTGTACACCATCTATGAGTATCGACCATGTATTAGGCCACTAATATTAACTCCGATTCATCATGTGGCTTTCTAGTTAAAATATAGGTTAAAGTAGATATATGGTAGTTAAAGTAGATATATTAAGATTATATCGCCTAGTGAAATATATGGTTTTAAGTTGTAAAATATACAGGCATCCTGTAAAACTGTTAACATTATCATAGTATTTTTTACAGTGAATTTCTGGCAAACACAACAGTCAGTTTTTTTACTATAAATTTTAATTTTGTCCATACAATGAAAGTCACTGGGGTCCAAAACTGTGCACCGCATCTTGTTTTCCTCATTTGTAAGTAGCTTAAGGATAAAAGCGTCTGCTAAATATATAAATGTAAATGGACCCCCATTGATTTTCATTGTATGGACAAACAAACAGACATTTCCTAAATATCTTCTTTTGTGTTCCATTGAAAAAAAACTAAAAAACTGCCAAACAGGATTGGGACGACATAACGTAAAATAAAATAATTTTTATTTTTGGGTGAACTATTATTATTCAAATGTTTGAGTGAAAGAAAGAATCTGGGGTAACAAACAGAAACATTTCATACATCTGCTTTCACAGCTACATACTATTTTCCAGAATGAGATTTTGACTATATGTCTAAAACAAATAAGGCTTGATGTTTCTGAGCTATTCCAACATATTTATCAATGATATTTTAAAGAAATGGACGTAACTTGATAGCTCCCTGGTTTAAGTCACAAACACTCACCACCTGCTGAGGCTGGGGAGAGGGGCGGCTGGAACCTCGGTGCAAATCAATCAGCAGGCAAGTTCAGGCGAGGACACTGGCAAATGCTCCTCAGGAGCTTGCGTGTCGAGAGGCCTGGCGTGAACTGTGGAACCAAAGCTCCCTGCCAGCCCTCTCCATAACTAAAGCTGATTTAGACTGAGGGCCTAGAACGGGATTAGGTTTCATCCTCTGTCATGCATTTTCATAGTGATGTTTTGAGTCCTGTGGCCCTCTTTGATTCGGCCAAAAAAAGCCAGGTTTTTTTTTGTTTGTCTGAATCTATGTAACGTAAGATGAAGAGCACAGCAGGACGAAATCCAGTCCTCTCGATTTCAGTCTTTCCCTCCAAACACTAAGAAAAACAAACCTAATGTTCACTAAACTGACCTTGGTGTTATTTAGTACGTTAAACGCTCTCCTTGGCATTTTCAATTTGTTATTCCTTTGCAAGCCACTCTAGATTATATAAATGGACAGTAGAGAGAGGCATGGAGATATATATATGAAATGGGGGAATGCTTTTTCACTGTTACATCATGATTTACAGACTGAATAAATAAAAACTATGTTTCCTGCTTCCAAGTATGAAACTGTGTCCCAAAGAGCCTTTCAAAAATTTTACGGTGAGTGCAAAATATTATGAAATGTGTCAAATAAAAGAAATGCAATAAAAAGGAAACTTTGTGCTAGTAAACATCTAATGCCAACTTGCAATGTTCTGACAGAATAGGGAACTTAAATATACATCCCTAGTTAAATTTAAAAGGGTATTCAAAACATGGGTCAATGACAAGTAAGGGAGTCCAAGATAAAGAAAAGAACATGTTCAAAATTCTAGTTTAAAATACAAAGTTCATAGCAATGTAATTTGGATTAATGTTGGTTTCACGCGGTTCTGAAAAAATCTCTAAAAATGTCATGTGATGCAACTTTTACAGTAAGTAAAAAAAAAAGATATTACGTGTTAAAGTTTATAAATATTTTCATGCTACATTTTTTTTTTTAAACATAAATTATTATGAATATTACATTTTTGGGGGCTGTTTTACCATATGACATATAACCTGAACTAATCTTGTCGTGACATAGGCCTAATTGTCTGATATTTTAGGAGACTTATTGATCTTAACGCACAATTATGAGGGTGTCCTCTCTATGGAATCATTTGTTGTGTTTTTTTTCCTCGATATGTTGGTTGCACCAAATGACATTGATTTGGCAGACAAAATTTATATATTTAATATTAAAACTGCTTCACTGCTTTTTTTTGTAAGAAATTACAATAAAAAGATTGTAATTAGATTGTGCTTCAATAGATCTATATTTAAATCATTGACCCAAATATTAAATTATGTTATGTTCTACATTAATTACACCTGAGGAGAAGAACATCTATCAACAGTTACTTTAAGAGTGACGAAGTGTTTATCTAGCCAAGCTCAACAGGTAAACTAAGGCCTGCCTTTCACACATGAAGGAATCTCAGAACACCAATAAATGACCATTATCTGAAATTTCATATGTTTGACTTAACAGTCAAAGTGTCCTTCACAGTTCCACAAAGATAGCTTATCAGTAAAAGCCCTTCCACTATCACTCTCAGGAGTGGATCCATAGTAAACAAAAAAAATTGACCCATGCCAGAGTCGGTCATTATGATCATGTCTTCCTGACCTAGACGTTACATGGCTTGGCCCGATGGGCTGGAATTCTCATAGTAGGAATATGTGATTTTGATGGATGTACATGGTCTGTTTCCCTTGAGGGAATGAAAAAGAAAGGACAATAACGCTCTTTTTGGACTGACTATGAGGAGTCGATTTGCAGTTCATCTTGGTGTCACGTCACTTCCCATTTAACAGCAGCTTATCATGACCGATCCAGTTAGCAGACAACACCTGTGGTCTCAATTCAAAATATCAGCAAACCATAAATGGCAGCTTTTTTCAATCATGCAATGCAGTCGGCATCAGTTAAAAAAAGCAGATAAACGAAATCAAAGATGATCTGAGAGATTACAAAAATTTTAAAAACAGCTGCTTCCAAAAGCCGGAGGCAATATTGAAAGTCTGGGATTCAAATTTCAATTTAAACTTGGAAATAAATAGAACGTTTTTTTATTTTGAAATGACATGAAATGAAAACCACATTAACAGTTAGTCATGTGTGACCCTGGACTACAAAACCAGCCATAAGTCGCACGGATATATTTGTGGCAATAGCCAACAATACATTGTATGGGTCAAAAGTATAGATTTTTCTTTTATGCCAAAAATCATTAGGATATTAATGTAAAGATCATGTTCCATTAAGATATTTTGTAAATTTCCTACCGTAAATATATTAAAAATGTATTCTTTTTAGTAATATGCATTGCTAAGGACTTCATTTGGACAACTTTAAAGGTGATTTTCTCAATATTTAGACTTTTTTGCACCCTCAGATTCCAGATTTTCAAATAGTTGTATCTCGGCATATCGAATCATGCTGGAGAAAATTATCATCATCAGGACTTTTCAAAAACTTTTGGAGTTCCTGCAGCTTGACTGCTGCGGTCATTAATGTAAAAGTGGGACAAACCAAATACTAAGAGATTGAATTCATACAGACCAAATATAAAACTATAGCCTGAGTGTGACATCCAACTAAAGCATTTAAAATCTTTAATGTTCAAAGTCTTTGTTCCAAAACCTAGCATTTCCTCAAATCAAAGCAAAGAGGTAGGCAGGGGTTAAATGAAAAAGCAGCTCTTATTCAAGCTCCCCCCATTATCAGCCCTCCACCCACCTCGGTTGCACTTGAATCTTTTTGCCACGCGCTCGCGGTTCTTCCCTGCCAACTTTTTTTTTTTTTTTGTGCGTTCCTCCTCCTTTCTTTCTCCTCGCCTCAAACCTGTCAAATCCTATAAGCGAAAACATATTGAACACACACTATTTTCTTTCTTAACCCCCCCCCCCCCCTTTTTTTTTCACGGGACTGATGGATTTTCAATCTCCGAAACATTTGTCTGCATGACATCACCCCTGGGTTTTAACGGCATTATTTCACCAGATACTGTACTGAGGAGAGAAACACTTTCATTACCTCCATAATTCACTTTGGAAAATGTACCTCAGACGTCTCCCTTCTCTTTAGTTTAGCTGGTTATTACTACAGGAGCAAAACCCCCATCCTTACTTGTCACAATGGCATGCATTTAATTAACTGCCTCATAACAAACTGTGATTACAAAACTGTGGAGGATGAGATTCTTGGATGCTGACCTTGATAGAACTGCAGTGCATGGTCATCAAATTGTACAGTACAAGTCATTCTATCAGTACATTTTCTTCTCGAATGGTTAAACACATGAAAGACTAAGTAAAATGCATTACCTATTTTTTTTATTTCAAATAAATGCTTTAAATATTTTTTTCATCAAAGAATCCTGAAAAATTTAATCATGGTGTCCACAAACAGATTAACTGATATTGATCAGAAATGTTTATCAGCATATTAGAATGATTTCTGTAGGATCATGTGACACTAAAGAATGGCTGCTGAAAATTAAGTTTTGCCATCACAGTATAACAAATTACATTTTAAAATATAGTAAAAAAAAGTAATAATATTATAGTAAATTGTTAGCCTAGAAATCTACACGTACCCTAACGGCAGAAAATGTATTTTGCCGCGAGTGTAGTCTAGCAACTCTCGGTAGACCTGAGAGCTGGAAAAACCAAACTCTGGTCAGGCCAATCACAGCGTGTGTAGAGTCGGTGGGCGGGCTAAACATAATGACGGCACGTTGCGGAGATTCTGCGTGCTACTCGTAAACAAAGCTGACGAACAACGGTCTTTTGAATCGGCTTTGGCCGCGACTCTGGAAGACTTGGAGTTAAGCTTTTCTTTGAGAAAAGAACGCCACTGAAATCATTCTTAAGAAAAGAAGATATGTTCGAAGTTTTGCCTACCGGATACGGCGAAAGTCTATCAACTAACGCTAGCTCGGCTTCACCTTCTTCTTCGATCTGGTTGGTTGTGGCGGTCATGGTGCTATCCAATTGCGTGCAGAGGGAATTTGAAAGACAACTGTTTATCCCGCCCCTCGGATTGAGCCCTGTCAATGGTGAGTTTCCAGACCCAACATCTTGATGTGGGTCTGGCTTGTCAGGCAAGTAAATTGTAATAATAATTCCCAATATTACTTTTTTCTGTATTTTTAATAAAACAAATGCATTCAAAACTATGTGTGTGTGTGTGTGTGTGTGTGTGTGTGTGTGTGTGTGTGTGAGAGAGACAAAGATCAGCCACAACATTAAAGGGTTAGTTCACCCAAAAATGAAAATTAGCCCATGATTTACTACTACTTTCAGACGAACACAATCAGAGTTAGATTTAAAAAAATGTCCTGGCTCTTACAAGCTTTATAATGGCAGTGAATGTTGCTCTGTTTTTGAAGTACATAAAAGTGCCTGCTATTCGAAAACAAAGAAGCTGGCAAAAAGCGGTCTTTCGAATTGGCTTTGGCCGCAACTCTGGAAGACTTGGAGTTAAGCTTTTCTTTGAGAAAAGAACAAAGAACGGCACTGAAGTCATTCTTAAAAAGAAAGAAAGATGTGTTCAGAGTTTTGCCGACCGGATATGGCGGAAGTTTAATCTATCAACTAGCTCCTCTTCACCTTCTTCGTTGCTCTGGTTGGTTATAGCGCTATCCTATTGCGTGCAGAGTGAATTTGAAAGACAACCGTTTATCCCGCCCCAAGAATTGAGCCCTGCTAATGGTGTGTCCCCAGACCCAACATCTTGATGTGGGTCTGGCTTGTCAGGCTAGCTCCACATGGCTCGGCGGTAGGCTTGCTACGATAGTCGGTGTTGCCGGTGTTACCGGTGTCCAGACTCAACACCGGTTACATCACTTGCCCACCGTGGCACCGCCCACCGTCTTTTTAATTTTTTTATAGTAATAAAATAATTTAGTTCAGTTAGAGAACAGACAATACAAATAAAAACTGAACTGTATCTGCTTAATAAAGCAGGATCCGACCGTGAGTCTCGGCAGCGGCAGGAGTCATTCATCAGATTTAAGAGTGAGGAGCTGACGGAGATGATCGCAGAAGATCTGGTTTCAAAGCGAAACGTAAAAGCGCCTATTTAAGGGAGTTTGTCATTTGTTTTGTTGTTGTGTTTTTCATAAAAAATAATAGGCTAATGAACCCACAATTCAAGCAAACCGCAGCCGAATTGGCGCTAATTCAAACCGAAAGTAAAATGTGCACGGCCGCACAGAGCGCGCATTGTTTACTTTCGCCTGGCTCCACAGTGCGAGCCTCCGCGCTACCCTGACTGCACGCATTTATTTTTGCCGCGCGCACCGAGTATAAACAAGGCTTTACGGACGAACTGTTATTCATTCATGGCGTGCATCTCAATCATAGACTGATCAATGCTTGATCAGTGCCCTGACTACTGAACTAGGGAACTGATTGAGACGCACCCATGGCCTCACAGAGCGCGCATTTACAGACGAGCTGTCATTCACGGTGTGTGCGCACTGGCGCATTTTCAGTTCAGAGCGGTCGTGTGCATGTTACTTTCGGTTAGATAGAATTAGTGATTTAAAAGCCTCCGCCGGTGATACCGGTATTACCGGTGTTGTCACACATCAATTAACCGGTGGGGAAATTTCCTCACCGTCACATCCCTACTCGGCGGGGTTAATAAAGGCCTTCTGAAGCGAAGCGATGCGTTTGTGTAAGGAAAATATCCCTATTTAAAACTATATAGAGTCAAATTTCTAACTTCCGGTGGACCGTCTTCTCTATTCAACTTACGTAAACCTCTCACAGTTCAAAAATGCCTACGCTACGTCTGACGAGTGTAACTGCCGTGCAATTTCGTCAGACCTAGCGTAGGCATTTTGAACTGCGAGAGGCGCGGGCGCTACACTTTTTCCGTAAGTTGAATACAGAAGATGGTCTGCCGGAAGTTAGACATTTTACTTTATAAAGTTTAAATATGGATATTTTCCTTACACAAACGCATCGCTTCGCTTCAAAAGGCCTTTATTAACCCCCCAGACATAGATGCACTTTTATGGACTTCAAAAACAGAACAACATTCACTGCCATTATAAAGCTTGGAAGAGCCTAGACTTTTTTTATATAACTCTGTGTTCGTCTGAAAGAAGAATGTCATATACACCTAGGATGGCTTGAGGGTGAGTAAATCATGGGCTAATTTTCATTTTTGTGTGAACCAACCCTTTAAAGCCACTGACAGGTGACGTGAATATGATTATATAGTTACAATGGCAGTTCATGCAGAGTTCATGCATCTTGAGTCATGCTCAAGTTTCTGCAAAACTTAATGCTGCTCATGATAGAAAGGTGTCAGAATACTCAGCGCAGTGGGTGGGATATATTAGGCAGCAAGTGAATAGTCATTTCTTTAATTTTATGTGTGAGAACAAGGGCGTAGATTTGGTTTGAACAATGGGGGGGTTGAACGTTGGTCTGCAAGTTATCAGCTGCTGAATTTTGACTGGCTGCAGGTGCTTATATGTGCAGTCTTATCTGATATTTTGGGGATACGTTTGCACTTGCAGCAATTGCAGAATTTCTCAATCGAGTGGTTGCAGAGTTATGATAATTGCAGAATGTTTTATCTATCTATCTATCTATCTATCTATCTATCTATCTATCTATCTATCTATCTATCTATCTATCTATCTATCTATCTATCTATCTATCTATCTATCTATCTATCTATCTATCTATCTATCTATCTATCTATCTATCTATCTATCTATCTATCTATCTATCTACATGCTTTAACTGATTACAAATTCAACATATAGGGCCTACAAATATGAAAGAGACAACATTTAGACATTTATTTTAAGATTTTTACATTCCACCTTAATGCATTTTAATTTTTGAAAGGGAAACACATCGGCTCTTGAACAACTGTAAATCATTGATAATTACAGACACTATTGAAAAATGAACTAGCAAAACAGACGGCTGCTTTGATAACTTGTTATACTGATAGTTATAGCTAAATACATTGCAATGGATTAGCTAGCTAAAATATATGTGGTTTGTACTTAGCTATTACACAATATTCTCATACCTCATTCTCAGTACATGCTTTTTTTTGCATCCCTCTCTGACCAGCAGTTAAATATAGTCCGCTGTGCAGCGCTTCTCTTCATTTTTGGCGCTAACGTTACCCGTGTGCTCTCCCATTCAAACACCACTCGCGTTGTTTTGGTGAAAGTGCGACTCCTTGGTTGGGTGTTACCAATCGGTTCAATGGAGGGAGAGTATTTTTTGTCTGATTTATTATGACAAACTCATATTTGATCAGGAACAAAATTATTGTTACTAAATAAACGAATTCTACATATTTTTCATTTGATCTACTGTGATACTGTGATCTACTGTGAGATTTGGGGGGTTGTAACTGATGGATTTGAATATTGGGGGGGGGGGGGTTACCTCCCCCCATCCCCCCCATAAACTATGCCCCTGTATGAGAAGCAGGAAAAATGGGCAAGCGAAAAGATCTGAGTGACTTTGAAAAGGACCAAATAGTGATGGACAGATGACTGGGTCAGAGCCTCTCCAAAACAGCAAGTCTTGTTTCCAATATGCTGTGGTTAGTGCATATACAAAAGTGGTGCAAGAACGAACAAGAACCAGCACAGAGTCATGGGCACCCAAAGCGCACTGATGCATGTGCAGAAAGAAGGCTACCCATCTGGTCAGATCACACAGAGGAGCTATTGTAGCTCAAATTGCTGAAAAACTTTAGTCTGCTCATGATAGAAAGGTGTCAGAACACACAGTGCATCCCAGTTTCCTGCATATGGGGCTACATTAGTCACAGACCGGTCAAAGTGCCCATGATGACCCCTGTCCAATGCCGAAAAGAACCATGGGGCAATGGAAGAAGAAGGCTGTCTGGTCTGATGAATCCCGTATTCTTTTTTTGTGCTTTTTTGAACATAAACATAATTTAGAAATTAAGTTTTAACAATAAAATGTTTTAGTTTTTGATGAATCACATATTCTGTTAGGTTAGGTGGATGGCAGGGTGCGTTTGAGCCGTTTATGTGGGGAATAAATGGCAGCAGGATGCACTAGTATGGAAAGAAGGCAGGCCGGCAGAGGCAGTGTGATGCTCTGGGCAATGTTCTGCTGTGAAACCTTGGTTCTGGCATTCATATGGATGTTACTTTGATATGTACCACCAACTTAAAGATTGTTGCAGACCATGTACTGGACAACCCTTCATAGCAATGGCCTCTTTCAGCAGAATAACACACCCTTCTACTCTGCAAAAATTGTTCAGGAATGGTTTGAGGAACACGGCAAATAGTTCAAGGTGTTGCCTTGGCCTACAATTTCCCCAGATCTCAATCCTATTGAAAACATCTAAGGGAAGTGCGGGACCAACAAATCCAATCCATGGAGGCAACCTGCAGGACTCATAAGATCTGCTGCTAATGTCTCAGTGCCAGATACAACAGGACACATTCAGAGGTCTTGTGGAGTCCATGCCTCGATGCAACTTTAGCAGAACGAGGGGAACCTATACACGATATTAGGCAGGTGGTTTTAATGCTGTGGATGATCAGAATATATTGTTTAAAAATTATATTTTATTGATAGCTATAATATTTATAATTTTAAACTCTTTTTAATAAATTAAAACAACCTGTTGATATTTGTTATAAAACTAGGGCTTCAATTGATTTTCATTTTTAATAGAATTATTAGATGACATTCCAAAGGTAGTTTTAGAAGCAGCGGCCCTTGTGTTGCGTCTCGCCAGTTGACAGCCTTAATAAAGCCCAATACTGGTGAGGGTATGGTGAAAGCATGCTTACAAAGAGATTCATCAAGGCAAAGACTATGCCTACCAGACTCTCTTCCAGCTTGCATGGGAGTGCAAGTGACTTTCCCATCTTTCATCAGCCCCAGAATTCACTGACGACGGCAATTAGAGATGTTGTTGTAGCAGCCTCATTTGCAGTTCTGGAAACCAAATGTAAAAGAAATGAGCTGTTATACCTTTATACATCACAGAAATACATTAGGCACGAGCAAATTATTCCTGCAAAAGGGATTTGTTTAACTTTAAAGGAAGCAAGGGTTAGATTTTAAGGCTTGTTATGTGTGCCAAAGGTCCCTCGACTATAGAAATCACTGTAAACAGTTCTGGTGAATAATTACTGTTTTATCAGTTTTGAAAAACACATCTGATTGGCTCGTGGATGCGGGATACCAGCAGACACAACACACAGCAGATTCAAGGTAAGCACGTCTCACCCCGGCATGTGCGGCGGGTTATTAGAGGGAAGACACAAAGCATGCTGAGAGACGTGGCAGGTCTGAAAGAGCCAGATAAAGCCAAGTGACGCCCGCTGATGACAGACAGCCTCACGCTCTTTAGAGTACCGATGTCCCAGGACGTCTACAGCACCATGGGCAGATGAGGTCACTTGTAAAGAAAAGAGCAAACATAAACACGAAAGTTAATAAGCCTGGATAAGGCCTGCTAATCTTACATTTAAAAGGTAATGAGTGACTATTGGAGCTGATAAAGTCCTGCTTTAAATGGAATTTGGTCATAGTTATTACTGGTACGGCTTTTACCCGCTAAGCTAAAAAAGACACCAGCCCTAACCACCACAGCTATGACAAACAAATGTGGGAAAACAATGCGTTGACAACAGTTAACATCAACTTGAAATGGCTTATCATTCATCATCAGGTGCCATGTAGTCTAGTGGTGTGTCACAAATATTTACAACCTCCTCTGATTCATTTGGTCACCTTTTTGTTGAATCTAGTGTGTGCGGTTGAAATAACTCGATGGGACCAATCTCTCCGGGTGCCAGACATCACCGCAGTCAACCTGTCTGATGGTAAAAGCACTGCACAGTGGGTCACAAACCATTTTAGTAATTTTTTTTATAACTGAGAAGATGAGAGAAGCATATGGCCATTATAAGAGACTGCAATTGTCACTCATGAAGCTTTATAATGTTTCAGGCATTGTAAAGCAATCAGAGAGACTGGGAGTGATTTCACAGGTCTGTCTTATTCACTTGTCTATAAATAAACCTAGAAGACTCCCGTGAAGTACAATAAATGAGTGTCGTGATACAGATGAGCCTAAAGCTTTACAGCAACAAATTAAAGCTAGTGTGTAATCCATACAACAAAAATGTATCAAAAGAATCAAAAATGTTTCCTATCATTGTTTGGATAAGCAGGAAGCCCGATCCTAAACTTACACCACTGCTTGAACCTGAAGTTGACATGAAGGATGTGCGCTCAGTATTTTTGGTAATACTTAAATTAATTAATAATTAATTGAAATTAATATTGAATAATGCATAATACTTAAAGCCTTTATGTAATGCATTATAAAAGTATTTATTTTATAAATCACTTTTTTCCTTATAATGCATAATGCATTGTATGGGCTAATGAATAATTGTAACCAGTTATAATACATTATAATACTTGTTACACCTTTAGAAAGTATAATGCATTAAAACACAAGACAAACAACCAATTTCAGGAGTTTGCAAATATTAACTTTGGTTACAATTATTTATGAAAATATATAATGCATAATAATATATGTATTCATACATTTATATATACATTATATGCCTATATAAATGTATAAGTACATGTATAATCCATTATACATAAAGGCTTTAAGTAAGGCGTTACTGTATTTTTTCTCTCATTAAAAAGTTTATGCAATGAAATTATAATGATAAAGATTAAATTTAAATGGTAATTAATAGAGATTTCAATAAAATTCTGGACAATATGTTCATACATGCTGATATTTATTTATATATTATGGATAACAACTGATAAATAATAAATATTTAAAAAATTATATAATAATAATAATTTGTCCAAATAAATGAAAAATAACGAAATAACTAAATAAATCACTAAACACAATAAAAAAAGACGCAGCATAGAAAAATGGATATTCTTTTTTTTTGCTCAAGAAGCATGTAAAAAGATTGCATTGCAATCTTAATGTTAAATAATGTCAATACATTATTAGTGCTTTTAAAGAGTAACTTTAAGTGAGAGATAAATAATAGCAAAGATATTCTAAATGTGAAAAAGGGGGAAATGAGCATGCACAATTAAATGTGCAATATCCAGTGTTATTAATAATCTAAGAATATTAAAATAATAGTTAATATACTAAATATTAGTTAACATATTAGATGAAAAACAAGTACCGGTATGCTAACTTGACAACTAACTGATATTTGAAGTTTGAGGTTAAGTATTAAAATGACAAACTAGTACTGAAATAAAAATGTATTAAAGCTACAGAAATATAAAACACAAATAATACAAATTGCTAAAGATCCAGTACATAACAAGTACTAAAATCATAACAATTACTAAAAGTTAAACTTAAATTCAAATGAAAACTCAAAATATAAAAATAAAAGCTATTTCAATATATTAAAAAATACTATAATAAAATATAAATTATACTAAAATAATACCAACAATATCGGCCGATAACGATTAAAAAACGAACAATTCTAATTTCAGCTGACTACAAATAGCCTATGGTATTGATATATTGTATTTCTCTAGTAGTCTAGTTAAAAATGACGTACACTGTATTATCAGTGGCTGAAAAAAGCCATTTTATTTTACATGGAGCTGGGGACCACATATATTTAAGATCACAAGACTAGCAGAAACATTTAAAAAAATACACTCAGTCCACTTTCGCTGTGCACAAAAATCCGCATTGAAAATGTGTTGTGAGCGTCACTCTCACAAAAGAGGTGGTGGACGCATCTCATCTGACATCTTCAGACCACACCGACCTCACATTTACGAGCATGCTTTCAGCTGCCGACCACACTTACTCAGAGGGACTTACTGGACCTCTTCACCTATACCCAGGTGGGCTGGGTAAGGTGAGACATTTCATCACTTTAAAAGAGGAGAGGGGGCAAATTTTATCAGCAGATCTGAGATCCAATGACAAGCAGTGGAGCGAGGCGGCTTGGGTCCTGGCAAAGCACTCCGCACAGGCCTGATACTCCCTGGGGCTTCGCTCTCCATGTGTGGTCCCCCTCTCTGTTTCTCTCAGGGCTGTGTGCCTCCATGCACATGGACAATATGACAACACTGACGGGCCGAGATGAGCCAAGACAAGAAAAACAATCAAGCGAGGGCTGTGAACTCGACTGTGAGAGCTGGATTTTCACTGCCCTCCACTCCCTATCTTAAAGCGTCCCACAAACATGCACACACACACAGGATCTTCTCTTTTTCTTCCACACTCGGTTTGGTAACGTAGCTTAATGGAACGATGGTAAAGATCCAGATAAAACATGCCCCCCTTCTTTTACGTCCTCCATATGCTTTGATTTCACTGCTCTGAAAGGAGGGAAAATGATTCATGCCGTTGGCGTGCGCAGCGGAGCTGCAGCTGGACGCTGCACCTGCAACTCCCAAATCTGGGAAAACAAGCTCCCGGGAGCAGGCGAAGAGAAACGGCCAGGTTTCGCACACAAATATATATATACAAAGTCCCTCGTCACAATTTAAGGGCTAATTGATTTTTTGTATAGAGAAGAGCAGCTTATTTTATAGAAATTCCATTGATACATTCATTAAAACAGCCATGTTGCCACAAACACAGGAGGCATCATCACCTTTGTGATTCAAGCCAGTAAAAAGCAATAAAGGCTTTATTTATTAAGAACCAGTTTATTGTTGACTTTAATGATGATTTGGCTTTCATGATGACTTGTTAGACTGTTTATTAACTAAGCTGGAATGTCAAAGCAGCACTAGATCAAAAAGCCACGCTATTAAAGTTCTTTACCGTCTTCTTTTGTCCTGTCCACAGGAGAGCCTCTAACTCATAACACCGTCCTGTGTGACCGTTGCCCCCAAAAGCGAATTTTCCACACAGTCCCTCTCACACACACGTACACACATTCCACAAGATACCCCTGCACATACACAAACATACCAAGAATAATGACCCCATCATTTCTTAATCCTCAGAGACCCGAGCATTGAGATTTATGGTGTTTTTAGGAATCGGTATTATAGCATTTTGTGCACTGAATTTTAGGGAAAAAAGTCCTTAACGTTGCAAAATATCAGCAGTTATAATGAAGTGTACAAGTTTATTTTCTTTGAATTTCATGAGAAGCCTCATGACATCTACAGCTCACACCCCCCTGTAAATTGACCTTAAATATTGGAGCATATTTTAAAAACATAAAACGGGTATATATAGAGGCTTCCATTCCTGCAACATTACTAGATCTAATTGATGTATGTATTTTAACCCATATTTAAAATCATTCATAGTAATAAATATTGCTTAAATTATTTATTACAATTACAAATTAAATAATATGGATATTATTTAATTGCAAAGTGCACATAATAATAATAATAATATATGATAAAATATAATTTATTATTACTTCCAAAAAAACATGAATAAAAGTGAGACAATATTTCTATATTTAAGAATGCTATGCTTGTTGCTTTAATATGAGTGTGAGCTGCTGTTGTAATTGCACTAAACATGGGTTAAAATTATTGATTACAATTAATAATTAAATAATATGGGTATATTATATATATACCCATATAATATATATATATATATATATATATATATATATATATATATATATATATATTATATTATATTATATTATATTATATTATATTATATTATATTATATATATATATATATATATATATATATATATATATATATATATATATATATATATATATATATAAATAATATGGCTACCCCCTCAAAAAAAAGTTGCATGATTAGACCATTTTTCTATATTTAAGGATGTTATTTAAAGTACTTCTGATGTGTGAGCTGCTGTTGTAATTCTAACCCATATTTAATGCAAATATGGGCATTATTTATTTGCAAAGTGATGCTACAGTGTGTCTCTGGGGGTTAAGCATTGATTCATATACATAAGGGATTATTACAGAACTTAAAATGTACTTAAATCAGCAAAATTTGCATGCCAAACTATGACACAGGAAAACAGACACACAAGGACAATGACACACACACACAGACACACACACACACACTCTCTCTCTCACGCAAACTTGTGCAGCCTCTCTATTCACACGAAAACAGCTGGGTGAGGAATGTGGGAAAAACATGCTCCCAGATCTGTTTTGAATAGCGTTAACTTCGCTGGTCACCCACTGCCGCTTTGAAGCATTCAGAGGCACTCTTGATACTTCACAGACAGACTGTAATGCGGGATTATGGAGTGCTGCTGGATGTTTGTATTGCTATGACCTTTGTCCCATAGAGAAAGAGATGACTGTACCTTACGATGGTGCATTTGACTCCATAACATGCATGGTTCCTGTTTAAAAAACAAAAACAGAAAAAATACGTTGATGTGTATACATGACAATAAAAGACAGTTTGACCTGTATCTAACAGTTAGATCAAATAACCTGTTTCAACGACAAGGATGGTGACAGACACCATCCCGTATCATGACCACCCACATTCTTTACTAAATACACCTAATAACATCTGAGAGCAACTTGAGACTTTTTGGAGAGATGAGATACTTAGAACTAAATGGTTCTAAATGTCTTTGGTATGAACTGTACAAAAGGGGCTGATTTGGTTTGGAATGGATGGTGCAAAAGCTTCCCTATAATAAACAGTCCCTTCTCCCTGGTCGATTCATATTTTCCTGGGCTGAGGGCACTGCTCTAGCTTCACTCCCTGACTCAGACTGGGAGGGTCACACTGTAAGACCAAGTGTGTCACTAAAATGCTCAGGGCCCGAGACCAAAATGTTATGGGTGAGCTGCCTTTCACCAGGGGGCTGAATGAACAGTCAACAGTTCTCGATCGTGCATGGTTGTAGTACACTTGACTGACTTATTTTTTTATTTCCTTCATAGTTTGAAAATGCTAATATGTTACAAATGCTTTTAGGGTATATAGATGATTCGACTGGTCCTAGCTTAGCCAGAAAAAAAAAAATTAATATTTAAAAAATACACATATATACTGTATGAACATACTAGCACAATATTACCTATATTTTAAACAATTTTTTGTTCTAAAAATTAACAATGTAAAAATAAAAACACATAATTACATATCCTTAAATATAGAAAAATGTCTAATTTATGCACCTTTGGGGGGGGGGGGTATTGCAATAAATTACATAATTTATTCTTATTATTAGATTTGCACTTTGCAATGAAATAATACCCATATTATTCAATTATTAATTGTAATAATTTTAACCCATGTTTAGTGCTATTACAACAGCAGCTCACACTATTATATTAAGGCAACAAGCATAGAGTTCTTAAATATATAGATATTGTCTCACATTTATTCAAGTTTTTTGGGAGAAATAATAAATTATATTATATATTATTATATACATATATTATTAAACAAAAAAAATTGTATTATTATTATCATTATATGTGCACTTTGTAATTACATAACACCCAGATTTAATTAGTAATTGTAATAAATGTAAGCAATATTATTGCAATGAATAATTTTAAATATGGGTTAAAATTACATACATCATAATACTTGAAAACATATTTAAATGATTAAAAAATTTATAATATATAATTAATATTTTTTAAATACACGTTTACAAAATGAATAATAAGAATATAATTAATATTTCAAAACGTAGGCCTATATGTCTTGTATACATTTGTATACTTTAATATTAATTACTATAGGGGTGAATTCAGGTTGATTGGGACACTTTTTCATCTCAATTTCATCTCAATAGCAAAAAGTGTCCAAATCTCCCTGAATTCCCCCTTATATTATTAATAATAAATTATAATTGTGTGTGTGTGTGTGTGTGTGTGTGTGTGTATTTTTATTTTACTATCCCAAAAACTCTCAAAAGACTCACCAGTATTCATCAGGACACTGTTGCAGAAGAAGGGGGTCCAGGTTTTTTCTAGGGTGCTATACACAAACTTGAAGGCACTGTGTGATGCTGACTGCCATGCTAAGATGGTATAACGTGCCAGTTTAAGAAACTACATACAGCTGCTGCTCAGGCCAGAATTGACTTTGGCAAACACTCAGAAACCTCAAGATCCTTAACAACTTATGTCCTTTCTGCCATCCAAGGCAAGCAGAGCCCTGTCAGAGTCATGTCAGGAAACCTCAAACCAGCACAGTGTATCAAAGAGGCCTGCAGGCACTTATGCCAGCGCCTCCTGCAACTAAATGAGCCAAGAAATAACATTTTGGGCGATTTATGTCTTTTGCACGACCACAATACTAGGAAATGACATGAAATACTGTATAAATGCTTTTACAGCACTAAACGTGGTGACAGTAGTGTCTCCGTTGCTTGCACGCAAGCTAAATATAAAGTTATCAACGTATTAACGCACAAAGCATATGTTCGGCAAATATTTGGACATAATAAAATGCAAATATAGATGCACTTCTGCAGCGAGTTTAATCTAAATAGACGTATCAATCTCATAACCAACCCTAGCCCACGGTTCACACCGTGTCGCTGCCGTCTTTTATTTATATTATATTATACTTTTATTTAAACTATATGGTGATAATTTAGCATACACAGGTTTCTAAACACATAAGTGTCGATTTGTTGTGAAATAAATGAATTTATCCATACTGCCAGTGCCAGGTAGAGAGATTAGACAGACACGCCACAAACAAGGTCGAAGGTTGAGCTCATGAATGGTAATTAGATTAACTTACGTCGCCAACGGTTTTGATTTACGTTTCTGTAGTGTTGAATTACGTCATTACGTATATTAATAATCATAAGCCAGAACGTGGGGTCGAAATTTCAAAATTAAAAACATTTCACAATGTTTTAAAATGACTTTCAAAAAAATTACGACAAATCTGAATAATTTAACAAATAAAATATAACATATCTGCTAAAATATAGGCTCAAGGTCACCTTCTGCAAAATGCTGAATAACAGCTTTATTACTTTTTTCTTTACCCAAAAAGAGTATAGTGTCACATAGTGTATACATGTTATTTATCTGTTATATAAAAAAACCTGATTCAGCACAATTCACGTTTTTTCTGGCATTTGACATATTTTAACAGTAATTTTATTTTATTTTTTTTACAGCTGATTTTTTACAGCTGATTACAACCATGATTTCATATATTTGTATGGTCATTATCATGATAATTATTTGAATGTAATTAAATTAATTCATATGTATTGAGAGCCCTAGATTCTGTAAATGAAAGCAAGCATTTTTGTTACCATTTTAGCTGAAGTAAAATAGAAAAACAACCTGTGCTCAGGTGTTAAAATCATAACATCGATCATATGGGACTTCAAGTAGAACAAAATAATTTCAGTAGCATTTTTCAGCCAATAGAGGGAGCCGCTGAGACAAAATCCACCGATGACGTGTCGAGCAACATGGCAGCGCCTATGATGGAGCATAACAACCACAGCAGCAATGATCTTTCTCATCTAAAACGCATGGATAGCGGTAAATCTGAATCTCCAACAGAGGAGGGAGACTTTACAGATGATGTAGTGGAACTTGTACAGAAAGAGATTGGTGGCGATCTTAAGTCGCTTAAGAAGGTGTCAGGGCTTTTGGAGAAATTGACATTAGAGAACAAGCAGCTGGAGGAGCAGGTAAATACAGTTATAGAGACTCTGTGAACATCATAAAAGTGTTGTAAAGGGATGAAAAAGACATCTTATTTATATATATATTGCATTCATCCTTATGCAAATCCAAAAAAATTATTTGACAGCATTTGTCCATGCATGCAGGTGCTGACCGTGTCCTCTTCAGTGCCGTTGCGTGTGTCCGCTGCCCTGTCCGCAGCAGAGGAATCTCGAGTAAAGCTGGAGTCTTTACTGGAGCAGGAGAGACTTTTGTCAAACACTTTGCAGCAGCATCTGCAGGGCGCCCAGGTCTGGGCTGACAGCATCGGGCAGGTCCTGGGTCAGCTTGACACATTAGAGAGGCATATGAAATACCTGCAGTGTCTGTCTCGTATTGAGGAGCTCAGGTAAGGGTTAAACCCTAAATTGTGTGTCCAAATGTTTTGGAGGGCCATGTAGGTTTATGTTGCTGTCCAACACATTTGCGCTTCCCTGCTTTTGTGTTGCATTAGTGACAGTATCCAGCAGTGTCTGATGACCAATAGCGTGTGGGATGCGGTGGGCGCAATAGACAGCATGGCCTCTCTGGATATGGGTTTGCGGGAGTCAGGCTGTAGCCACCTGCAGGCTTTCCTCAGAGAAACACTTCGCTTTTGGCACAAGATCCTTAAAGACAAACTGGCCAGGTATTACACATGCAGAGTATTTCCAGTTGTGTTATTTAAACGTCTAAATATTTCTAAGTTCACGCTAAATGTTTGGTTCTGTTTCAGTGATTTCGAGGAAGTCCTGACGCAGTTCCACTGGCCGTTCATCTCGCCCCCAACACAGACCCTCTCCCCCCCAGTCAACGCACAGGAGATCAACAGCCAGCTGGAGCTACTGGTCTCCCAACTTCTCTCTCTCCAGACCTCGTATCTTTAATGTTCTGGCATCAAATCCACCTAAATGCAGATTCATTTTCTAAATACAAAAGATGCTGTTAAGACTTTTATTAATTAATTTATGCATTCATTATTTATTTATAATTTGTATTTATGTATTTATTTATATTATTTTATTTAAAGCTGGTAATTGTTCTAGTCATATGCCCAACAATTTGCTTAAAGTGTGAGACAAACTAAACAAGATGCTGTTAAGGTCAATTATTTTATTTTATTTACAGTATTTTTATTTAGTTATTTCCTTTTTTTAAGGTATGAAGCTGCTAGTTTTTCTTAATTTTCAACACCAATTTTGAGACAAGCTACACCAGATGCTGTTATTTATATAGTTTTTTTGTTATTTATTTTGTTATTTTTTTAAAGATGCAAAGCTTGTCATTTTTCTTAAAGGCACAATATGTAATTATTCACCGCTAGAGGTCACTTATTCAAAACAAAGGCATAGCTTGATGACACCTTGATTTCGTGGAGCTTTTATTATACTGCAAACAAACGCTTCTGCTTTTTCCGGTCATGCGTATGAAGGATAACCCATCGCTGTTTTATCATATTAGATACATTTGAGTGTGTTGAAAGTTATGTTATAATGCTTCTCTGTGCGTTCACTCGCCGGCTACTATGAGACACTAGTTACACACTGCAGTAAGCTAGATCAGTATTAGGCATGGTAAAGCATGGCACTCGCGGTAAATCAAGAAAACGAGATTTAAACAAAAACACTTACTGTGTTGAGCTATTTAACAATGATTAGTTTTCTGTCGATGAATGCATCCAAACAGTTGCTCACCTGTCTAATAAAACACATAATATATTAAAGCACCTTTGGTGTTTCCGTGGTTTCTACAAAATAAAACCGGAAATTGAAGGTAACGCAGGTATGATGTACTTAATAGGCGACGGCCGCAACGCACGCACACAGTCCGTGTCCTGGTTAAAATGGTTTATTTCTCTGGATTTAAATATTTTTGGAAATATTTGGGGTAATGTAAGAACACAAGTCAACAAAATATATCACATTGTTCTAGTGGTTTTTGGATATTTTAATCCAAAAATCTTACATATTGTGCCTTTAACAGGCGATGATTTATTTATAATTTTTTCGTTGTTGTTATTTGTTTATTTCAGTTTTTTTAAAGATGCAAAGCTGGTCATTTTCCTTAACAGGTGTTGAAGAGATGATCTTATATCAGAGAAGAAGGAAATATCGCCTCATCAGGGACAGTCCCAGACTCCTCCACTCTCATTGCCCATTCAGATCATGCTTCTTCCCCTCAGTAAGCGGTTCAGGTATCACTTCACTGGAAACCGGCAGACCAACAGCTTAAACAAGGTCAGAAATGACATATTTACTGCTCATTTACCCTGTATTTCATGTCGTTCAGACTAAAATAAGTCTCCTTCATTCTGTAAAAAAGCACACAAAGAGTTAAGCTACTAATAAGTAAACATATGTACAACAATAAGATCTAATATTAACTTAAATCTTCTGTCACCTTTACAGCCAGAGTGGTATTTGACCCAAGTCCTCATTTGGATGGGAAACAGCTCCAACTTTATGGATGAGAAGATTCAGCCTATATTGGATCGTGCTGGGGCCAAAGTTAGCGCTAGGGTATGTTTACCATTGCATTGGTTAATGTTGGCATGAAATAAAAATGTACCTATTTTCCAAATGCATGTTATTGATCTTAATGTTTCTTTCTAAAATAATAATAATTTTTAATCAAAATGTCATAACTCGATCTTCTGGTGAAACGTCAGACATCTCTCTGGTGATGTTTGCCGGATTTCTCCAATCATTTAGTCTGCTTAAACCCCGCCCCTTTCCTACAATCAACTGCAAGGTCACGTTCAGATCGGCCTCCATCCAATCAGAAACTGACGGCTAGAACCAAATCCCTGCCCTACATTTTCATCATATTACTGGATGTACATTACAATACAGAAGAAAATATCTGTCGCTTCTTCCGCTTTATCACGACTTTAAAAATGCTGACAAAGCCATTTCTAGGCTTTAAAGTCTTATCAATCTATCCTCCAGGTGGAGTTGTGCAGAGGACTCCTGACTCTGGCGCAGGAGAAGTTAGCCCAAGACGCTCCTCGATTGCTCTACGACGATGCTCTCTTCTGCCACCTAGTGGATGAGGTGCTGCAATTCGAAAAAGAGCTCCGCAGCACCCACAGTTACCCGCGCGCCTCCCCCGGCGTCTTGCACATACTACTTGAGGAGGCCGTGTTCCAGAAGTGGCTCATTGTGGAGAGGAAAAGTGAGTATAAATGCTGCGTACTTGGGTCACGACTTGATTTCAGTTTTGATGATGAATTAAATTGTGTATGTTGCCCTCTAGTGGCTGTGGAAAAAGTGGATGCCATGCTGTCTGCAGAAGGAGCCTGGAGCTCTCAGTACAAGGACATCACCGATGTGGACGAGCTCAAAGCACCAGATTGTGCAGAGACCTTCATGACCCTTCTGCTGGTCATCACAGGTATCGATGATAATTCATCCTCAGATTTGATTCTTCAAGTTAAAACTTGTTTCTGATCCTCTCCGCCATCCTTTTCTCAGAACGGTACCGCTCTCTGCCATGTTCGCGGGCTCAGCTCAGTTTCCTGGCTTTGCAGAAGGAGCTGGTGGATGATTTCCGTATCCGCCTCACACAGGTCATGAAAGAAGAGTCCCGACAGCCGCTGAGCCCTCGCTACTGCGCCATCCTCAATGCTGCCAACTACATCTACACTGTTCTCAGTGACTGGGGGGACAATATTGTAAGTGTTTTTTAGTCACACTGAGGCTAACAGAATGTTTATTAATGATGCGCATCTTTTTGTACTCATCTGCCATCTTTTATGATCATTTCTTACTAGTAAAACAACTTAACAAACCTACTTTGTTATATATATATATATATGTGTATATATATATAATATATATATATATATATATATATATATATATACAAATTGTTGTACACCAAATCAAGTCATGTGGTGCAACCAAGAGAGGCATAAAAAAAATCAAACAAAATGAAATCATAGAGAAGGACCCTCATGACTAGGACTCCAGGTCAATAAGCCAGCCTCTTAAAATATCAGATATTTTTACCTTTTTATGACAAGGTAAAGTTAGTTCAGCTTATGAAATGCCATGTTAACTTCTCAAAAACGTAATCTTTATTTATAAAATGTAATCATTTGTGATATTAAATATAAAAATAAAGGTTTTTATCTTGAAAACTTTTTTGAAAATAATGACCAAGATGTGTACACTCACATGTATTCAAGGTGAGAGGATATGTTATTACTTTTTACTTCATGGTTAGACCACATGACAATTTTCGAGTTATTATATTTAATAATTTCTTAAAAATGGTAAAAAGTTTGAAAAAACATCTGAAACCAACGTGGTGAATACAAAGATAAGATAAAAAAACACAAGAGTTTTCCTTATTTTTGTTGTGTACATTTATTTATCTTTGACCCTTGAATTAATAAAAATTCTAAAATATTTTTTCTTAAGTCTTGATTGAGAACAGAAATGTGTATATGTGTTGAGATTCACTTTGTGTTTTCTCTCAGTTCTTCTTGCAGTTGCAGCAGGCGGCGGTGTCAGTGGGCGAGGAGATCCTAGGCCCTCTAGGGGCCACGGAGACGGGGCGACTGGCCTCTCTGGAGGGATCATTGTTTGAGGCTCTTTTGGCCCTGCTGGAGAGGCTACGAGGAGACATGCTGGGACGATTACTGGATGCAGTCATGAGAGACGTCAAGGAGAAGGCACAGCCATATTGCAAGGACAGGTATGGGTGGAAATAACCTAAATATGTCAACTGTTGTGTTAATGATACATTTAAATTATTCCTTGTTTTTTGTCAGTGTAGTTTAATTTTAAGACGCAAGCCTTTACATTGTTTTTTGACTAAAGTTAAGATGGCTTCAATCTGAGCCTGGTGGCATTATTTCTGGGATCTCTTTGTATCAGGTTTTGAAATGAATCTGGTCCGTTTCAGGTGGATCTCCTTGCCATCACAGAGCGACCAAGCCACTATGTCATTATCCAGCTCTGCATGTCCCATGATGCTTTGCCTGCGGGATCACCTGCTCCAGCTGCAGCAGATGTTGTGTCTTCCTCTTTTTCAGATGTTCTGGCAGGGCCTCACAGAGAGACTCGACTGCTTTATCTACGAAGATGTCAGTCTCTTGCTTCAACGTTTTCATTTTGTTGAACCCTAATTTAACGCAAGCTAATATTGACACTACCATTCAAAAGTTTGGGATGTGTACGCTTTTTTAAATGTTTTTGAAAAGTCTCTTATACTCAAAAAGGCTCCATTTATTTGATCAAAATACAGTAAGAACAGTAATATTGTGAAATATTATTACAATTTAAAATATAATTTCATCCTGTGATGCCAAGCTGAATTTTCAGCGTCATTACTCCATATTTTTATGGAAAGTGTGATGCGTTTTTTTCAGGACTCTTTGATTAATAGTAAGTTCAAAAGAACACTTTAATTGAAATAGAAATCTAGAACATTATAAATGATGTCTTTGATCCATTTAATGCATCCTTGCCAAATAAAATTATTAATTTCTTTCCAAAAAATAAAAAATCTTACCGACCCCAAACGTTTGAACAGTAGTGTATCTTTAAAAGCTTTAAACCTAAAAATGTAAGATGCTTAAAGAAAAAGACATCCATTTAATATAATAACTTTACGATAGGCAGGATTGACTGTACGTAAAGTGTTTATGTTTTTTGCTCTCGCTCACAGTTGATCCTGTATAACCATTTCAATGAAGGCGGAGCTGCACAGCTTCAATATGATATGACCAGAAACCTCTTCCCTCTGTTTGCACACTACTGCAAGAGACCTGAAAACTTCTTTAAACAGTAAGTCGGTTTATTCAGAGCTAATACTGTATAAAGAAACTCCCCGGTTTTCATTTCTCTCTTTCCTTGTCTCAGTGTGAAGGAGGCCTGCATCATCCTGACTCTTAAGGTCGGCCCAGCGTTGTTGTTGTGTGATGTGCTGAAGCAGTCAGAGGAAGATGATGTCCTTCTGAACCATCAGCAGCCCAGTCCAGAGTCAGCGCTCAATGAGATGGGAGTCTACAAGCTGGCTCCCAGTGACGTGCAGATCCTTCTCAACCTCCGCTCAGCCTGGCTCAACCAATGAGAATGATCACACCAATCCCTTATTCACCCAAAGCAGCATTAAGGATGCTTTACCGAGCACAAATACACTACTCATACTCCAGATATGAATGAATGAAATATCCTACATCGGATGAGCTACAGTACTTAAAGTGAACTGAACCTCAGAAGGGAAACATCAAGCGTATGCAGATGCTGATGTAAAAAATGAAAAGGAAGAATAGAAGCTTTTGCTGACATTTCGAATAAATTAATAAATGTTTTAGTGCTTTCCTCTTTATTTGGTGTTACAACATTAAAATATTTGTATAACATATTAAATATGTGTAGTTGGGGTATTTTGTTTTATCTCATCCAGGGCAGATCAAGGCTGGAGGATTTAACTTAAAAGAGAGAGGAGCCACGTGATGAGGACTGTATCTTGCAGCATGCCTCCTGTTTCAGGATTAAAGCAGCGTTCCAGGTTCTGAAGAGTCTGCATGCTCGGGTCACAGGGCATCTGCATTGGTAGAGTCAAACATTAGAGACAGAAGCACACACACACACATTAATATATATATATATATATATATATATATATATATATATATATATATATATATATATATATATATATATATATATATATATATATATATATATATATTACTCGCATCCAAAATAAAAGTTTGTGTTTCCATAATATATGTGTGTGTACTGTGTATGATTATTATGTAATTAATATGTAATGTTATATATAAATACACACTCCTTCATGTATATATTTAAGAAATATGTGCATGTATATACTGTATGTATTTATATAATTTATCTTAAATATAAATATTTTTTCATATTAATATTAAATATTTTGTCTTAAATATGTACACTGCGTGCAGAATTATTAGGCACATTGATTTTCTAATCATTTTTTTTTTTTCAGGTAAAATGTGCCTGGAAAAAAATATGATCAGAAAATCAACGTGCCTAATAATTCATGCATGTGTGTTTATTTATATATACATAATAATTATACACAGTACACACATATATTATGCAAACACAAACTTTTATTTTGGATGCGATTAATCGATTGCCCAGCACTAATGTATATATACACTGATCAGGCATAACATTATGACCGGTGAAGTGAATAACACTGATTATCTCTTCATCACGGCACCTGTTAGTGGGTGGGATATATTAGGCAGCAAGTGAACATTTTGTCCACAAAGTTGATGTGTTAGAAGCAGAAAAATGGGCAAGCGTAAGGATTTGAGCAAGTTTGATGTTTGAAATTGTGATGGCTAGACGACTGGGTCAGAGCATCTCCAAAACTGCAGCTCTTGTGGGATGTTTCTGGTCTGCAGTGGTCAGTATCTATCAAAAGTGGTCCAAGGAAGGAACCGTGATGAACTGTCGACAGGGTCATGGGCGGCCAAGGCTCATTGATGCACGTGAGGAGCGAAGGCTGTGTGGTCCGATCAAACAGACGAGCTACTGTAGCTCATATTGCTCAAGAAGTTTATGCTGGTTCTGATACAAAGGTGTCAGAATACACAGTGCATCGCAGTTTGTTGCGTATGGGGCTGCGTAGCCGCAGACCAGTCAGGATGCCCATGCTGACCCCTGTCCACCACCGAGAGCGCCATCAGAACTGGACTACGGAGCAATGGAAGAAGGTGGCCTGGTCTGATGAATCACGTTTTCTTTTGCATCACTTGAATGGCTGGGTGCGTGTGGGTCACTTACCTGGAGAACACATGGCACCAGGATGCACTATGGGAAGAAGGCAAGCAAAAATGGTTTAGGAATGGTTTGAGGAGCACAACAACGTGTTTGAGGTGTTGACTTGGCCTCCAAATTCTCCAGATCTCAATCCAATCGAGCATCTGTGGGATGTGCTGAACAAACAAATCCGATCCATGGAGGCCCCACCTCACAACTTACAGGACTTAAAGGATCTGCTGCAAACATCTTGGTGCTAGATACCATGGCACACCTTCATGTTCATCTTCACCTTCAATGGGGCGGCAGTGGCTCAGTGGTTCATGTAGGTTGGCTACAAACCTGAAGGTTGGTGGTTCTATCCCCAGTTCCACCTGACCAAGTGTCGAGGCGTCCATGACCCCAGCTGCTCCCAACGAGCTGGATGGCGCCTTGCATGGCTGACACCGCTGTCGGTGTATGAATGAGTGATTGAATGGGTGAATGTGAGGCAATATGTAAAGCGCTTCGGTGGCCATGGGTCTGTTGAAAGTGTATATAAATGCAGTCCATTTACCACAGCACAGCTTCAGGGATCTAGTGGAGGCCATGCCTCAACAGGTCAGGGCTGTTTTGGCAGCAAAAGGGAGACCAACACAATATTAGGACATAATGTTATGCATGATCTGTGTATATAAATGATGACAACTCTCTGAATAGTTTTAGCATGTTATTGAATATGGCAATGTTAATGTTTTTGGTCTTAGCTACGCTGCTGCAGAGCAAGTATGGACTTGTTACTTCTAATAGCTGCATCTCATTTCGAAGGCTGTGTCCTCCGGAGGTCACATTTGAAGGCTACATACGTCATCGAGGTGGTCTCATTTAGGAAAAGTAACTGTTAGATTGCAAAATAAGAAAGAAATTACAGTATTTTACACCTCACAAGGAATAACACTGTTTTAATACGGTAACTTTTCTTAAATAAGACATCATTAATGATGTATGCAGCCTTAAAATGCTACCTCCGGAGGACACAGCCTTCATAATGAGACGCAGCTACAGACATGTGTGAGCATGTAAGATATGCTGCTACTGCATAAATAGGCATACATAAATCCAGTAGCAGATCTAGGCAGGTGGAGCTGTGGGAGGTGGAGGATTTCAGAGGAACTTTGATAGCGTGCTGCAGAACTAAGCAAACAAGGAACCAGACTATTTAAATGTTAAGCAAGCAATCTCATTGGCTGCAGGATCAGCAGAAGCCAATCAGCTTGTGCCATGTGGTAATGATGGGATTCTTGCAGATTTCATATAAAGGACCTATCGGCCTGCACCTTCTAGAGCAGGGTTATTCAAATCTTGCCCTGGAGGGCTAATGCTCCAACCCTAATCAAACACATCTGAACATGCTAATCAATGTCTTCAGGTTCATTAGAAAATCACAGGTAGGTGAGTTTGATCAGGGTTGGAGCTTAACTCTGCAGCGCATTGGCCCTCCAGGGCAAGATTTGAATAACCCTGCTCTAGCGTTTCATGACTAAAAAATTTGCCTACTTAAAATAAAAAAAACACAATTTTTGGGATAGTTCACCCAAAAATAAAAAAATAAGCCCATGATTTACGCACCCTCAAGGCATCCTAGGTGTATATGACATTCTTCTTTCAGATGAAAACAATCAGAGTTATATTAAAAAATGTCCTGGCTAATCCAAGCATTATAATGACAGTCCAAAATTTGAAGCCCAAAAAAGGCATTCACCCATTATAAAAGTAATACACACGGCGCCGGGGGGGTTAGTAAAGGAATCAATGGAATCAATGAAGCGAATAAATGGGTTTGTGTAAGAAAAAGATCCATATTTAAAACTTTATAAAGTAAAATATCTAGCTGATGCTATGTCCGGCGTCATGCTTCGCACCAGTTAGGCTTTTTTCGTAAGTTGAACATGGAAGCCGGTCTGGCAGAATCTAGATATTTGGATATTTTAATAATATGGATATTTGTTCTTACACAAACGCATCGTTTTGCTTCAGAAGACCTTTATTAATCCCCTGGAGCCGTGTGGGTTATTTTTATAATGGATGAATGCACTTTTTTGGGCTTCAAATTTTGGGCTGCCATTATAAAGCTTGGAAGAGCCAGGACATTTTTTAATATAACTCAGATTGTATTTTTCTGAAAGAAAAATGTCATATACACCTAGGATGGCTTGAGGGTGAGTAAATCATGGGGTAATTTTCATTTTTGGGTGAACTATCCCTTAATTACTAAAACTATAAAGAAAATCAAGCTAAATATAAAAAGGGAAAAACTAATTAAACTGACAAAAGAACAAAACTAATCAAATTAAATAAATTATAAAGATCAAATATAAAAATCTAATACAATTTAAAATATTAATAAATACTACAATAGTATATAAATAGTTCTAATATGACAGTAAAAAATGTCTGTGTGACACTTCACCTCTGTGACGGATGCTGAATTGAAATCAGGCTTCAATAAATTCCTGATCTCAGTGCAGACATGTTTGGCCTTCTCCAAAAATATGTCCTATAAGAAACCATTGCAAGAGAATGAAAAAAAGAGGTTAATACAGTGTATTCAACATTTAGGGTTTGACTTAATGTACTTCATGGCAATTTAGGGCTCAGATGGACCTGTTGTTTTGGGGTGGAGGTAGCCGTTCTGTTCTGATCTTCTGGGCTGATGGAGGAAGAGGCTGAGCTGGTGGAGGGTGAAACATGCCCTTCAACCTCTACACATGTTGAGCTCAGTAGGGCATGAACAGCCTTCAGCCTGCCAGTGCATTAAGCCATAAGAGAAAATGTGTTTGTAATAACTAGCACTTAAATGATAAACAGAAACAGAAAGGTCAGACAATAATACACTCCACATTGCACCTAATGTTAAAATTCTTTCTTTATTACACTTGTCTTTGGATAGATGAACATAAAGCCTACCTGTCCAAACAGATTGTTCTCTGTCCAGCCTGTAGTGCAGCCATTGTGTCTGCAGTAGAGTTTATTGCTGATATAGGAGCTTTATTCACAGTGAACAGAAGCAGAATCTGAAGAGATCAAACACAAATCTACTGCTTAGGAACTATAAATGCATCATATAAACAGACTATCCAGCTCTTTTGGTCCAAACAATGAAACGGAAACTTTCCAAAACAGTTTTTTTTTACTGATGTTCATTGACAAAGAGAACCAATTAATCCATACAGTATACAAGGATAGTTACTGTAGATCAAACGCATACTCTAAATGACTAAATGAAAAAACTGATTTGTGAAAACAATGACAAACAGAAATAGACAAGGGTCTGACTACCATGTTGTCCTCTGAGGAGGGTCTGTACCACTGGATGATCAGTGCCTGGATATCCGTGTTGGCCCAGGGGAACAGATCTGACAAGGGCTGATCAAGCTGGCACAGAGTAATAGAAAAATAATGGTTTTATTTTTTTCTCATGATTTAAAATAGTAATAAATGTGTGAATATGAACCTGTATTTGGAGAGGCTTCTGTATTAGAGCTGCAGGGGGATCAGGAATGTCCCACTGCTCTCTGTAAGATGGCTGGTGACAGCTGAAGAAGGTGTGCAAATGTGAGAGTCTGAGAGCAAGTTTGGGGTCACCGGACATGGACAGCAGTCCATCAACACCCTGCATCGCACCTGAATAACACACCATCATATAAGACTGGATCACATTAAAAACATATACAGTACAAATGCATTCACAGGGTAGATTTATTGATTGATTAATGAATTGAATAACCTAGTTTATTAGAGTTACTTGTGCTGTACCTGGTTGTGAGGAGACCTTTAGAAGGTTGATTAAGTGCATGTAGTAGCGGGACATATGAACCCAGGTCAGCTGAGGGCAATTCCTGCTGTGTATCTCACGCTCAACGTCCATGAATGCTTCAGGACTGGGTATACAATTCTCAAGGTTTCCTAGCCCCCCTGCCAATGACATCAGCAAGAAATTAAAGAAATTAATACTTTTATTTAGCAAGGATGCATTAAATTGATTAAAAGTGTCAGTTTATAATATTACAAAGGATTTATCATTCAAATAAATGCTGTTATTTTTAACTTTCCATTCATCAAAAGAAATGTATCAAGGTTTCCACAAAAATATTAAGCATTGTTTTTCAACATTGATAATATCATAATCATCAAAAAAATGCAATACAGTACTCCATAAAATCCTATGTCTAATGAAAAACTGTGATTTGGGGTTAAAGGTTACCACAGGGGTGAAAAAGATCATTCAATGCAAAGTCAGGCAGGGCTTTTATTGAAGAAAGGGCGACGGGGCCTTCAGTTATTCCAGTGGATCCATGCGAATGGCCATATTTGCCAACAACTTCTGAGGTCTAGGAAGCAAAAGGATATGTTAACTAATGAAACCTTATTGTAAAGTGTTACCGAATAATGTATATTGAACACACTCCATACAGATGCGTGGATGATGTCAATACAGACCTTTAAAGCTATTCTCAAACAAATCCAGCAGAGCAATAGGCAGGTCTCTCTGACTGTTTCCTGAGAAAATTACACACACATTTGTACATAGATATTACGATATTAATAAATAACTCTGCTGTTATACCCAAACACATTTCACAGCACCTTGCTGGTCTCAGCAGGTGTTGGTGATGGGGGAGGAGTCAGATGTCCAGGGGGAGGGGTAATCTGCACAAACTCTTGCAAGTATATCAATGCCATTTCCAGGTAACACCTATGTGCCAATCTGAAATACACACATATAAAACAATGTGAGTCCTGTCTACACACTGTCCAATCATGATAAAAGGCAAAAACACCAAAAAATAAATATTTAAACTGATGCTGGTTATGCTCCATGCACATAGAATCCAGGATAGAATCAGTATCTTTTAAGTCACTACATCAACATTCTGACGGTTGGACCGTTTGCCGTCAAATTCTGTTCTCCCCATGTTTCTTACACAATGAGGTTCTAATATTTACAAAACTGATGCTGGCTAGTTGGCGCCGATAGCCTTGTTGGCAGTGTGCTGACATATAGCACTGTTGTGCTTTGGGTGACCCGAGTTCAAATCCTGGATCGTGGACTTTTCCTGATCCTGAGAACACAGAAATTGGGCTGCACACGGACAGTGCACAACACAAACGGGGATGACCAAAGTACACTTTGTGCTTTAGTTAAGCAACTTACCGCAAGCTTTGGCCATGAGTGTGCTTTAATGTGGTTAAACACCCAAACAAGGCCTCTAGGACTTCCTGGGGACCAGATTTTTTTATGGAAATGAGATGTCTACCCACCACTCCTGCAGACACAAATCATAAACCATCCACAACTGGTTCACAAGATAAAGAGCCCAATATAAATAATATTCCCTTTTGATCACCTGTGCAGTAGAGAATATCAGCCTCCAGCTGGCGGTCTCTGTTGGCAGAGGCCTGAGAGATGCTAAGTGCAGACTGCAGAACTTCTTGAGCAAATATTAAGGGCCTCCAGGGCTCCTCACCTCCCCCAGAAGAACTTGACAAGGCCTGGAATGCTAAAGAGCGACCTGGAACAGAAAGAATCACAAACATTTTGAGCCTTCAAAATTGTAGTACAAACTAAGTTTGCATTTTTAGAAGGAAATACCCATGCTTAGCAAAATAATTGTTTTAAAGTTTTAAGTCAAGTGTAGATTTGAGATTTAAAATTTGATTCAGACGTGAGGAAGAAAAGACCAATAACAGCGTATTATGCAAAATTATATGAGATAGAAGACCAATCACAATTTAGTACTCATGTTGAAAGAATGTTCAGAATTATATATATATGTCAAATTTAAGTCAATAGGAGAATTCTGTGCATTCATCCAAAACAAAAAACAAAATAAAGCAAGAAATAACAAAATAAAAAACAATACAAAGCATAGCACACGCAAGGCTTTTTACAAAAACTTTCTATACATTAAGCAGTTCTGGCTGAATTAACTGCATGAGTTTAAGTATTCAGATAGAAATTTGTTGCCCATTCTCAATGGGAAAGTGCCCAAGCAACATCGCTCAGCAACATTGCCCGGAAACATTACTCAAAAAAGTTGCCCCCGTGTATTATCACCTTTAGGTTTATTGGTTTAGAACAAACACCTAACCAAAATGTTATAGGAATATCCATACTGAGCTGCCTTATTGTTGTTGTCATACCAATCCGCATGGTTGTCTTGGCAAGCAGGGGAAGCTGTGGAAGATAAATATTCTTTAGACCCGCTCGTAGTTCCACCTCGCCTCCTTTTTTTAGGCCTATAGACTCTCCAGTGGCACAGAGCTGAAAGCAAAGAATAATATTACCACTTCAAAATATGTAAAACACATGCATGTAATATTTTTGTTCTTGTATGTTCAATATGACCATGTGATCTGGGAGCTGTATATCTTTACCAGATCTTTACTGTCCTAACACATTTTAGATAACAACAAATTTCACATAAATATATTTTCTTGAGCATGAAAGTGTACAAAACCTGCTGCTGCAGTAGTTTCTGTGTGAGCAAGTAGAGACTCTGACTTCCTGTTCCTCTCAGTTCACTAAGTAATAACGCAGCCTCAGCTAGAGTCATTTGAGAGCGCAGAGATAGAGCACTACGCCCAGACAACAAGCTCACAATTTCCTAAACAGGCACACATGTGATTGGCCAACAGGAACAGTCAAGTTCAGGTCCAATAGCACTAAATCATGATCAACTGTCATAACTATCTACTGACCTGTAGCATGGCCGTACTGTCTTCTCTGGGTCTGCCACGGTGTGTGTTGAGTTGGACGCCTTGTAGGAGTAGGAGGGCTTTAGTGTCAGGGTCTTTCCAGGCCTCGGCCTCCGCCAGACCCTCTTTCAGCAGCCGGAGCGCCTCTGCACTACTGTCTGTACCTGCACAAACACGTGCAAGAAACATCAACAAACACCATTCAACGATATTTCCAGCATATTAAGCTTTGCAGAGCAGCTAACCAGAGTAGATTGCAGTTCCAGGGATATGGCCTACGAAGGAGCGAACCACTGCCAGCCTACAACGCAGCCAGAAAAGGGGATCCATGCGTTCTCTCGCTTCCACCTGTTCTGGAAGATCTCCAGTGTGGAGATCTAGAACAGACTTTGCATCCAGGGAGCTTGTCTGTAGAGAAAAGAATGATAGATCTTCTTTGAAAGTCTTACAAATGTATTTTTTTAATGAAACTGAATCTGTTCTTTAGAACATGAGAGACAGAAGATCTAAGTACTGAATTTAAGTAAATTAGAGGTTGATCATTACCTGATATGCTTTGGCTCTGGGTCGTCTGAGAGCAGAGGAGGGTGGTTTAGGAGGAGGCAGTGGGCGGAAATCACTTTGAAACACAAAGGAACTCTGGAGGAGCCTTAAAGTAGACACTGACAGATCTGCACTGCAATAGAAATTAGTTTTTATTTTATTTTTATTAGATTCAATCATCCAGGCACATACGCTACTGTTCAAAAGTTTGGGGTTGGTTAGGTTTTAGGTTTAATGCTGAATCAATGTTGGGCAGCTAAATATTTTTTGTGGAAACCTTGATACACTTATGTCAGGATTCTTTGGGGAATAGAGAACAGCATTTATTTGAAATAGAAATCTTTTGAAACATTATACACCGATCAGGCATAACATTATGATCCTAATATTGTGTTGGTGCCAAAATAGCCCTGACCCATCGAGGCGTGGACTCCACTAGACCCCTGAAGGTGTGCTGTGGTCCCTGGCACCAAGATGTTAGCAGCAGATCCTTTAAGTCCTTTAAGTTGCAAGGAGGGGCCTCCATTGATCAGACGTGTTTGTTCAGCACATCCCACAGATGCTCGATTGGATTGAGATCTGGGGAATTTGGAGGCCAAGTCAACACCTCAAACTTGTTGTTGTGCCCCCCAAACCATTCCTGAACCATTTTTGCTTTGTGGCAGGGTGCATTATCCTGCTGAAAGAGGCCACAGCCACCAGGGAATACCGTTTCCATGAAAGGGTGCACATAGTCTTCAACAATGCTTATATAGGTGGTACGTGTCAAAGTAACATCCACATGGATAGCAGGACCCAAGGTTTCCCAGCAGAACATTGCCAAAAGCATTACACTGTCTTACCTTCTTCCCATAGTGCATCCTGGTGCCATGTGTTCCCCAGGTAAGTGATGCACGCGCACCCGGCCATCCACGTGATGCAAAAGAAAACGTGATTCATCAGACCAGGCCACCTTCTTCCATTGCTCCGTGGTCCAGTTCTGATGCTCACGTGCCCACTGTTAGTGTTTTTTGGGACAGCAGGGGCACCTTGACTGGTCTGTGGCTATGCACCCCATACGCAACAAACTGCGATGCACTGTGTATTTTGACACCTTTCTATCAGAACCAGCATAAACTTCTTCAGCAATTTGAGCTACAGTAGCTCGTCTGTTTGATCGGACCACACGGGCCAGCCTTCACTCCCCACGTGCATCAATGAGCCTTGGCCGCCCATGACCCTGTCGACAGTTCACCGTTGTTCCCTCCTTGGACCACTTTTGATAGATACTGACCACTGCAGACCGGGAACACCCCACAAAAGCAACAGTTTTGGAGATGCTCTGGAGATGCTCATCACAATTTGGCCCTTGTCAAACTCACTCAAATCCTTACACTTGCCCATTTTTCCTGGTTCTAACACATCAACTTTGAGGACAAAATGTTCACTTGCTGCCTAATATATCCCACCCACTAACAGGTGCCGTGATGATGAGATAATCAGTGTTATTCACTTCACCGGTCATAATGTTATGCCTGATTAGTGTATATGCCTCTACTGTCATTTTTGATCCTTTGAATGCTTCCTTTCTAAATAAATAAATTTCTTTAGAAAAATCGTAATGACTCCAAATTTTGCAACAGTATTGTGTACACCCACACAACTACAAAACGTGCACTCTTCCTCATGATTTATAATTCTGCACTACCTGGCAGCCATTCTGCCCTGCTGCATGTTGATATTGGACATTAACAGTCTGATCTCCACTGCCAGCTCCATTTCTTCAGGATCGATGTTCAGCGGATATGGGGTGAAGAGTTCAGGACTAACCAGAGCATGTGCCTCTTTTAGGAGTAGGGCCTGAACAGGGCAAAAGAGAGACATTATATTAACTTTGTCCTTCATTTTCTTGGCATTTGGTAGATGCTTTTACTGTATATTTTTATGATCTCATACTTCATAGCCATTATTGCTATAGGGTCAAATTATGTTAAAAACATTTTCATAGGCCTAGATCTGGAAGAACAATTTAACAGAAGGGATAGTTGGACAGCTTTAACGTCATAAAATGAAGGTAAAATGGAGTACCTTGACTTCTCCTAATGTGAGTTTCCTGGAACTGAGCTGGAGACCCTTGGGCTCATCACTGCTGGAGGCATCAGGCAAACAGGGAGTGCTAGACCTTTTCTTCTGAGATTCTGACTCTGTGGGTTAAATTAAATAATTCAGTAAGGTTTTATGTAGATTGATCATCTGGATAATCCATAACAAACTAGTAATGAGATGATACCTGGTGGCGGTGGCTCAGGCAGGTCTTGTATGGTACTACATATAGCCAAGATGAGTTGAACTCTGGCCATCAGGAGCCATCTGGTGAATCTTGAGCCATAAAGAGCCACAATGTCTTTACTCGGCCTCCTATTCACCACTTCTTCCAGAACCTAAGAAAAGGATCACATAAGCATTATATTCATATTCAACATTACAGTATGTTGCAAACGATGATCATTTTTGTAAACAATACAGCTGTGAAAAGAGGTAAACTTACTTGAAGATTGGAAGGATCCAACAGGGTTTTCCCTTCAGAAAATGTTTCCTTTGCCTGTAGGGTTTAATATGCATTTAAAATTTAAAAATGACAAGACATAAAAAAGGATAATTATTATAGTTTATACATAGCATTCAAAAGTTTGGGGTCAGTAAGACTTTTTTTATGTTTTTGTTATTAGCCTCTCAATCTCACCAAGGCTACATTTATTTGATCATAAATGCAGTGAAAACAGTGATTTTAATTTAATTTGTAAAACTTATATATTTCTTATTATTGTCAATGTTGCAAACAAAAACCATGATATATAGATTTTATAGGATTCAGCATTTCAGAAACAGCATTTATTTGAAATATATATTTTTTGTAATAATGGGAAAGTCTTAACTGTCACTTTTTACCAATTCAATGCATCCTTGCTGAATAAAAATATTAATTTCTTTAAAAAAATCTTACTAACCTCAAACTATTGAACGGACATTCAATATTATGTAAAAAGCAGAAAGTGTTGAAATGAAAAAAAAAATTTAAATAAAAAACGGATTACGGTATGTTTTAAAGATATTCAAGAAGCCTTTTCTCTTGAATATCTCTGAAAGTCTTTTTGCTTCAGATCAGATCCTTTATCAAGACAAGGCAGCTGAACACTTCACTATACAGAAGATGATTGCATGTCTAAATATATATAAGCTAAACATATTCTATATTGTTTATGGTGTTTTACCCAAGACGGCTTCTCCACTCTGTGGTAGCATCCATGAGGCACAGGGATTTCCTCGCCAAATGTGAGACTACTGAGTTCTTTAACAGCTTGAGTGAAGGCCCCTAATTCTGTCAATACCTTTATCTGTATACACACAAAACACTTGATCAAAACTCACTGCAATGCAGATTTTCAATACATACACGGATAACAGAAAGACACAACAAATTCTTTCAAACCTTCAGGATTCTGCATCTGACAGTAAGGTGTGGATCCCGACACACAGTTCGGGCAATATACAGGTACAGAGCCAGAACAGGAAGAGACTGAAATAAGCAGTATGACAGGTGTTGAATATTAAGATTTGATCAGACATCAAATGCACAAAGGCTGCTCTTAATATGAGTGTGGCTCTAGTACCTTGAGAAGGTGTCCTGAGGTATACAGCCAGTGGCAGAGAAAAGACAAACTGGCAACAGTGGTGCCAAGATTCCCCCGATCCGGTTCAGAGAAGAGGTCGATGCCTGGGATCAGCTCTGTTTCCACAGAGTATGTGGAGTATGACAGGTCTGTCATCGGATGGGGCATAGAGGCCATCAGTAGGCACTGCAAAGCACATGCCCTTAGTAAACTTTTTGTGTTGGCTTAGTTACAAAAACAGAGGTCCTTTCTTTCAACTGTAAGAACATATCAGTGACTCAATTCTGACCTTGAAGAGTTTGGCAGAGAGAAGGCAGCATTTTGTGCGCTGGTTGATGTTGGAAGTCAGGATGTGCCTGTCAATAGAAGAGAAATCTTACTGCTGTAATGGAGCACCATCACAAAAACACTTTATGGTTTCTCACTCACTGTGCAATCTTGGCGGAAAGCAACGCTCCCTGGAGACAACCCCATAACCCAGCATGCCGCAGGGTTTCCTGAGAGGAGCTGCTGCCCCATGAGTCACCATCCCAAGATTCCAGAACTCCAGAGCTTTGCAGAGTACAGTCCAGAGCCTTACTCCAGAAAAATTGTGCAGATCTATACACAAACATACAAACACACTAATACAAGATGCACTTCAACCTCTTACAGTGTATATGCAAAACATTAAATTACCTCCTATATTAACGTTCAAAAGTAAAAAATATTTCTAATAATACTTTTGAACTTTTTATTCACTAAAGAATCCTGAAATAATTTTTTTTTTTTTAAAGTATCAAGGTTCAACAAAAATATTAAGCAGCACAACTGGTTTCAAGGTTGATAATAAGAAATATTTCTTGAGCGCTAAATCAGCATTTTAGAATGATTTCTGAAGGATCATGTGACACTGAAGACTGGAGCAATAATGAAAATTCAGATTTTACATCACAGACATAAAATAAATTTTATAGAAAACGTTATAATATTTCGCAATAATAATGTTGATTTATTGAATAAATGCAGCCTTGGTGAACAAAAGAGACGACTTTCAAAAACATAAAAAAATATTGGCAACCCCAAACTTTTGAACGATATGTGTAAACAGTATGTAATGGCTCAAACTAATAAACAACGCAGAAAAACAATGCAATGAACACATCATACTTTCGATTTCCATTGTGGAAATGCAGGTTTCCAAGGTCATGGAGTGCTTGCACCTGGAGGGAGTTGTTCTTATTTTCTTGAAGATATTCTGCATGAAATAACAAAACAACATATCTCTACTGGAAAAGCTTGTTCATGAACAAATTCAGCTTGTAATATGTTAGAGTTCAAATCGGTTCTCACTGATTGCATTGTTGTAGGAGGAGAAAACAGTCTGGAGCTGTGATGGTAGCAGGGTGGTGCTGTAGATGGAGCCCAGAGAGCTGAAGTCTTCTGTGGACAGGTCTGGAGGGCTGACACCTGGCTGGATGCTTGCTGCCATGCTGAATTCCACTTTCCCCTGCAGAATGCCGCTGGTCTCTTTAAAGAATGGCACTTCAACATACGCTGAGGCCACATATAAAGGGTGTGATTGAAAGTGCAAACAAAATAAGAAAGTGCAAACAACTAAAGAGTTGTTTAGTTTGAAGTTCTAAAACACCGATACGAATTAGAATGCCATGGGTTTCCAAAAGTGTTTTTAAAATAGCGGTTTTTACTTATTTAGAAGTAGAATAAGGTTTGCATTTATAACTTTTTCTAATTTATGTATAATTTGATGTCAAAGTCTCATTAAAGGGTTAGTTCACCCAAAAATGAAAATTCTGTCATTAATTCCTCACCCTCATGTCGTTCCAAACCCATAAGACCATTCATCTTCGGAACACTAATTAAGGTATTTTTGATGAAATCCGAGAGCTTTCTGACCTCCCCATAGAAAGCAATTTAATTAACACTTTCAAGGCCCAGAAAGGTAGGAAAGACATCGATAAAATAGTCCATGTGACTCCAGTGGTTCAACCTTAATTTTATGAAGCGTCGAGAATATTTTTTGTGCGCAAAAAACAAACAAATAATGACTTTATTCAACAATTTCTTCACGTCTGTGTCAGTCTCCTTCGCTGTTGACGTAGTAAATACAGTCCAGCGCTTCCGAGTTACGTCAGAGCAACGCCAGCTTACCATTGGCCGATGCTGATCACGTTATCCTTCAGAAATCATTCTAATATGCTAATTTGTTTCTCAAAAACATTTCTTATTACTATCAATGTTGAAAACGATATTTTTGTGGAACCCATGATACATTTTAGTCATGATTCTTTGAGGAATATAAATTATACATGTCACTTTTGATCAATTGAATGCATCCTTGCTGAATAAACATTCATTTGATTTGCAAAGACAAAAATCATACTGACCCCAAATTTAGCGCTGTGGGTCAGACTTACAGTGCTGTGTGTCAGCCACTAGCAGCAAGAGTAGAGTTCGGCTGTGCTGAAAGGCCAACAGTGCGGGATGTCTCCTCTCCAGAGTCTCTCTGAAACACTGCAGTGTGTCCTCCACATCCAACGGTACACACACCAGACACATGGCTCTCTTCACATCTGCAATAAAGATGAAAATAATTATAAAACACACAAGTAAAACTTAAATATGGTCTTTTTAAAAAATAAATACAAACCATTATACATGGTCCAAACGTGACACGCAAAACACACAAAATGAATCAGAAAATAAAAAGGGACCTGGCAACCCTTTTCTGTAGTCTGTACCTGCAAGTTCCTTGGGCTCTGGGTCGGTATTAATTGCAGTAATCATAATCTGACCTTCTCTATAGGGAAACAGCAACTGTCTGCTTGCATAATTCCTGCAGGTCACCTATGGACATCAGTCACAAAACTTAGACATTTTACCCAATCTAATGGATGCACATCTGGAATATTCATTGCAAAGGTTTGTGTTCATTTCTGTCTACCTTCTCTCCAGAGATCATCTCAGTGTAGGTGAAGTGAGGTTGAGGGGATGGAGGCCCACCGAAACAGCTGATCCTGTCCAATAGCCTCCTCTGTGCATGCACCAGAACAGGTGTTACCATGTGAGAGTAGCGCTCCCTGAAACCCATGACGCATTGCACCTTGTATTTCAATAGTTACTCTTTTGTGAGAGGAATTATATTCATAACCTTTTCAGTTACTTGTATACTTTCAGCAAGTACACAAACCAATGCCGCCAGCATCAGTGAGTTATAAGCGTACGCACCTAGTGTATGTGTTGAAAAGTAGTGCGAGGTGGGCGAGACTCTCCCACTTGGCCTGGTAGTACAGGAGCTCCAATGTGTGCAGAACCATAGCCCTCAGCCAGCGCAGATCTATCACTGACCCATCATCCATTGGAGCAGAGAAGTACAAGCTGGCCTCAAGCTCCCCATCTTCATCATCATAAACATTCCACAGCTAGAGAATAAAAAAACAAGTAAATAACAGTTATGTCAGATGACTTTATCATACAGTTTAGTGGTCAATACATGTGTATTTGAATTATAATTCATTATTGTTTAGATAATATAATATAATTTATATAATAATATAATATAGAATTAATTAATATATATTAATATTTTAATATTAATTTTAATTCTAACTAAATTTAAATGAAAAAATAATTATTGTGGTTAATTAATGTACCTATACTGAAACTCACAGATTTTTTTATGTATATAGTAAAAAGTTAATATTATATTGTGCAGGGGGCCTTGGACAGTGGGCCTTCAAGTCAAAAAGGTGATGTGGATTAACCTTAAGCTTCTCCATCATGTCCATGAGAAGATCTGAGGCCAGCACCAGTAGAGGAGTGATCACTGTATACAGCTGCTCTGTCGTCAGCTGTCTGGCTTGGGCATCAGGGCCTTGGGCTCGCTCTATCATCAGGGCCAGTGTGCTGGTTTGGTCCCACAGAGTCCGACACGCCCACTGTAAAGTTGTCCAGTGACTCCAGCGATGTGCTAGCACCTGATGTTAAAAAAATAAAGAGATTCCGTTGATAGGATCACAAGATAAAGAGTATATCAAATTAGGCCTATTAAAATGAAACTGCATTTACCATAGCTCTGCGCAAGTATATAGAGGCTTTGTCAAGTGAGTCCAGTAAATGATAGGTGGTTTGATCACCAGGAGCATCTTCAGCTTCAGGGTTGTGGGTGTGTGAGTCCACTTCACCTTCCACTTCACTGTCTGCAGAATTCAACTCCTCATCACTGGTGTTTGGTGCTCCTGAGAATGTAGAGGAAAGTATGACAATCCTTTACTGCATCTACATGAAATTTAAGTTTGGAGTCACAAAAGTGACAGTAAAGACATTTATGTTTTAAAAAATGTATCACTGATACCACAAAAACATTAAGCAGCACAACTATTTACAACTTTGATAATAATAAGAAATGTTTCTTGACCACCAAATCAGCATTTTAGAAGGATTCCTGAAGGAACATGCAACAGTGAAACTGTCAAGCTAACAAAACTTTAACCCACCTTGATTAGTGCGTTTAACTTTGCGCTTCACTTTTTTTTTGTTAGCACGGCGTCCAGGATGGGGTACAGATTTGTGACGTGGAAGAGTCAATTCAGGTGGCCTGATTTGCTGTGGAACGTTCTTCCACATAATCAGCATTCCACAATGAGCGAGACTGACTGAGAAGAAAGACTGCGATAGATGACTAAAACTGGAACGGATAGAAAAAAGCTCAAGTTTTAATCGAGCAATAACCTAAGGGTTATTAACAGGACACATAAAAATAGTAGTGCTGGGCAATCAGTTATATACATGAAGGAGTGTGTATTCAAATATACATAATAATGATACACAGTACACACACATATATTATGTAAACACAAAATTTTATTTTGGATGCGATTAATCGACTTGATAGTCAAGACGAAGACCCAGACATTATTCAGTTTTGCTGTTGGATCTGAGTACCAGAGCTGGGGAGGTGGTCCCAGGTTCCTTCTCAGCATGCCTAGGTGGGCACGAGCCAGGCTCAGATTAACATAGCAACGCCACAACGAATCGCCAGAGCGCATCTGCCTCAGCTTCCAGAGACGCTGGTGTCTTCTGATAAGAGTAGCCAGTTGATTTAGCAGGATGTCCACAGCTTTAGCTTTAATCTCTCTGAGAGACACAAAAGCAAACACAGACAAAGTTTGAAAGATGAAATCATGTACACTACCGTTCAAATGTTTGGGGTCAGTAAGATTTTTTTTTAATAAAACATTACTTTGATCAAAAGTGACAGCAAAGTCATTTATGTTGTTACCAAAGATTTCTATTTTTTTTTTTTTAATCTTTCTGTTCATCAAAAAGAATCCCAAAAAAAAATTATCACAGATTTTTTAACTGTATGTTTAATCAAATAAATGCAGCCTTGGTGAGCATAAGAGACTTAATTCAAAAACATTTAAAAAAAATATACAGACCTAAAACTTTTGAACACTCGTGTACACTTCAAAATACATTTTAAATATGGAATATTTCAATATTGTTCAAGCTTGGCTGAATATTGCTTTACCTTTCAGAGTTCTGGCTCTTGAATGTAGTCAGTAGTCTTTTCTGTAGCAACTTTCTGTCACTCCAAAAGGTGCCACCTTTTTTTTTCTAAAATGTAGTTTAATGGCATTTATAAACTGAAAGAGATAAGAAGTCTGTGCAAACGCAGGCATTTAAAGGGATAGTTCAGGGACACTTTCTTCATATACACCTAGGATGACTTGAGGGTGAGTAAATCATGGGGTAATTTTCATTTTTGGGTGAACTATCCCTTTAAGTATGTTAACACGTTTTAAGTGACAAAAGCTTACCTCGGTGTTGTACTCTATCACAGAGGTTGTGAACTCTTTAAACTCCTCTCCTGGTAGACCTGAGAGTTTCTTTAGCCCAAACAGAGCCTCATCACGTCTAGCAATATTACAGACAGCAAAGAAATGTAACACAAAACACCTACACACATTGCAAATATGGACCCAAACGTACACACACTCACCTGCTGAGCCAGTTCAAGATGTCCTGCTCCCACCGCAACACCAGATCCAGCTCATCCTCTAGCAAGGCTTTCTGGAGAATGTGCACAACAAACTCCAGAAAACAAGACTTCTGCTTGAACTTCATCACTGCATCAAACATACACACAAATACAGAAAATGAGTGTATGATAGCTCATTCAATGAATCAGATTTTCTTTAATATCCGTTATTTGTGTTATACCCTCTTGAAAGGCATGCTGGAGGGGACTGTTTTCAATCACCATGTAGAGTACGATAGGGTCTTCCTGTCCAGTTAGCTCACATCCATGAGATCCTGCAACAAATGCCACAACAAATTACAAAACGATTTCTTCAAAGTATACTGTACAATACCGTTCAAAAATGGGGGTCAGTACAGTTTTTTTTTAAAGAAAATTATATTCTGATCCAGCAAGGATGCATTAAATTGAACAAAAGTATTAGTAAAATCTGTTACAAAAGATTTCTATAAAAAATGCTATTATGAACTTTTTATTTATTAAAGAATCCTGGAAAAAAATATATAATAATGATAATAATAAGAAATGTTTCTTGGGCACCAAATCAGCACATTAGAATGATTTATGAATGCTCATGAGACATTCAAAACTAGAATAATGATGGTGAAAATTCAGCTTTGAATCACAGGAATAAATGATGTTGTAAAATATATTACAATAGAAAACTTTACATTGTAATAATATTTCACAACATTACAGTTTTTTCAAAATTTTTGATCAAACAGCCGTAGCCAGCTATGAGGTCACTGAGGTCTTGACCTCGGTACATTTTTCAAATTGAAAATGGGAAATTCTCTGAATTACTAATTTGACTTTTAAAACTCCTCCTAGTGTCTTCATGTATAGTTCAAACAGTTAGATTTTAACTGTTTGATTGTTTAGTGTCTGTGTGAAAATTATGGAGCGTGATTCTTGTCGCTGAGACGCTGGTGGAGTGAACAGGGCTTGGGAGAGATTTGTGATGATCCAGCTCCAGATCATGTTGCCAGAACCAGCATTTTTGAGTTTGTTTTTTTCCACTTAATGTGACACTTTAGGAAGTTAATAAAGTGGGAAGTTGCGAGTTATGGATAGCAATATCTTTACCTTATTTCCAAAACACAAGATTTGAACTTATTTTGATTTAATTTTGGGGATGGGCCTGTTTTTGTTTGTTTTCAGTATAAATATCTGGCAACAGACCCATGGACAGCGCTTGCAGGTTATTGCTGCATTTTTACTATATTCAGTAAAAAAATGCAATGATCATCATGATATTATCTGTAAAAAACTGTATCAACAATGCTATCAAAAACAGTAGCACAATAACACTAGGACACAGGTCTGTAGAACAAGTAGGTTACAGAATGAAATAAGCCAAAAATGCAAACACTGGCCATGAAGGAGGCTATGCTATTTCATTCAGTTTTGTAGTTAAAAAAACAACTCATGCTAAAAACATTGTGCACAGACCAAGTTCTTATTACTTATCATCCATATAGCAATGCTTATTAATGAAAACTATTATAGTAATAAGTATTGTTGCATGAATAATAAACAAAAATATTAAATTACCTTGAGTAAAGTATTAACAAATTGTGATGCAATAAATAAGGTCTAATTTAAAAATGTTCAGACAGAACAGAGAGAGTGAACCCAAAGTTTAGAATGGCAAAACTGTATATATGGCAAAAATGTATATATTGATTTGAGATATATGAAAAAATATGTACCTGTTTTGTTACAGGAAGTGACATCATAGTTTCCTAATGTTTCTGCTTGCATGTTTTTCATGACAATGGCCTCTAAAATCTGTAGCTGTTCACTGGGCTCCTTGTCGTATGTGGGAGCTGTCTTCTTCTGGAAATCAAACACACAGTCATTTGCAGCGCAGATAGAATATGTGGCATATTATCCAAAAGGGTCTATGATAAACAAGAAACATCACATACCCCAACCTGCTCTATTAATGCCGTTTGTTTGGCAGGTTGCAGATGGGGCTCAGTGATCTCCTGAAGCAGCTTCTTTCCTGACTCAAACACAGATGATGCCATGCCACTCTCCTGAGTGGAGCGCAAGCTCTAAAAACACACAGAAATGCATCATATACATATAAGACATGCAAATACAATCATTTCAAAAGTGACATCTAGACTCTACAGGATGCTGGATTAAAGACTAAAGTTTTAGCTTCTTCCTTATATATTCTTTCTTAACAGGTGAGCAGTTTGTTATATGTAAATACTACCTTGGCTAAATAATATGTCATACAAGCGACCATGTGCTGCAGGGACTCTGTGGTGGCAGCAGGGCGCTTCTGCTTGAGGACTTCTGGAATCTCCAGCAGTACTGAAAAGCACTTCAGCAGCATCTGAAACATACAGAAGCACCTAAATTCACATTTGCTATACCAAAGCCATCATGTAAACAGCCGATTTAATAATGGAATTAAGGATCTCCGGATAAAATGTTACCCCTAAAGCAGATCCAAATCAAATAGACAGACAAGCTTTGCACTGACATATAAGTATTATCAAGCACATTTCAAAAAGTAGTGACCTCTATGACAGGCTCTGAAGGGATCTGACTGAAGATTAATGGAGCCAGAAGGCCGTAACAGTTTACAACAGCCTGCAGGGTGCCAGCGCTGTCATTGAGGTGCAGAGCAAGATCAATGGCCACCAGCATCTGTTCACATTCTGCAAGCCTGGCCTCCTGCAATGGAGATTTATCAGAACAAGGGTGAATTACATGAGAACAAGTCATATGATTATATAACCCATTTTTAGGCAAATGTTCCTTTGTTGGCACTAACCTGGCCCCAGATCAAAGGCCCCCCATCACAGAGACTGTCACAGAATAGTGCCCTCTCTTGGATGTGAATATCTGTCTGGATGAAAATAGTGGAGAAAAACAGCTGCTGTAGGAGAGGAGAAGAAAGCTGTAGGGTCTCTGGGCGGAGTCTGCATGAAGTAAAAATAGAACACAAATGGAACGGATATATAATAAGACACATGATCTAATATTATAATATTATATCATATTATAATATATTAAATTATTATTTAGGGTGTCTGCAAAGTTTTTAAAATCAGACTTTTTAAGACCTGCACAAATAATAATTAATACCAATTTATACTCAAAATAAATAGTGTATTTCAGATTCTTTCACATAATTACCATACATATGTATTTAAAATTGGATTTTGTACGAATATATCTATATATACGATATTCAAACCTGAATTTAAGACTTATTATAAGGAATTCAACTTTGACTTAAACTTTTTTGAAAAATCAAGAAAAGCAGGCTCTTTTTTTCACCTTGTTTGAGCCAGCCTTTCAAAACTGGCTTCTTGTTCCGGCTCTGAAACCTCAGGATTTGAGCTTGAAGGAAGGGTAAAGTGGCTCCATAGCTCATTACAAGCTCTTTTGGCAAGGCCGTGGAGTCCTGTCTGATAAGCCACCTAAACAACATAAAATCTGGCATTAAGGAATGTGGATGGATATTTTGGGAGACACAAAAAAATTCCAATCCATGTACCTGAGCTATGTGGGCCCAGGTTGTTAGCAGTGGTAGAGGCAGGGAGGCCAGTAGAGGCCTGGTGGTCTCTCCAATGGCTCCGCCCACCATTTTGCCCTGAGCATCAAAAGCAGCCACTGCAAAAATGTACTTCTTATCTGGTTTCAACCCGCTTACGTGAAGTAAACATTCACCTTTGGCAGGTATCTGATTGAAACACAAATTTCATTTTAGTTACTGAGTATAAATGAACAATACAGACATTAAAAAGGTACAGTAAGTAAGATTAATTTATGACCTGATGTGTCAAAGTGGCATTATCCCTACCATTTCTCCAGTCCCACAAAGGTAGCAGTCTTTAAATCGCACTTTTAGGTTGACACCCTCTGCATCTCTTCCATAAATACAATACCAGCAAACCTAGATCAAGATAAAAGTGAATTGATGTTTTTCAGCATATACACCTGAATATCACAGTGAATACATCCAAAGAGCCATTGACTGATTTCAAAATTCTGTTTATAGAGAAGACGTGACAACCTCCTTCTCCAGTGCATATGGTGCAGGTGTGAAGGTCATGGAGCAGTTGGATCGTGCCAGAAGTATTGGGGTTGGTGGTGGCTGTTTCTTCTCAGCCACTCCTAAGCTGTTCTCTGAAGGAAATGTACAACTAACCAGCCTCCTCTCTTCTAGCTCGGCTTTCTCCATCAGCGTTATGGCCTCCTGGAGAGAAGAAGAGAGAGTTTAGATTATCTGAAAATCAAAACCAGCAGCAGGATGTGATGTGACACAAAATGTTTGGAGTTGACATCAAATACTAACCTCGAGTAATTTCTTGGTCTCTCTGCAAGTCAGGTCCTTCCTGAATGCCAATAAGGCCTTCTGTGCCAGGAAAACACTCTTAGAGATCTTGTTCTTCTTGATTTTTTCAAGTACCGTAGAGTCTGTTAAGGAGTAAATCTGGGTAAAACTGACATACTGTTTTGTTTGCGATACACTGTTTTGAAACTCACCGTCCATAGGTCTGTTTGTTTCTGAGGTCTGTGCTCGATTAGTATGTGACTTCTTACTGTCTGTCAAACTCATCTCTTCTGAGGAGAATAAATATGATGCATTCAGTGCTTAAAAATGTAATTCACCCAAATAATGAAAGGTAGCACATCTCTCTGACCTGGCCAGGAGTCGGATAGTTTGAGAGCGAGTCTGTGCTGGAAGACCATTAGCTCTAGGTGTAAATCCATGGAAAGGGCAGTAAGGTCAGTGGTAGTGCTGCTCTCTGGGACTCTGCTGCTCTTGGAACTTTTGTAATTACCAAACTTCTGTGGTTAAGACAGCCATCACATCTTATTAAGCATGCTTACTGTAGCTATTCTAAAAGGAAGTAACAGAGCTTGTGTTGTAGGAAGTAAAACTCTGTATGTTCTTGCCTGCATGAACAACTTGTCAAAGACAGCAAAACCCCCATTAAGTGACCTGGCCCTTCCTTTGGACACACAATCCACACCTCGTTCCACCAAATCCAATGCAGTCTGCAGCTGTTCAGTTCGGGACATCTGCAGACATGTTAAAAATATAGTTTTAATATGGTTAAATCCTGACACAATTCCATAAAACTGCATAAGATTTTGTTGGTTTAAAAGGCATTCTCAGATTCTAAGATCATTTAATTTGTTTAAATTGTTCTAAATGTTGAATCTGATGATGCTGAACCGCTTATAAATTTCAGTAGAGTTCTTTAATTTTTACTTTGTAGGACAACATACCATGAACAGGGAGCTTGCAGATTTTCTAACAGGGATGGACTCTTCATCTACAGTGGTGGCTACAGAAAAAAAAAAACAAAGAAAAATACTTAAATATATAACTAAAAGTGCATAAAAACACAATAAAAGTTTTTCAGTCTTTCATGCTCACAAACGCTGCATTTATTTGATTCAAAAGACAGTAAAAGGAATAATATTGAGAAATATGACAATTTAAAATGTCCATTTTCTAATTGAATATAATTGAACATTTATTTTATTTAATTCCTGAATTTTCAGCAGCCATTACTCCAGTCTTCAGTGTCACATGATCCTTCAGAAATCATTTTAATATGCTGTTTTGGTGTTCAAGAAACATTTTTTATCATTATCAATGTTAAAAAGCAGTTGTGATGCTTAATATTATTGATCAATGTAATGCATCCTTGCTGAATAAAAGTATTCATTTCTTTTAAACAAAAATCTTACTGACCCCAGACTTTTGAACGATAATATATGTAGTACCATAAACACCACTGTCATGTTTACAATAGCTGCGTCCTCTGGAGGTCGCATTTGAAGGCTGCATACGGTGGTCTCATTTAAGAAAAGTAACCGTTATATTGTAAAGTAAGAAAGACATTACAGTATTTTACACCTCACAAGGAATAACAGTCAATTTTATTACGGTTACTTTTCTTAAATAAACCATCATTAATGACGTATGCTGCATTCAAATGCAACCTCTGGAGGCCTTCGAAATTAGACACAGCTAATATCTGCTGTAATAGTTCAAACTGTGTGTATAGACGGGGGTTGTGTGAAACCTCATTGTGGCACATATGGTGTGTTTAATTTGCCCTCGGAAGTGGAAAATCCCTAGTGCCCAGTAGGAAGGTTTAACTGGAAAACCCCCTCAAGTCAGAGTTGTGACTGGGAAACTCGGGGAAACCGCAACAACCCAACTTCAGAATCCAATATGGCTGCCCAGCGCATCAACCGTAGTGAAACAGTTGTAACATGTTCTGTTTGGGTGTCTCACTTCTGTTTGTCTGTGTCTCAATAAACTCAGTGGTGCACACAGTACTATCCAACCTCTATTTGTGGACATGTTTCTTCGCCATTATCTGTGCAAAATACCTCTTTTTATGTATTTCGAAAGAGCAAGCACCACAAAGGTTTGTCTGGACACATCCATCTTATTTTTCCAACCTGTGTACTGAAACGCGCTGAACTCGGGTGTGGTTCAGGTGTGAGGTAAATGGAATGCAGCAATGGTACCTGTTTTTCTCCCGGACTGCGGGGCATCCATGCTGCTTTCCAACACCATGGCAATTCTGAGAGTCATTTCAGCCACTAAGAAGAAGTCTACTTCAGCCAGCTGGTGCTCATGGGCCACTTCACACAGCAAGAGCAGGGTCTCCACCCACTACAGAACAAAACATGTTTTGGATTCAGAAATTGATGTTACAAAGAAGCAGCTCCATGAATGCTTTTTAAAATTTACAAACCAAGTATGTCAAAGCAATCAAGTCACTCATAATAAGCATTTTAGATTTACTGTTTATTGGAATAATAACCTGGTCTTGGTTTGCCATCCTTCCCCGGTAGTGCACACGGTCATTGTGCTTCATCTGCACTCTTTGAAAAACCGTTTTGCATTTAGCCCAAAAGAAAAGCACGATGTCCAACACCAAGTCTGCATCTGGCTGGATATCCTGTTTGCACATACATACACAACATCAAGTTACCGACGACAGCTCCATGACGTATTCAGACAGTGTGAGAGAAAGATCTGACCTTGTCTGTCCGGCAGACACAAGTATGAAGTGTCTGAATAAGATTGAAAAATTCTTCTGTCATGATTGCTGGCCCAATATTCTTGTCTGTAATGAAATAAAACAAAAAAAAAGAGGAATTATATTTATTTTTGGTTTAAATTAAAATAAAGATTTTAATATAATATGAAAAAAATAACAAATAATAATAAAATAAATTGTTTAAATATATATTAACATACATACAGAATAATTGAAAAAATAAAATTAATTCATCAATTAATACAAATCTTAAGTCCACTTTCTTTAAATATTTTTTCTATGAGTGCATTTATCAAATTCTACGTAAAAGAATGATTAGTACCAGCTTGACCATCGAAAGCAGCATCTTTCATGGTGAATTTAACTCTTTGAGTGGACAGCAAACGCTCCACAGCCTCCAAAAGCCTCAGTTCCTGCTCATACTTCCTAAACGGGTGGCCCTCCATTTTCTGTGACGAGGCCAAGAAAGAGAACTAAGAGAGCAGTCTGGCTGACTTTTTAAGCCGTATCACAGATGTACTCACAGCTAGCGCTGACATAAGTGCAGAAGGGAGCGAGCTGAACGTGCTCCACAGTTCATATCTGAAGATCTGCTTAACAAACTTCACCGCAGCATCTACTGCGATCTTACTATTTCCTGAGAGACACAAAATAGAGACCCTGAGCAAACACAAATTAGAGTGAAGGAAAATAAATGGTAAGGTGAGGCAAGGACTCACCAGTAACAGCCGTGTCAAAGAGAGAGGAAGTAGGGGTGACTGCATTCACAGCGGGAGGCAAGCTCTCATCAAAAGTGTGTTCAGAATCACCAAATCCTACAAAAAAGAGCTATTTACACTCCACAATTGATATTTAGTTGCACATGGGCAGAGAGGACGAAAAAGTTTACCGGACAACAAGCTAGCGCCAGCCCGAATGAGCTCCAATACCACGTCCTGGACCTCGAATTCTTCAGGCATGCCGGTCTGCAAAGGCCTGACAGAGCTGTCCTGTAGAGCTTCCAGCACAGCCAGAAACCGAGCAGCATTTCCCTCGAACATCTCCATCAGGATACGCTCGGTTGCCGTGCGAGGCCATGGAGTCTACAGAGAGAAATAAAGGCACAGACAGAATAGATATTAGAGAAGAACTAGGGAAAAGAGGCATTGTACCTTATTAAAGTGAATACTCACTTGCTGGGGCTCTTTCAAATTGCACTTCTGTTTGGGTTTGAAGAGGCCTTTCGGTTTCCTTCGGGGTTCATACACTGAACGCTTAAACACCATCACTGCAAGCTTCTCTCCGTTAATGGAGCAATAACATTCAAGACAGGCATGAAAATATAATAGTTATAATAGAGTGGTGTAGGTATTACATCACTTTGTTTTTTGAGCTAGCATTTTAACACTTTTTAAATGGGGTTTTGGTTAAATGGCTGAAGAAGAAGAAGTTTTATTTATATAGCGCTTTTCCATAGCTCAAGGTCGCTTTACATGGTGCTATACAGTACAATTGCACACCCACATACACAATACAAGCACAGGCCTTACATAGCCACATTATTCAAAATACATAATAAATAGATACTTTAGCTGAGTCTTGAAGGTAGACAGAGATGATATATTACGTAATGGTAGAGGAAGTGTATTCCATAATTTAGGAGCATTGACACTAAATGACCTATCACCTACAGTGGACAACCGAAAATTAGGAATGGACAAAAGACCAAGCTCAGATGATCTGAGGGACCGGGCAGGCAGATAAGGAGGTGCAAGGCCATTTAATGTTTTAAATGTTAGAAGTAATATCTTAAAGTGAATACGTGATGCCACAGGTAGCCAGTGAAGATCATGCAGTAGAGGAGTTATGTGAGCAGAGCGCCTGGAGAACTCTGACTGCTGAGTTTTGAACATACTGTAACGTTGCAATACGTTTTTTGAGGAAGACCAAGTAATGGAGCATTGCAATAATCCAGACATGATGTGATTAATGCATGAATTAAGATGCCAGCATCCGCCAGAGTGAGAGAAGATCGAAGTTGTGCAATATTACGAAGATGGAAAAAAGAGTTTTTAACAACAGATGAAATATGAGAGGCGAAAGATAGAGATGAGTCAAATAAGACACCAAGATTACGGACAGATGAGAAGGCTTGACATAAACCCTGTCAATTTCAAAGGACAGGTCCACCGTTTTGACTGAGGTAGCAGAGCCAATCATCAATATTTCAGTTTTGTTATTATTTAGTTATAAATTCAAGAACATCCAATGCTTGATAAGTGAGTCAGGCAAGAATGGCCTATCAGAGCTGGTGGTGAGGTAAATTTGAATGTGTTCAGCATAGCAATGAAACTGAAGTCCATGCCTGCGTAAGATGTTACCAAGTGGATATATATAAATGATAAACAGAAGTGGACCAAGAACTGAGCCCTGAGGAACACCCTGTGAAAGCAGAGCAGTGGCAGATTTATACCCTTGTATGGTGATATAATATTTTCTGTCACTGATGAGACAGGAAATGGCTGAACCAGTGATACAGATATCAGAAAGGCGAGAAATTAGTATTTCATGGCAGACTGTGTCGAATGCAGAGCTTAGATCCAGAAGAATCAAGATGTTTATTAACCCTGAATCCATAGAGAGAAGAATATCATTAACCACACAAAGAAGAGCAGTTTCAGTGCTATGTGACGAGCAAAATCCTGACGGAAAAGGTTCAAAAAGGCCATTAGCATTTAAGTATGATCTCAATTGTGAAGCCACAGAATTTCAAGAATTTTACTTAAGAATGGTAAATTTGAGATTGGCCTTCAATTGTTCATGTTTAGATGGTCAAGGCACGTTTTTTTTTTTAAAAATGGGGGTCACCGCAGCCAGTTTTGATTCTGCTGGAACAATAGCAGATGTTAAACTAGAGTTTTTCATATGTGTTATGAAAGATTCAACCTCAGGAACATACAGTACATCTTAAGCAAAACAGTAGATGTAGGATCAAGCTGGCAGGATGTAGAATTAGACTTCACAATTAGATCACTTATGGCACCAGAAGTAGTTAAGAGTAAAAGCAGAGAGAGAGAGTTTGTGGAGTAAGTGAACATTTGAGTCAGTTGTATGAGGGGTGTATTTGGAAATGGATGCAGTGATTGACTTCAATTTGTCTGAAAAGTAATGAGAAAAATTATTCACAAGCTCCTCAGAGCCAGAAATAACATGTTGTGGAGGATTAGTGAGATTGTTGACTATAGCAAACAGGGATTTTGGCCTGCACATGGAATTCTTAATAGTAGAAGAGAAATATGAGGATCTTGCAGCGTTGAGGGCTGTACGGTAGTTGAGAAAATGTTCTTTCATAGCCAAAGAGTGGACAATGAGTCCAGTTTTCCTGTACAGTCTTTCCAAGCAACGACCCATAGCTTTCATTGCTCGGAGTTCCGGAGTGAACCAGGGTGAAACATGTGCAGATGGAACCAGTCTGGTTTTAACAGAAGCATGTTTCACAAGTATTTGGGAAATTGTATTATTATAGATGCTGCAGATTTCTGATGGACAGTTAGATAGTAAACAATCTGACAAGGTAGAAGCCCTTAGTGAATTAGAGAAAGCAGATGGATCCACAGAACAGATTTTAGCTTTTTTTTTTTACAGGCGATATAGATGCTGGAAAACTAAAACTGAAGTTTAGGAGTTTGTGATCCGAAAAAGCAAAATCGGTTCCACTAACAAGAATATTATATAAGCCAGATGTACATATAAGATCCAATGTATGACCCTTGGAGTGAGTAGCAAAATGTACATGTTGAGCTAAACTGAAACAGTCCAGAACAGACATCAATTCGTTGCATTGTACAGTGTTTTCATGCATGTTGAAATCACCAAGAAAGATTACAGATGAATAACTAGCACAGACTCACTGATCTCAGAGAAAAAGTCTGAATGAAATTTTGGAGGTCGATAAATTACAGCCACTGAAATAAGGTCTGTGGTGAACACAAGCTCAAGACACTTTCACGTTTTATTCTACGACATAAAATAAATCCGTATTACCCCACTCGTGATTTTTTTTAAGCTGTTCTGTGTCTTGAAAATGGTGGTTGCTAACAAGTGGCTAAATGGAACAACAGAGGCTGTGGGGGAGATTAAACGCCATCACGCCGAGCAGGTAAACTAAACTCAGTCAGCTTTTACAGTCTTCTTATGCACATAATTGTGCTCTTATGAACTATTCTAACTCAAACGTTCTGGGAAAATGTTTTGAGATAAAAACTGAAAGAGTTATCGGAAGCTTAGTGATGGTGATGGTGACGTTGAAGTTGTAGGACCGTGGTGTAGTTTTTTTTTAGCCTTTTAGCTTTTTACTTCTGGCGACTGCATTTAGGCTTCAAAATTCATAAAAGTTGTATTCATCTGTGATAATTATCTTGATGGACAAAACGTGCAAGTATCATAACTTTTGTTAATCACAGAGCTTGTTTTTTAGCAATAATCCAAAAGCCTATGGGGAAATCCTGTTGGGTTTTTCTCGAGAGAACCAGTGTGATGCAAACTGCCGGTTGGCCTACAAAGTGATGCACAACTGCACCACTCTATACAAGAACTGTAAAAACAACAGCATGTTTCTTATAGGCTACAGTTCTCACTTTTATTGTGGCCTCCTTGTAAGCTTGCTGGGTCTCAAATGACACTTGGGAGCCAGTAATCTCCTCTAGCTTGGCCAGTTCGCTGATCTTGCCAAGGGCTCGCCGCGCAAACACCTATCGCCAGGTAACGGCACAACAAGAGACAAGAAGGACAGAATGCCTATGTGGTCTCTGATATGATATCATCATAAAGCTATAAGCAACTTTAGTTTTTTGTGTCAAACCCACCTCTGCCTGAACTGAAGCACAGTCATAAAAGTAACATTCGCACACAGCACAGTAAAGTGTGGCCCTCCATGGCAGGAAGTTGGCAGTCAGCAGAGGAACAGAGGTCTCTAGACATGTGCAAGCCCAAAGTAAGTACTCTAAAACCTGAATGAAGACAGAAAAAGACTTAAAAAACAAACCAAAATGTACAAAAAGTACATGTTTTGCATGAAAAAGTTAGGTACTTGCTCCAAACATGAAGGGGTTAGATTTATAGAAATTAAGCAAGTATGTTGCTGTATTTTATACATATCCACCTACATGTTTATTATTATTTCAATTTTGTTTCCTTTTTCTGTATTTATGCTTATCTGTATTGTATAACAACCTTAAGTAAACAAATTTAGACCAGCGTGGTAATATTGAAATATGAATACGTTTTAGGTACACTATTATTCAAAAGTTTGGGGTCGGTAAATGTTTTTGAAAGAAATAATGCTCAAAAAGGCTGCATTTATTTGATCAAAAATATAGCAAGAACAGTATGTGAAACATTATCAATGGTTTTCAATTTTGTTTTAAACTAAAATGTAATTTAGTTTGATGGCAAAGCTGAATTTTCATCATCATTACTCTTCAGTCTTCAGTGTCACATGATCCTTCAGAAATCATTCTAATATTTGCTGTTCAAGAAACATTTGCTATTATTATCAGTGTTAAAAACAGTGGTGCTGCTTAATATTTTTGTGGGAAAAAAATGTCAGGATTCTTTGATGAATAGAAAGTTCAAAAGAACAGCATTTATTTTAAAAATAGAATCTTTTGTAACAATGAAAAAGTGTAAATAATCGTACAGACCCAAACTTTTAAACAGTAGTGTATATCCTTAAAAGTGTTACATTTAAAACTCATCAATAAACACCTGTGAAGCATGGCCTGCTGACATCAGGAACCTGCATATGTTATACATGTGTAACGAGCCTGAGGAAATATAGAAAACAAGTCACATCACCATGTATTTGTCAGTGTTAAATGCACAGCACCCAACATATTGCTGCTGAAGGTACCATTGTACAGGATCCAGCATAAACTTTCATCAGGCAGAACCGCCTGCATCAGAATGCGCACAAATCCCAGGATTCTCAGCAACTTTTGAACCCCACTCTGGTCTGGCAGTGCACTTTTCTCCTTCTCCAAATAGAAGATGCACTGACATTCTCCCTGAAGAGCACGGAACTAACAGACACACAGATCAAAGGTCATTCATTATGAATCAAACCATACAATTTATTAAAAGAAACAAAAAATTATATTGAAATGTACTTCAGGGAGGATCTCTAACCGTAAGTCGGGCTCTCTTTGAATCAAAGCCATCTGAGAAGAATGACTGCTTGAAGTGCTCCACATCTCGTATGCTTTCCAGGCTTATTGTGCAAAACTGCTGCAGATAGAGTCTGTACCCTTGCCACAGAGCAAGCCTGTATAGCTTAACAAATGATAAAAAATAATATTTATATAAAGATATTTGAAAAATTCATGAAAATGGAATGCATTAGCATAATACATTTTGAAGTAACTGCGGCAAAAAGGGTAAAAACACAGTTGTCCTTCCTTACCTTAGTGTCAAGGAGGAAATCTGCAGTTTGCAACAGGTGCTCTTCGAAATAAGAGGGAGGAAGGCGAGATTTGTACTTGTTCCATGTTTCAAACAGTTTTATGGACCTGTCGGTTAACAAAGTACATTAATTATACACTTAAACATAAATAAAATTATATAAACCCTAATACAAAACACCAATGACATTAGAGTCTGTTAAAGACTTCAGTTCTTGTTTACCCTCTGGAGTAGGATCGATAGTCGTAATTCGGCGAGCCTGAACATTTCTTTATATGCGCTTTAAACTCTTTTAGGTCACTTTGGAAAGCTGACAGGACAGGGTTGCTTTTATCCAGGGATCCGTAGTAGGATGCCGGTGAAGGGTCCATGTTTCCAACAGCGCGTGCGAGTTACTGTGTTTGAATCCGTTGTTATGGAAATTACGCGCTGCACTCACTTTGCTCCGAGCACGACCGTGCGCATGCGTGTGTATACCGTGTGATGGCAAGAAATGGTGGGCAATCTTCTGCCTGGAAGTTAAAATGCATTTTATACAAAATCGACGTTAACACGCATCTACTATGATGAGCAGGAAGACAATTTCTGGATTAGTTGTGTTTGCTTTCCTTGTGTGTTGGATGTAAAACTATGTATAGCCAATGCTATACAATTTCTAAACCATAATGAATACATCTTTCTTATTTTACACAAATCCACTCAACTATTGATCTTTGTTATCCTGCCATCACTGCAACATTTTTGATGACGAATCAAAAATGCATTACTGCATTACTGCACTACCAATGTGTGTATGAAACAAAATATTAATACTTGTATTTGGCCTATATATGTAATATAATATTTATATACAGATGGCAGTAATGCAACATTTTATTTAGTCAAATAATGTTTTGGATGGACTGTACAAAAAGAGGCTGAGGATATAGGATTGACAAGAATAGATGTAAATCCTAGAGAGGCAATTCCTACAACATACCTCCGTGGTTATTTCCAATGCATAGACCTTCACATTTAGGAAGAAATTAATAACAAAAAGGGATATGTTCCTAAGAATGAGATTGTACAAACATATAGGCTACATGGACCAAAATAATAGTCAGGAGATAACATTTTTTATAGATGGATCATAAGAAGCTGATTCAGGAAATACAGCAGCTTCAGTGTGTATCCCATTTTAAAATTAGAATTGCTAAAAGGACAAGTAACCATTTATCAGTTTACTCAGCAGAAATGATTAGGTGGAGGAAATTCAGCCAGTAAGTAGGCTACAGTCATTTGCTCAGACTCATATTCTGTTTGAACAAGTCTACATCTAGTCTGGACAAGACTTAGACTTATATATTATATGATTTTCTACAAAGCATGTTCAAAATTCATCAATATGGATTAGGCTAAGTATCATTCCTGTAGGTACCGGCACATGTTGGGATAAATAGAAATGAGGAGGCTGATCAAATGGCCAAGAAGGCAGTAAAACACACCAACATAGATATAAACATATCACTAAGTAAAGCAGAAATGAAAGGGATAATTAGAGGGGCTATGTTTAGGAAATGGCAAAATATGTGGGATTGGGGGGTAAAATGTTGTCATACAACAGCCAAATGGAAGGAAAAACTTTGGAAGTAGGGAGGACACTATATCTAGACTCCGAATTGGTCACACAGCTTAACCATTCACTGTTTATTATTGGAAAACATGAATCAGGCAATTGCTACAAATGTTGTTTACCAGAGACTGTGGTACATATTACATGTTATTAAATTGTGTAGCATATGAAACAAAACAAATTCAACTAGCTAATAGAAAAATGTTGTTTAAGTGTGACATATGCATATTAAGTGTGTGAATAATTTGAAAGCAATAGGTTTAATAGATAGGATTTAAGGTCACACTGTAACGAATATAAATACATTTCCTTGTTTTGTTTTTTATTTGTTTCCACTTTTTTGTTGTAGTCATGCTCCATACTCTAGTCCAGTAGGTGGTGGAAATGCACCTTTAAGTGGGTTTGCCAACCACCATTAAAAGTAAAAGAAGAAGTCAACGTAGGGCTAGTAACATTTAAATTTATTTTAACTGTGATTTTGCTTAGGCTATAACTGCACCGACCTAGATAGTGGTTAAAAAAATTATTGCTAATATAATCAACGTGTTGGATGCAGGAGAAATGGGCAAGAATAAAGATCTGAGCGACTTTGACAAGGGCCGAATTGTTATGGCAAGGCGACTGGGTACGAGTATTTCTGAAACAGCAAAGCTTGTGGACTGCTCCCGGGCAGCAGTGGTGAAAATATACCAACAGTGGTGCGAGGAGGGACAACCCACAAACCGGCGACAGGGTGTTGGGCGCCCAAGGCTCATCGATGGACGAGGGCAACTAAGGCTATCCCACCTGGTCCGAGCCCACAGAAAGCCTACTGTGGCAAAAATCACAGAAAGTTTTAATAATTGTAATGTGAGGAATGTGTCTCAATACACCGTGCATCGCACTCTGCTGCGTATGGGGCTGAGTAGGTCGATCCGCGGCGCCTCCTCCTCAGAACCGTCAGGACTTGATATATCTGATTCGGCAGCATCCGAGGGAACAACGGGAGATAACGTTAGGTATAATTACGTATTTATTAATATTTGTTTATTTATTGGTTCTTGCACAGATAGATAACTAAGCATTGTTCAAGTGTCCGGTGAATAAAGAGTTTTGTACATTCTTATATTCACCTGATACATACTGGTATAGAGGTGTTAAAGTCCTGTTTCTGGAGATTGACCTGCTCAAACCCTGAATAAACACCTGATGAACCAGATAATCAAGGTCTTTTCACTTGAAAATGAAGGCATGTTGGTCTGTATGAAGGCAGATCCCCAGGATTCAGAACCTTGATTAATATTGTAGTTTGTGAAGCACATTTGTTCTTAAGTGCTCAGCTCACTCCAATCTTTTTTTCAGTTGTCCTGAGGATGTTGAGACTCAGCTGCCTCAGAAGACTGAAATGGCATGTGACGTCATGGAGCATCCTGCGGTCAACAATGAGAAATAACTAACCTTTCACATCATATACCGAAGGCCACGACCCCCTAATGTAGAGCTCTCAAAAAGACACATCAGTCCCACTTTTGAACATCAGCTCAGTGTTTTCCTCCAACACAAATATGGTGCATTCAGTGCTTAAAAATGTCATTCACCCAAATGATAAAAGGTTGCACATCTCTGCAGGAGTCAGAGAGTTTGAGAGTGAGTCTGTGTTGGAAGACCATTAGCTCTAGGTGTAAATCCATGGAAAGGGCAGTACGGTCAGTGGCAGTGCTGCTCTCTGGGACTCTGCTGCTCTTGGAACTCTTGTAATTTCCAAACTTCTGTGGTTAAGACAGCCATCACATCTTATTAAGCATGCTTACTGTATCAGGAAGTAACAGAGCTTGTGTGGAAGAAAAACTTGGTATGTTCTTGCCGCCATGAACAACATGTCAAAGACAGCAAAACCCCCATTAAGTGACCTGGCCCTTCCTTTGGACACACAATCCACACCTCGTTCCACCAAATCCAATGCAGTCTGCAGCTGTTCAGTTCGGGACATCTGCAGACATGTGGAAAAAATAGTTGTATTATGGTTAAATCCTGACACAATTCCATAAAACTGCATAAGATTTTGTTGGTTTAAATGGCATTCTCTGTTTCTTAAGTCATTTCACTTGTTTAAATTGATGATGCTGAACCTCTTATAAACATTCAGTAGAGTTTTATCTTCAATTTCTACTTTGTAGGACAACATACCATGAACATGGAGCTTGCAGATTTTCTAACAGGGATGGACTCATTCAGTGGTGCACTCTACAGTGGTGGCTACAGAAAAAAACACAAAGAAAAATATTTAAATATATAACTAAATGCACAAAATACACAAAAGTTTTTCAAAGTCTTTTATGCTCACAAACACTGCATTTATTTGATTCAAAAAACAATAATATTGTGAAATATTAGGACAATTTCAAATAACCATTTTCTATTTGAATATATTTTTAAATTAATTTCATTTAACAAATTCCTGAATTTTCTGCAGCCATTACTCCAGTCTTCCTCAGTGTCACATGATCCTTCAGAAATCATTTTAAAATGCTGTTTTGGTGTTCAAAAACATTTCTAATCTGATTTGTTAAAAAGCAGTTGTGCTGTCAATCGATAGAACAAAAACAACTAGTGGGGGGGGGTATCCAACGTCTATAAATAATGTGGCTTATAGTGAAGTAAATATAGAAACACAATATGAAAGCATTAAAATGGAGGTGTGGACATCACTAGGGAAAGTAACAATAATAAACTAATACAATCCATGTGAACAATTATCCCTGCAGGGATTTCAATGCACATAGTGTCACATGGGGAAGTTCAAATACAGAGTTTATGGAGGACAGTTTATTGGTATGCTTAAATGACGGTAGAACCAGGTTTAGTATAAGGATCTTTCAAACTCAGGCTTATAGTTCTAGCAATAGTTTCAGTAAAATTTGCAGTAAAATGTTAATGGGAAATATTAGGTCAATCGACAATTGGGAGCGATTCTTATCCAATAATCTACATGTGTAGGATTAGAAATGCAAAGGAGTGTGTTAACAATTCAACAAAGATGGAAGTTTGAGAAAGCAGATTAGGAGAAATACCAGAGGCAATACAAGAATATCCAGTCGGTGGCGATAATACACCGTTTTGTTGTTTGTCGCCCACCACTAAAATCTCAATAGAAGAAGAAGAACTGCCGTAAACAAAGAGGAAGAGCTCAAGTTCTTGCAGTGAGGGATGTCAATGCAAGATGATGCTGATTTGCCAATTGTCATTAAACATAACAAGAAGAAGAAGAAAAATAAGTCAACGCAAGGTTAGTAACATTTAAACGTGTGATTTTGCTTATAATCCTGAATTTGCCCCGACCAAAATAGTGGTAAAAAATCGCAGCGAGCTTGTCATTGCTAATACAATCAATGTGTTGGATGCAGGAGAAACGGGCGAAAATACAGATCTGAGCGACTTTGACAAGGGCCGAATTGTTATGGCAAGGCGACTGGGTACGAGTATTTCTGAAACAGCAAAGCTTGTGGACTGCTCCCGGGCAGAAGTGGTGAAAATATACCAACACTGGTGCAATGAGCGAGAAGGAGACCTACAGGAAGCACCAACAGGAGATAGGCAAGTTATAGTTATGTATTTATTAATTGTTTATTTATTGCTTGCACAGATAGATAACTAAGCATTGTTCCAGTGTCCAGTTAATAAAGAGTTTTGTCCACTCTTATATTCTTTCCTGATACATACTGGTATAGAGGTGTTATAGTCCTGTTTCTGGAGATTGACTTGCTCAAACCCTGAATAAACACCTGTTGAACCGTATAATCAAGGTCTTTTCACTTGAAATTGAAGGCATGTTGGTGTGTATTCAGAACCTTGTCGAGCACATTTGTTCTAGTGTTCAGCTCCGCTCACTCCACTCTTTTTTCATTGTCTCCATCAGTTGTCCTGAGGATGTTGCTGCCTCAGAGGACTCAAATGGCATGTGACGTCATGGATAATCTTCTGGATTCATTTTGTTTGCTTTCTTTCTGTGTTGGATGTAAAACTTTTGTATATACAATTTCTAAACCATAATAAATTAATAAACCTACACATTTCCACTCAACTATCAACCTGTCATCTAGTGGCTTTTTGGCAACACTTTTAATAACACATCTAGTGTGTATGTAACAAGTATTACTGCTTATTAACAATACAAATGCAGTAGTTCTACGTGATCAACATTTTATGCTGTAAATGAATATTCGAAACAAATATTACGCCGCTTGCGTGTTGTACAATGTACATGTCATGTTGCTTGGTTATTGCCACAGCCAGAGATATATCTTAGCCTCCTTGAATTGATGGGAGATGAACATGGGGGAAATTATAAGATCTTTAATTCATACATCAGAAGAAATTACTACGGTTATTTACAAATGTATACAGATGGTTCTAAAGACCCTAAGATGGGTAGAACAGCAGCAGCAGTAGTAATCCCTGAGTTTAATGTTGAGTGTAGAAAGAGACTTACTGATAAAATATCTGTCTTTGCATGTGAAATGATGGCCATGGTTATTGCCTGGCAATGGGTATGAGATCAGGCCAGAGAGGGTAATTGCATCAGATTCATGTATAGCGACTTTATGAGTAGAGATGATTTATTGTATGAAATGCTACATTCAGAATTCACTAAATGCATTTGTCTGTTATGTGTGTGGGGGTCCATGCACATTTTGGAGTTGATGGGATTGAAAAGGCAGATAAAGCGGCAAAATGGGCTTTGAATAGTGGGAAGACATGTAAATATTAGTGAGTCATTTTTTTTATCCTACCAGTTGGTTGTTGATCATAGACTGTAAAAAAGGTAACGTTAGTCCACACTCCAGATCAGTGGGTGGCGGTAATGCACCCGAGAACTGTTTACCAACCGCCAATAAAAACAAAAGAAGAACTGCCGTACACAAAGAGGAAGAGCTCAAGTTTATATCTTGTGAGGAATGCCAACGTAGGGTTGGTAACATTTAAACGCATTTTTAGTGTGATATTGCTTATATAACACGAATCCTGTATTTGCACCGACCAAAATAGTCGGTTAAAAAAATCGCAGGTTGCTTGTCATTCCTAATATAATCAACATAATATATATATAATCGTGTTGGATGCAGGAGAAATGGGAAAAAATAAAGACCTGAGCGACTTCGACAAGGGACAAATTGTTATGGCAAGGCAACTGGGTACGAGTATTTCTGAAACGGCTAGGCTTGTTGGCTGCTCCCGGGCAGCAGTGGTGAAAATATACCAACAGTGGTGCGAGGAGGGACAACCCACAAACCGGCGACAGGGTGTTGGGCGCCCAAGGCTCATCGATGGACGAGGGCAACTAAGGCTAATACATCTGGTCCGAGACATCAGAAAGAATACCGTGGCACAAGTCACACAACACTTTAATGATGGCAGTGTGAAAGATGTGTCTCAATACACCGTGCATCGCACTCTGCTGCGTATGGGGCTGAGTAGGTCGATCCGAGGCGCCTCCTCCTCAGAACCGTCAGGGCTTGATATATCTGCTATGGCAGCATCCGAAGGACCAACGGGAGATGGGTATAATTATGTATTTATTAATATTTGTTTATTTATTGCACAGATAGATAAACAAAGAGTTTTGTACTCCCTTATATTCTTTCCTGATACATACTGGTATAGAGGTGTTATAGTCCTGTTTCTGGAGTTTAGCTCAAACCCTGAATAAACACGTATGAAGGCAGATCTCCAGGATTAAGAACCTTGATTAAAATCATAGTTTTTCAAGCACATTTGCTCTTAAGTGCTGCTCACTCCACTCTTTTGTCTTTTTTGTTGTTGTCTTTATCAGTTGTTCTGAGGATGTTGAGACTCAGCTGCCTCAGATGACTCAAATGGCATGTGACAAGGATGAACAGCATTAACACGCATCTTCTATGATGGAAAAAGAAAAAAAACTTTCTATGATGAACAGGAACACAATTTCTGGATTAGTTTCGTTTGCTTTCCTTCTGTGTTGGATGTAAAGCTCTGTATATGCAATACAATTTCTAAACCATAATAATTTAATAAACCTACACGTTTCCACTCAACTATTTATCAACCTGTCATCTAGTGGCTTTTTGGGAAAGCTTTTAATAACAAATCTACCAGTGTGTATGTAACAAGTAGTAAAACTTATTACCATTTATGTATTATTTTTTGTGATTATTTATTTATTTATTTATTTATTGCAAGGCTGAAGATGGTCCACATGTGCGACCACAAATAACTATATACAAGACCAGGGTTTGCTTGTGTATATACATATAAAAAAAACATTTATTTATTATTTAAAATAATATCTCAAATTACTTGCAGTAATTCCACACGATCAGCACTGCTTGCACGTTGTACAATGTACGTCACATGGTAAGCTCAATTTTTGTATTAAACAAAGTCATGCACTAACACATGGCAATATCAGTACATCTTTGCATTAGAATACAGAACAGATGCATGAAAGAAATACAAATACGCCATGAAAAATCATAATTGTACAAAAAAAAACATTAAAGGAGCTAGGGTTTTACTTGTAAATCATATTCTTCTATAATGGAAAAAAAGATGTAATGCATTATTCTTTTTCAAATAAACTCTTTATGAAATGCACAAAACATTGGTTTCAGTGAAGCTCAAGTTTGACGAAGCATCAGCTACAGGAAATGGGTACAGCAGGCTAATGTAAAAAAAGTATAATAGAATGTGGGAATCATGACCAAGGAAGAAAATATTTGTTTAAATTTGGGTACATTTTTAAATTTGTTTAAAGGAGAAGACAACAGCAGATGGCAGTAACGCAGCATCTTGGATGCTAATTGCTGTAAAACAACGAGGAAGAGCTGAAGTTTATATATTGTAGTGAGGAATGTCAACGCAGTGTTAGTAACATTTAAATGTACACTATATTGCCAAACGTTTTGGGATGCCTGCCTTTACATGCACGTGAACTTTATTTGCATCCCATTCTTAATCCGTAGGGTTTAATATGGAGTTGACCCACCTTTGCAGCTATTACAGTTACAGCTCTTCTGGGAAGGTTTTCCAGAAGGTTTAGGAGTGTGTTTATGGGAATTTCACTGGAACTAAGGGGCCAAGCCCAACTCCTAAAAAATAACCCCAGACCATAATCCCCCTTAAAGGGTTAGTTCACCCAAAAATGAAAATTCTGTCATTAATTACTTACCCTCATGTCGTTCGACACCCTTAAAAGGTACTAAAGACGTCGTTACAAAGTCCATCTCACTACAGTGGTTCTAAAATAACTTTATGAATCGGCGAGAATAGTTTTTGTGCGCAAAAAACCCTAAATAACGACTTTGATGACGATTTCAAAACAAGGCATCATGAAGCTTCGAAGCGTTATGAATCAGTGAGCCGAATCATGATTCGGATCGCGTGTCAAACCGCCAAACTGCTGAAATTTGGCGATTCAAACCACTGATTCGACTCGCTGATTCATAACTCTTCGAAGCTTCATGATGCCTTGTTTTGAAATCGTCATCACTATGTAAGTCGTTATTTAGGGTTTTTTTGCGCACAAAAACTATTCTCGCTGATTCATAAAGTTATTTTAGAACCACTGTAGTGAGATGGACTTTGTAACGACGTCTTTAGTACCTTTTAAGGGTCTTGAGAGTGTAAAGTGCCATTGTGCCAATGGAGGCCTTTCAGAGCCATCAGATTTCAACTAAAATATCTTCATTTCTGTTCCGAAGATGAACGGAGGTCTTACGGGTGTCGAACGACATGAGGGTAAGTAATTAATGACAGAATTTTCATTTTTGGGTGAACTAACCCTTTAACACTTGGTACAATACATTCAGGCAAGAACCGTTCTCCTGGCAACCACCAAACCCAGACTCATCCATTGGCTTGCCAGACAGAGAAGCGTGATTCATCACTCCAAAGAGCACGTCTCTGCTCTGGAGTCCAGTGGCGGCATGCTTTACATCACTGCATCCGGTGCTTTTAATTGCACTTGGTGACGTAAGGCTTGGATGCAGCTGCTCGGCCATGGAAACCCATTCCATGAAGCTCTCTACACACTGTTCTTGAGCTAATCTGAAGGCCACACAAAGTTTGGAGGTCTGTAGCTAATTACTCTGCAGAAAGTTGGCGACTTTTGCGCACTGTGCGCCTCAGCATGCGCTGACCCCGCTCTGTGATTTTCGTGGCCTACCATTTCATGTCTGAGTTGCTGTTGTTCCCAATTGCTTCCACATTTGTTATAATACCACTAGCGGTTGACAGTGGAATATTTAGTAGTGAGGAAATTTCACGAATGGACTTATTGCACATCACAATAAACTGCTGTTCAAAAGTTTTCGGTTGGTAAACATCTTTAACTTCCTGGGTGCCACTGTCCACGTACGAGGACATTATATTTTAGTGAATTTCTCTGACATACATGTCAGTTTTAAGTCTGGATGTCCCGTAAAGAGCACATTCAGGGCTTTTCAGAGATGCCATTTGTTTTGAGGTTTCACCAGGACAACAACTTCTCCTTCAAAATGGTCAAATTTAGCACTCATGGAAATATGATAATATTTTGTAATTATTATTTTCGGACAAATTGATTGTTATAAATCAACATCTAGGTAAAATGTATCATGTTTATCAGACATTTTGGGAGACACGCAACAAGTGAATAGGGAAAGAAATGACATATCAATGTTCCTATAAAATATTAGATATTATGAAAATGTTGCCAGCTATTACTCCAATTATTACACTACATGTTGCTCCAAGAACACATTAATATTAGGGCTGTCAAAAGATTAATCGCATCCAAAATAAAAGTTTGTGTTTACATAATATATGTGTGTGTACTCTGTTAATTATTATTTATATATAAATACACACATAAGCATGTATATATTTAAGAAAAAAATATTATTTTTATATATAAAACATTTATATGTATATATATTATAGATTATATAAATGTATATACAGTATATACATGCAAATATTTCTTAAATTTATACATGAATGTGTGTGTATTTATATATAAATAATAATTAACAGAGTACACACACATATATTATGTAAACACAAACTTTTATTTTGGATGCGATTAATCGCGATCAATCTTTGGACAGCCCTAATTAATATGCAAACTAGATCCAGTGTGTAGATACATTGTATTGAATGGGAAAACCCATATGACCATTTTACTTGCATATAAGGTATATCAATTAATTCCGTCATATTTTTCATAACATAGTTGAGAATCATCTTTAAACAAAGTTTGGTTTTAAAAAAATCCTAAAACCTGAAAATGGAGAGGTGAATGAAAAAAGATACAATTGTTTTTGCCTATACATGTCGAGTCCCGGTGTGTCCACATACAAGGACATACCATAACATGAATAAAATATAATTTTTCAGGAAAAAAAAAAATATATATATTTGTTTCTTATGCTCTAAACAATGTAATGACATGAAAAAATACTAAATTTATTTAAATGATACATAAAGTACTTTAGTAATTGTGAAATATTATTATAATTTTAAATAACTAATTTCTATTTTAAAACAGGATTTAAAAAAAAAAAAAATCCTGTGATGGAAAAGCTGAATTTTCAGCATCATCACTCCAGTCTTCAGTCACATGATCCTTCAGAAATTACTCTGATATGATGATTTGCTGCTCAAGGAACATTTTTTATTATCATCGTTGAATCAATTTTATCAATGTTGAAAACAGTTGTGTTTTTTTCCACAACCGTTACAATTTTTTTTTCAGGAGTGAAATTTCAATCTTTTGTAACATTATAAATGTCTTTACTGTCACTTTTGACTAATTTAATGCATCCATGCAGAATACAAATTATTTATTGAAAAAAAAAAAAAAATTACTGACCCCAAACTTTTTAACATCAACTTCACACACGCACAAACGCAAAATTGTACTGATCCATTTCACTCATAAAGATGTGATTGTGTTCTTAAGTAAGAAAAAAAAACATAATTTGTATAGTGTAACATATACAACTAGCATAGAGAAAGGTCTCACTCTCATAGCATTACCAGGATAAGTAGGTTCCTTCAATTAAGCTTGCGATCCCCAGTCTCAATAAGAAAATAACTTTCAGATTCACAAGGAAAATATGTAGTCTATTTTTGTTTGTTTTTCTTGTTTGTTGGATTTAAAACAACGTACATGCTATACAATTTCTAACCCATAATAAATAAACCTTTCCAATTTTGCACATTTCCGCTTAACTGCCATCTAGTGGCTTTTGCTTTTCAGCAACACTTTTAATGACGAATCTACCTAAATGTGTAATATAACCAGAGCAACTATCATCTAGTGGCTTTGATATAACATAACATATAATATCAATATCAAATATTTTATATTATTTAAAATCTATATATTATTTCTACACGATCAACATTTTAGGATGTCAATGAATCTGCGACCTCGAAACACAAGGTTTAGGCCGTTTGCTTATGTCACATGTGAAGCTGTATCTTGTAGTGAGGACACACAGACGACTGTAACCACAGGGTAAGTAGCATTTAATTGTATTTAACTGTGATTTTGCTTATATAACACCTGTATTTTCACCGACCCCAAGAATTTATTTAGTTTAATATCCAAAGAAAGATTTTTTTTCTCTGGCAGAGCTAACGTTAGCTTGCTATTGTCATTGACATGCCATAGAAGGCTATTGCGTTTACACTAACGTTAAGTTGTGTAAATTTCAGTGAGAGCTTAAAATCCTTCGACGGTTTTAGTTTATTTTTATATTGTATAATTATTAGTTTATATATATATATATATATATATATATATATATATAAAACAACACCAGGTAAACTACCATTAACAATATAAGAAAAAATAATATTAAAAATGTTATTTTTATTTTATGTTGTTTATTGGTTCTTTCACAGATAGATAACTAAGCATTCCAGTCTACGGTGAATAAAGAGATTGTGATGGGGTTTTTGTGCACTCATATATTCTTTCATGATACATACTGTATAGAGTTAAAGTCCTGTTTCTGGAGATTGACCTGCTCAAACCCTGAATAAACACCTGATGAACCAGATAATCAAGGTCTTTTCACTTGAAAATGAAGGCATGTTGGTCTGTATGAAGGCAGATCTCCAGGATTCAGAACCTTGAGTAAAAATTGTAGTTTGTGAAGCACATTTGTTCTTTAGTGCTAAGCTCACTCCAATCTTTTTTCAGTTGTCCTGAGGATGTTGAGACTCAGCTGCCTCAGAAGACTGAAATGGCATGTGACGTCATGGAGCATCCTGCGGTCAACAACGAGAGAAATAACTAACCTTTCACATCATATACTGAAGGCCACGTCCCCCTCATGTAGAGCTCTCAAAAAGACATATCCGTCCCACTTCAGAACATCAGCTCAGTGTTTTCCTCCAACACCCTTCCGTCTACCACCTTTATTTAGAGAACAACGAGCCTTTTACTCTCAAGGCTCCTCTAAAAAGCCAAACTCTCTCTCATCGGCAGGGATCAAACTACGTACCCGTTTGGTGGTGACGCTGCTTTTCGGGGGTGGTATTATTGGTACCTGGTGGTATGTGGCCCGGGAGAAACAACACAGGATCCAGATGCAGAGACTGGAGCAGTTGAGGAAAGTGGCTGTCGGACAGGGAGACTTCCATCTGTTGGATCACACGGGACAGCGCAGGACCAAACGTGACTTCCTGGGCCGTTGGGTGCTCTTGTACTTTGGCTTCACTCACTGCCCTGATATCTGCCCCGACGAGCTGGATAAAATGACCAATGTGGTGTGTATTCTGGATAAAGACCTGAGTCTGCCCCCTGTCCAGCCACTTTTTATCACTGTGGACCCTGAGAGAGATGACGTGGCCGCTATGGCCAAGTATGTAAAAGATTTCCACCCACGGCTGGTTGGATTGACAGGCACTGCAGAGGAAGTGAAGCAGGCAGGACGGGATTATAGGGTCTATGCCAGCGCTGGTCCTAAGGATGAGGATGGGGATTACATTGTGGACCACACAATCATCATCTACCTGGTTAACCCAGACGGACTCTTCCTGGACTACTACAATAGAATGAAAAATGATGCCCAGATTGCTGAGAGTATACGTAATCATATGAAAAATTATGTTAAATTATTTCCCGATTAATCTGAGGAGAAATATACATTTGCACTTGGCACAATAAAGCTCTATTTCACAAGGATGATCAACCACACCCTGGTTCCTTATTTGCCTAATCAACAGTGTTGTTACCAAGTAAAAATATTTGTTATTGAAATAAAACTAAAATATAAATATTAGATATAAACATTGAATTAGAAACGTTTGAAAACAAAAATAAAAGCAAATTCAACACATTCATAAATACTATAATAGTATAGATTAATAGGAGAAATGTGTTAAACATGTTGTGCAGTCAATTAAAACAGCACATATAATGGCACAACCCAGGGAATGTTATTTATCCAAACTCACACAAATCCAGAAACAGATTGTATACTTCTCACTGCTCCTAAATGTTACTTGCAAACACAAATTACTTTATTTTTGTGATTCTTCTAGAATTATATAAAAATGGCATGACGTGCAGTTTGCTTGGAGATGACGTGTCCAGAAAATACATAGAAACAGACCGTTTTAACAATTGTACAGACTTTTATCATAATTTTAGACATGACATTAGCTTCTTAAAAGGAAAAGCAGGTCCCATGTGCATTGCAGTTTGTCAAAACACCAGTTATTTCTTCATCTCAGGACTCATTCATCCATGCGTGTTTAAAAGAATATCAGTATACATGTTTGAATTACCAGACTAAAAAGGCCTAGAATAGAAAAGCATAGAAAGTCTTTTTGTGTTTTTTATCTTTTTGATGTTGTCTGTGATAAATAGCTTCTGTTTGGGGCCAAAGGGAAGAGATAAGCAATAAACAAAAGTAAAAGGTCAGGGAATATCTGTAGCAGAAGGTGCGTTATAGGTTTTGAGGCGTTCATGGGCCCTCTGTGTAGTCAGTAATGTGAGCTCCATTGTATCTACGCTGTCTTCTAGTCCCTCCTTCTTGTCAATTTCCACTGTATAATCATTGGCCTGCAATAGAAAAGTAATGTCAGGTCATAAACTGCCATTTTTGTTTTAAACAATGACATTTTATCTTATAGATGTACGGAGCCCTGCACATTACATGCAGACAAAAACATATATACCATGGCCAAAAATTAAGAATTTATTCCCACGAATAAAGAATTTGTGCACTCATTAGGTAATAGTTGCCATGATTTACCATTTCATTCACTTATTTCAGTTAAATTATGGCCACGAATTAAGAATTAGTTCCCACAATTTATTCATTTGTTCCCTTGTTTTAGTAAATCGCCTGTTTGAACTAATTCATTCCCTCGTTTTGATTTAACTAAAACAAATGAATTACTACAACATGGCCACGATTTAGTAAACCAAGGGAACAAATTATATTGTGCGCACAATTTCCATTAAAAGAGGGAACGAATTAGTAAAACGTGGGAGCGAATTGTTAATTAGTGGCCACGATATACATATTTTCCTTCTTGTATGTCATGTGTGGTTTGCAGTGCCTGCAAAAATGTCAGTCAAAGAAATAGAAGTTGTTCAAGATGGCACAGACAACCTGGTAATGCATAACTAAACTCAGACTGAAGTTAGTAGTACCAACAGTCATTACTCTGTGAACCCACCAGCTGTAGCGTAGCCAGCATGTATCTGCAGGCTTCTGTGTTCTCCTTGCCTCTGACAACGAAGGCAAATGATTTTTTCACCCCCACGCCAGAGAGTGCCTGGACAATTCTGTCTCCATACTCGTGGATATCAAATACAGGACAGGTCTCCTGTACACAAAAATCCAAAATATTACATACTTAATGGGGTTAAACTGCAACCAGTAGTTCCCTATAATTATTCTTTATGCTGTACATGTATGAAAACATTAGAATCTGTTACATCATGCAACATCACCTGGGCAGCAAGATGAGGGCTGATTCCATCCTCCCACTCTTTGACTCTTCGAGACAACGCCGTCTCCTGTGCATACTTCTGAGAGTTCACCAGAAACAGATCCTACACAGAGAGAAATCAGAATGAATAAACTACCACTGTCCAATTCATGTAACATTATTCTAGTGGAAATCGGTTGCAAGCTTTCATACCACGCTCTTCTTGACCAGATCTTCATAACTCATCCGGCTCATATGCAAGTCGTGGAAAATGTGCTCCTGTTCTCCAAGGTTCTCCGCAGGTTCAAGTTCATCAGCCAAGTTGTCATGTTCCTGATCTGAAAAGTCCTCACCTGAATGAAATTGAAGGAAAACCAAAAAATGGTTTACATTTTAAATAATAGTTCTATTATATATTGCAATTAATAAACAGTGAAGCAGAAAATAAATCTAGGGTTGGATGATTTTGAGTGCATGTATTTTTAGTGTGTGCATCTCACCGTCTATATCTGGGTGCCGGGCCACCTCGACCTGGTCCTCAAGATTTTCTGGTTCCAAGTATGTTTTCTTTAACTCCTCATCAGAGACGAAAACACCCTAAATAGAAAATACCTTGTGTTACATGACATTTATTTGGTATGTAAAATACAGTCCAAACAAACAGTAATATTTTAAAATATTATTACAATTAATTTTTCTATTCTAATATATTTTAAAGTGTAATTTATTTCTATGATGGCAAAGTTGAATGTTCAGCAAACATTACTCTAGTGTCACATGACCCTTCATAAATCAATCTAAAATGCTGATTTGGTTTTCAAGAAACATTTCTTATTCGTATCAATGTTGAATATTTTTGCAGAAATTTGCAGAATTTTTTGATAAAAACAGCCTTTATGTGTCTTTACTGTCACATTTATCAATTTAATGCAACCTTTATAAAATTATTAATTTAAAAAAAATCTTACTGACCACAAAACTTTTGAAAATCAACTTTACGCAGACAAATGCAAAATTGTACTTACCCTTTTCCTAAGAATCTGCTTCTGTACTTTCAGATGCTGAGCCATTTTACTCACAAAGATGTAATTAAGGTCTGCAATAAGAAAAAAAAAACATCTTTTTTTTTTATATATTACAACAATATATAAAAATATATTTATACAGCACAATGCCTCAGATTATTACCAGGATAAGTAGGCCCATTCTTAAGCTTGCGATCCGCAGTCTCGACTGTAAAAGAAAATAACTTCTCTCAGATTCACAAGAAAAATATGTCCATTATAGTCCAAAATATAGTCCATTCCTTTTCAACAGCCTGATAAAAATAACTTACAGGCTTTAGAGTACCAGCTGCCAAAGTCCTGCAGTTTTGAAGGACCCTTCCTCTTCCTTTTTCCAGACTCTTCAAGACCTGCTGGCACGTTATAACACTTGCCTAGAGAGCAGAGAAGAAAATAAAACTACAACAGCAAGAAGTCATATTGAAAAAGAATAATCAATGGAGTTATTTTTAGAGGAAATGTCAATATCACTATCCTGAGGAACACCAGATTGAGCACGCACCTATTTTGAGAGGTTTGTCCTCCCCAAACACAGCATATGAGTCATGCCATTTCCAAGGGTCCACACTTTCCTAGAATATGCACATGCAATTGTTTTGTGAGGCTATGATTGTGCAACATCATGAAAGGATAATTTAACAGGCACTACATGTGAACATGGTTACTTGATTAAGTGTAAGTGTGAAGAAAAGAGGACATTTTATGTCAGTGCACCTTAGGCTGCTTAGGTTCCTCTGTAATTGGCTGTACTTCAGGTCTCGGTCTCAGCATCCTCCCCTCACTGGGGCCCTAGAACAAATAAAAGTGAAAAACGTTACATTGAAGTACACTGAACAGACCTTTTCCTGAATGCCAAACATAACTAATGTCAACATTCAATCACAAAGTGTTTGGGTACCTGATGCCTTTCCACCCACTCCTCAGACTCCACCTCCATCCCATGATCTTCCAGTGGGGGAAGAACCTCAGCACCACCATCTTCTTCATCACAACCACCATCAACCTTAGCAATACCATCTAAACAACAGATGACAATAATTAGATAAAAACAAAATAGACCTTAATAAGGTTTAGGTGCACTATCATTCAAAAGTTTGGGGTCAGCAAGATTTTTAAATAGAAAGAATTCTCTTATGCTCACCCACCCAAGGCTGATTTATTTTATATAAAATACTGTAAAACTAGTAATATTGTGAAATACACCGATCAGGCATAACATTATGATATTGTGTTGGTCCCCCTTTTGCTGCCAAAACAGCCCTAACCCGTCGAGGCATGGACTTCACTAGACCCCTGAAGGTGTGCTGTGGTATCTGGCAATAGGATGTTAGCAGCAGATCCTTTAAGTCCTGTAAATTGCGAGGTGGGGCCTCCATGGATCGGACTTGTTTGTTCAGCACATCCCACAGATGCTCGATTGGATTGAGATCTGGGGAATTTGGAGGCCAAGTCAACACCTCAAACTCATTGTTGTGCTCCTCAAACAACGGCCATCCACGTGATGAAAAAGAAAACGTGATTCATCAGACCAGGCCACCTTCTTCCATTGCTCTGTGGTCCAGTTCTGATGCTCACGTGCCCACTGTTGGCACTTTCAGCGGTGGACAGGGGTGGGTCAGCATGGGCACCCTGACTGGACTGCAGCTATTCAGCCCCATTCGCAACAAACTGCGATGCACTGTGTATTCTGACACCTTTTTATCAGAACCAGCATTAACTTCTTGAGTAATTTGAGCTACAGTAGCTCGTCTGTTTGATCGGACCACACGGGCCAGCCTTCGCTCCCCATGTGCATCAATGAGCCTTGGCCGCCTATGACCCTGTCGCCAGTTTACCACTGTTCCTTCCTTGGACCACTTGTGATAGATACTGACCACTAGAGACCGGGAACACCGCAAAAGAGCTGCAGTTTTGGAGATGCTCTGACCCAGTCGTCTAGCCATCACAATTTGGCCCTTGTCAAACTCGCTCAAATCCTTGCACTAGCTCATTTTTATAACTTTGAGGACAAAATGTTCACTTGCTGCCTAATATATCCCACCTATTATTCACTTTACCTGTCAGTGGTCATAATGTTAAAACTGATCGTGTATTATTACACTTAAAATAACGGTTTTCTACTTTAATATATTTAAATTTTTAATTTATTCCTGTGATGGCAAAGTGAAACTTTCAGCATCATTACATCTTTAGTGTCACATGATCCTTCAGAAATCATTCTAATATGCTGATTCGCTGCTCAAGAGTTCTTATTATCAATGCTGACAAAGATTGTGCTGCTTAATATTTTTGAAATTCGTGATACGTAAAGCAAAACATCGGTACAGATTGCCATACACAAGAAGTCTGTGTCCTCACCTGTCTCTAAGGGCACAGGAGCATGTACAGAGAAGTTGTGCTGGATTTCTGCAACCTCCTTGAGGAAGTGAACATGGGAAGAGCCCAGACGCATTAATCCCGCTTCATCCATGGTGAAATTATTAATCCGATAATCCTTACAGCTGCCAAGAAGCTCCCCTTTAAGACTAGAGGATAACAATTAACAAACATTTAGGTATGAACATCATTTCCAGCAACTGAGCCAGACAATATTCTCCTGAAGAGCAAGAGGACTAAATTGGTACTATTGAGCTGTACGACCAATCATATTATAGATGTAAAAGTGTGCAAACTTGTTATTTGTCTGTGTGGGTCAGAGTGTCTTTACCTGAAAAGGGGGTATTTCTGTTTCTCATGTGATTCTGCAGGAATGAGAGATTCAGGAGGGAGGCGGATAATCTTCACTGGCTAAAGAAGAATAAGGAAAAATTAAGACCCAGAAAAACCAATTGCATACCAATTGCTATGGAAGCAAAACAACAACTATGGGCCAGATTTACTAAACAGTGCAAATTAGCACGAGGGGGCAATTGCATAAAAGCGCCGATGGGAGTGGAAAGTTCTGCACTTGATCTACTGACGACATGCAAACTAAAGAACATAGACGCAGCCGGATCATTTCCATAATGACAAACGCAATCTACCAGGAGCAGCGCAAAATAGCGTTAAATGGCACAAATATCAGTAAATTGATGAGCACAAAACTTAAAATTTTAAATACTCCTTTAAATACTCTCCTCCCATAAAGTTTGCGTCTGAAAGGGGAAACTCCTACAAATACATATGCAATTAACCTTAGCCGCAAAAATAACCTTGTTCACGCCTTTTCAGTGCTAATTTTTCACTGCGTGTCTTTAGTAAATCAATGATATTGCGCGGAGCCTAAAAATAGTCCCCAGCCAGCACGCTCTCTGTGCAAGCAGGTTACGTTGGTTATGGTGACGGAAGTTAGCCTATTTTCAGGCGCTGTGTAATATCATTGCACCTGCTGCACCGATGGTACGGCAGCAAAGTTTATTGATTATTACGCAGGAATGAGAGTAGCATGAGAAAAAATTAGAAAATCTCAACTTTTTATTTTCCGTCGGTCATAGCACACGATGTAACTACAGAAGAGTCAAGTTTTAAATAGGAAAAATATCGAAAGTCTTTGGTCATTTTTGAGCGAGATGCTAACGGTCTAATCCGATTCAATGATCTATGCTAAGCTATGCTAAAAGTTCTACCGCCAGACCCGGAGATCATTGGAATGGATTCGAAAACGGTAAAACTTTTTTTTTTTTTTTTTAAATGGACTGTTCCTTTAATCTGCAGAGCATTTACAAAGTTAATAATATCAAAATCATATCTCATATTTAAATTTTACCCAGTCAAGAGATGCAAACTAACAATAATGTGGATGTCCAGTTTACACTATAAATTGTAGAAACAAACTCACCTCTGTTGGATCTTTCATTGTTAGATTCTGAGAGTTGTCATTGTCATCCTGTTCAATCTCATCAAACTGCATAAAAAAAACTTATTTACTCACAGATTTATAAAAACGTTAAGTTTTGTTTAAGGTAACAAGTGTTAATGCTCATTTACACACCTCACAATCCTCGCCTTCATTGCCTGAAGGGGCTTTTTCTTGGTTACCATCTGATGAAGAACCTTGTTTATCACGTCTGTTGAGATAAACACAAATAGCATGTCACAAACCAATTAAAAAAAATTAACAGAAATTTGAGGTGAAGGAGACAATAACACCTACTTCTTGTTTTTGTTAGAGATGTAGTCCAATGTTTGAAACACCAGAGTGTGAAGGAGCTCCACCTAAACATTCAGAATAATTTTGTAAAGAAAAAAAAATCTTTGTTAACAAACAGAACTATTGTAAAAGTGTTACCCTTAATTCTTTCTGATACACATAACATTTGCTTGCACTATTAAAGGGATAGTTCACCCAAAAATGAAAATTACCCCACAATTTACTCACCCTTAAGCCAATCTAGGTGTATATGAAATTCTTCTTTCAGACGAACATATTAAGAGTTATATTTAAAAATGTCCTGGCTCTTCCAAGCAATATAATGGCAGTCCAAAAAAGTGCAAAAAAGTAATCCATACAGCTCAGGGGGTTAATAAAGGCCTTCAGAAGCAAATCGGTGGGTTTGTGTAAGAAAATATCCATATTTAAAACTTTATAAAGTAAAATATCAAGCTTCCGCCCATCCGCCTTCAGTATTAAACTTACGGGGAAAAAAACGTAACTAGCGCGATATATGACGTAGCATAAACGTTTTGAACTGCGTGAGGCGTTACTCTTTCTGCGCAAGTTCAATATGGAAGGTGGTCTGGTGGAAGTTAGATAATGGATGGACGCACTTTTTTGGGTTTCAAATTTTGAAACATAGCCATTCACTGCCATTATAAAGCTTGGAAGAGCCAGGATATTTTTTTTATATAACTCCAATTGTATTTGCCTGAAAGAAGAATTTCATATACACCTAGGATGGCTTGAGGGTGAGTAAATAATGGGGTCATTTTCATTTGTATTGTATTGAACTTATTGAAAATCAGTAAACCTATATTTTAGTGAATTAATCACAGTAATGCACACATAAAGTATCATTTACCTTCCTGCCATAGATGCACGTTGATCCTTGAATTAGAAGTGCAGCCTCTGCAAAGTTCATCATGGTTTTCCCACCATCAAATGAAATGGTCATCTGGTCCAGCTGTCAACAACAGCAACAAAATGAGACTCTGGGATAGAAAAGGTGCATTTAAATCATTATGGTGGTGCTTAATCTCAGTGTGTTTTCTCACCTCCTCGAGATACTCTCCGAGCTGGCTGGCCAGGTCAATGTCCCAGTTCTTGGTGAGGTCCCGCAGGGGTTGCAGCAGATGAGCATATCTCGTCTCTGCAGAATCCATGGCCATGTACTTCCAAAATACCATCGTTTTAACATGCATTATAGTACATTTTTATCATTCACAATAATAAATAATTGCCATCTACCAAAAATATCAAGAATGGATTTAAAGTTATGAATGAAAGGGAGATGAAAGTGAATGACATCATTGTATCTTTGATTAGCAAAGTTGTGTTTCATTATGGTACTGTACTGTACTGTACTGTACAGTCACAGACAAAACAAGAGTTTACATAATATGAATCACAGGAGATTTGTAAGTTAGCTAACTAACTAACTTACATGCACATTAATAGCTCAGTATCGTTAACATTACATCTGGAGTTTATCATAACCACTCAGAAAAACAGCAAGTTATATTTAATTTAAACCGTTTAAACATTAGTAAAAGCTTCACAGCACTGGAGCGATAATAAACATCAAAATGCTCACCTTTAGTATGCGCCCTTCTTGTGAAAATATATAAATATCCCCCTTCTTGTGAATTTCAGAAAATTATAGCGTTTGGGTCACTAAAAGTGTTCAAAAATAATATTACTCTTTGGTGAAAAGCCGCGCGTACGTCATTTTTGTTTTTGCCGCGTGCGTGACGTCAAATCCGGATGTCTGCTGAACCGCTGCCCCCTGTCGGCCTGGAGGCCTGTCGTCTGTCTCTTCTTTGCTTTTAGTTAAAAATCCATTCAATCTATTCTATTTTCAGATTTGGGATTTATTAGCATATGCTTTGTTTTTCATATATTACATAGTCAAAAACAACAACAAAAAAATTCAGAAATATCTTAAATATGGTCAGACAATTTAACAAATAAAGCATTATGTCAAATGGCTCATTATTTAAAAAAAATGACAACAGTAACAGTTCTTTGCACTTCATACGTTTTTTTTCTAGAAGGAAAAAATAAAGTAAACTTTACATCCTCAAACTACTGAGACTTTTAAAAAAGGACTAAAAACATTTCTTTTTAGGAGAACTTATGACTTTTAACCATTCAATCTATTAGTATTTTATCCTTCTTAAATGATCTTAACTGTAGCACTTTGAGATTTGTTTCAAATGTAAAGTGCAGTACAAATAAAATGTATTATTATTATTATTATTATTATTATTATTATTATCCTTATCCACACTGCTCCTATACAGTGTGAAGGTCTTCAATGACCAGAAGAGGAGGCTATAAGGCAGCCAAAATTGTCAATTCTGATTTACAGTACATAATTTTAGGATTATTTAATCACAATATTTCATAGCAATTTCATTCATTTTGTTCTCAAAGTTTTTATTTCGATTTTTCGATACAAATCACATTCAACATCTCCAACCTTCACCAACTATTTCCCAGGACTACATCCATGCTAAAAAATGCTGGGTTAAAAACAACCCAAATTGGGTTGAAAATGGACTAACCCAGCAATTGGGTTGTTTTAACCCAGTGAATGGGTTGTTTCAACCCAGCAATTGGGGTGTTTTAACCCAGTGAATGGGTCATTTTAACCCAGCGGATGGGTTAAATGTTTGCTTAAAACAACCCCATTGCTAGTCCATTTTCAACCCAACTTGGGTTGTTTTTAACCCAGCATTTTTTAGAGTGGGCCTGTAATTTTCACAGGATAATTGCAAAATAGTATGTATACGCATACACTCCCTTATGTAAAGTATATACATGTATATAGACTATATATACTAATATTTAAATAAATACAATACACTGATTTGACTCTCATTTAGAGAAGAGATATTCAGTCAAATATAAGCAATAATTAGAACAGAACAATCGAAATAATCAGTAATGTTTCAGAGCCTCTTAATGAGTCTGATCATTTCAAGGTTGAGGCAAGACATTATATTTCTGATCCACCGGATGTAAGTGGGTAGTGCAGCCTTCTCCCACTTTAGCTAGATATGTGTAACAAAAGGCAGAAAAGGCAAGGACTTTACCCATTGTTGCTGATAACCATGACTCTTCTGGAGCAACTCCAAACAATGCTATAGATCTGGCTCTGTGCTGGAAAACTGCTGAAAGACAAGAGGCTTAAATACACGTGAACATAGACATATGCGGCCAGTTCCAGGGCAGATTTCAGCTTTAACTTTTGACATATGAGCATCTGAGATTGGTCTGCCAATATCTTCCTCTCAGGTTCTCTTAATTTTAAAAAGGAAGATGTTCAACGTCAATTTCGTACATTTTTTAAAAGTGCAAGTTGGTTAATTGGTTTCTAATTAACATGACCTCGTCCCTAAAACTAACAAGCAAACGAATTGTCTTCATGAGAGAAGTAGCCTGTGAGTAGCCAAGCAAGGTCATCTGAGGCATCAGACCTACAGTCACTCTGACTGCTGTAATCCACTGTTGTCTTTATATAGGGACTGTAATGCCCATGTTCCACATGTGGGCAGGTTCTGCCAGTTATATATATAGACATTCTTAATGCTGAGTAGACCTAATACATTTTAAACTGTACTCTATCTATCTATCTATCTATCTATCTATCTATCTATCTATCTATCTATCTATCTATCTATCTATCTATCTATCTATCTATCTATCTATCTATCTATCTATCTATCTATCTATCTATCTATCTATCTATCTATGTTTTACTCACAGAAAAAAATCATACAGCCACATACAGTTAAATCATACAGCTTCTTATATTGTTTGTCATACGTAGGCACTTTAAGGTGGCACATGTCACGCTGTGACTGGCTCGCGGATCAAGAAAAGCAACAACTGTAAATTACTTTTTAGTGAACCCTAAACAAAATATAACAGATATTTTACAAATAGATAGGCTAAACATGTTTTATTGCAGAAGTGTAATGTAGCACATAGAAATAAAGATTAAACAATAATACACAATTTGGGATTTGGGGTATATTTAATACCCCATTATATTTAATTGCCTGTCTCTGTTATTTCATTGCTGATACGCTTTTGTATAAAGAAATAACAAATAGCTAATTTTGGTAGTAATGAAAAATATTATTTATATAAAAAACCATATAATAATGATAAAATACAATTATATTGAAATGACAATTGTGATACAAATATTTGTCTGGCAGATCTTAAAACAAACAAAAAAACAAAACAAAACAAAAAAATTGATTTTTGGCACGACCTTAAGAGAGTGCTCGCGTTTCTGACCACGTGATACGATTCCTGGAAAGTTCCTGGAAATCAGTCTTTTGTATACCAGTCATTTTAAATGAGGATTAACTCGTTAACGACGAGCGCACACACATACACGCAAAGCAGGAGAAAAAAAAAGATTCGTTGGAATATCGCTAAACTGCTGGAGAGAGTAATTATATGTGTCCAGCTCGATTGGCGCGCGCTGTAACGCGTTTGGACGCACGGCGCGTGCGGTGCGCCTGTAGACAGAGCGAGACAGACTGTCGCTTTTTGTGGAGTGTCGCTGCCGAAAGAATCAATGCAAATACAAGGGAAAACGCGTCCCGACCTGCTGAGCATCAGGGCGCGCTGGTCGTTTGACAGTGAACCGATCAGTGTTTCCCATTAATAAATGATGGGTCTGAATCATGGTGCCATTGAACGTCTGTAACGCGAAACGCGTTGGACTCAGGTTGGACTTAATTGCTTATCGCTTTCACTAAGACAAAAGGTAAGTGATGTGCGCTTTCTCCGACTGTCGCCGTTCGGGTTCAAGTTTATGTTAAAAATATGTTCTGCTTTATTTTTTGTCTCATATATCAGCTGAGCTACGTCAAAGGATTCGCGCGTGTAGAACTATCTTCATTTACACGTTTTATAGAAAATACAGTCGCTTGTCTTGTTTGTCACACTATCATTTACCAGAAGCTGTCAATGCAGTTTCCTAGTAAAGGCGGTTCTGCGTATTTGCCGTCTATTAAAGGCAGCCTTTGTTTTTTATTCCTCATGCACGTGCGCTATGAACAATTCACACAGAACACGGACGTTTATAACATATATGTGGCTCGTGACGGTTGTCATTTCGTTATTTTATCCCATTAAAAAACAACAACAGAAAAAAATAGTAGTTAAGGCTGACTGTTGTATTATTTAATGTAGATTAACAGTTTCATTTATCACTTTATGAGTGTATTTCAAATAACCAATTAGAAATGAGCTTCAGTGGTGAAATCACTATCAAATGTGAGCACCACCCTCCTGAGGTGACAGTAGAAGCTGTAAGGCTGTAATGTAAAGGATTTAAAGGACCAAAAAACAAGTTGGAGGTAAGAAGAAAGAGTGATTTCATATCTTTCTTATAACTTATTTTGCGAGCATGATAATATGTTAAATGGCAGAACTGGCATCATGGTTGTTTAGTCTAACAGCTTCTATAATGTTCACACAAGCTTTTCATCTACGTGTTAAACACTATAAATATCATGTCTAAATAGGCGGGAAGTGTTGTAAGGTTTTCCATTCCGCTGGACACACAAACACTGAACAAAATGCAGTGTTGCTACCATAATTGTGAGTGACTAACACACACACACACACACACACACACACACACACAGTGTCTGTACTGTTGAGCTGAAATTAGTTTAACTGTTAACTGTGTTTAATGAATTTCTATTTGTTTCCAATTTTATACGTTATTTTGAGTGTTTCCTATACGTGTTAAAGGGGTCATGAATTGAGAAATCTAATTTTCCTTGATCTTTTGACATGTAAGAGGTCATTGTACTATAAAAACATCCTTTCGTTAGTCCAAAATCAGCTTTCATTGAAACCAAGCTCCGAAAACAACTCATTTCGGATTTTGTCACATAACGCGGTGCGATGTCAGACCGCCTCAGCAGAATCAGATCAACGCCTACTTCTACATCATCACATCTTTGGCCCCGCCCACTGGCACATTATTGAGATGAGGAAAGAACATACAGGATAACTGTTCGGTACACTTCAATGTGGATTCTTTGGTATAGGCCTAAATCAAATGCAATTTCGCCGCAGGCTTTGCGAACAGACATTACAAACGTTCAACTTCACATTGTTTCACATGGTAGCATGAAAATAATCTGTTGTTTAAATTGTGATTAAATTATATACAGAAAGCGATCAAAGAACGCTTCCTTTATAATCGCTGGAGCTGTCAATTAAACAGCACAAGTTTATCAGTGACTGAGTAGACTCTCACCAAAACGCTGTCTACACTGCACAATGAATTTGTTATTGATGAAAGCATTCGTGAGAGTGCAGAAATTGAGATCACTGCATTCATATGCTCAACGGGAGTAGATCGAAATATGACAGTGTCTATTTACACTAAGTGCAAATAGCCCGCCTTGTTGGCAAATGCTATTTGCACTAACTTCGCCCACTGACGTCTGGTTCGGCCAGACAAAAGGACGGAAGATGCTAGTCTGAATAATACAGCAACAATAGTGTATGGGGTAAAGCGTGTGACAGAAAGATGACGCAAATCAACCCGAGGTTCGAATCCGCCTTTTGCCGAACTCGCTCTAATCCCTTTTCCCATCACATATCAGATCGGAAAGCCATTTATTTTCAATGAAAATTAAGAAAATATTTGAAAAGTGGAAATAAAGTGTGTTTATCGGTTAGGGGTAGGTTGTAGGGAGGGCTTTATTGTCCCAATTTGGCAGCTTTCATTTAATAATTTAAACATATATAATAATTTACACTCTGTTATTATTGCATTTAATGTACGACAACACTGAGGTGCAAATAGTATCTGCTACTATTTATAAGTATAAATATCATCTAATTACTATTTACAGTTACACTTGTTGCAAAGAAAATACACGTGTAAATAGAATCGATCACTATTTTCGCTTAGTGTAGCCTAAATAGCAGATCGCTAATAAATCTTACTATTTTACTTAATGTAAATTGAATCTAGTGCAAATATTATATAATAGTTCATCTCGGCAGCTGTAATTGTAAAAACGTAGTTAATTTTCAAGAGAGTTCCACATGTAATACTTATTTCATATTTAAAGATGTAAGCCAATCACAGCAGTGGGCGTTTACACTGAAGTCTCTCAGCAGACACGCCCCTTAAAACAGAGCATTCAGAGGTTAAATTCAGGGCAGAAAATAGCCATTTATTTCTAAATGATGACAATTTTTTATGTACAAATCATACTATCATAAGTGCACCAGGAGACATAAAGTGGTAAAAAAAAAAAATGCAGTTTAAATGTTTAAAATAAAATGAGGGTGACGTGGGATGGCATAATTTTGAACAAGTAAATTTGACTAGCACAATAAATTCACGCGTAAACATTTAAAACGGCCACGTATAGTGTTATAAACAGGTGGAAGATTGTAACAATAACACTCTTTGTACCTGACATTCATTTTCACAGTTTCACCTTTCATTTCCAGCTGACAAATAGCCTAAGGGAATATTATAGGTATTATCAGTGTTTGAAAGAAAAAAAAATCGCGCCATCGTTACAGACCTTGAAACAAAGTATGTTAGAAGAACACTCCCTATATTTATTTCTTATATAATGTTACGCGTTCTGTCGTCTAAAACGTGTTTGTATTTTCAGGTCGGCACAGCCAAACAAAATCCACGGACGCTGTGGAAGACTTCTCACATGTTTTGGTCGATTGTAAGAGCCAGTCGTCTTTGAGGGATAATTATAGACATTGACTGGATGCAGAACGCGGTTCTCCAATGACCTGTCACTCATCCGACTCCACGGAAAGCATCGAGAATGAAAGGAGATCGCAAACCGAAACCCAAGTCACGGAGTCCGAACAGAGTCGCCTTGCCACTGCCATGAGAGACCTTAAAAACACCGGTAAACGTTTACTGCTCGTTTCCATATTCTATTCATTTGTTCCTGTAACACTGACTGTGTTACACTGTGTTAATGTAGTAAACACAGCACCAGGCAGTGATTTATATACATAAAAAAAGAATCATTATTTTAAATGCGTCAAATGTGATGTTTAAAGTGATTATAACACATTTTAAAAAATGTGTTATAAAAGTTCAATAAAATGTTTAAAGGTCGTTTTAAGTGCACTTTAATCTCATAAATCAAACTGGCAGCAGGTCTGCACTATATCATGCTCTTGGGATGAGTTTGTTGATGTATTCAAAGCAGCTATGATTTAAAATGGTTGAAAATGTTGTTTCAGGATTGCTGTTTATTTATTCCTTTGTGTCATATCATTTGCATCTGGTGTATTTTTGGTATTGTTATATCAGAGAAATATAAGATGTCAGCATTTTTTTAACATCATAAATGAGGGCATTTCTTTTCCATCCATATAAAGTATACTTTTTTATCAGTTCGTCAATTTATTTAATAAATTAATGAATCCAAAATGGTAGATTTGGAATATTACATACGAAGTGTATATAAAATGAATTCAACGCCAATTAGAACAGCATAGGCAATATTAAGAACTATATCAGATGTTACAAATACAATGGTTTTTGTACCCCCACCTACTGAATTCAGAAGGCATTTTTGTCACTTTCTGTGGCTTTTTTCCCCACATGCCCCCCTTTATGACCCTGATATGAAGTATGTAAGTGAATGCAAGTAGGAACTATGTTAATTTCCTGACAAAAGCCTTAACTGTTTACATTTTCTGTTTGCTTTTGTGCAACAAAAGAATGACATTATCATGTCTAAGCTTTTGTTATGTTTCCTGGCCTGGCTGGAACATTTTGTCATGAATTGCTTGCATCCCTTTCTGGTTTCAAGTGCACTATAGTTGTATATGAAAGAAAAGAAAAATACAGTAATTAAGATGCTGCAACGATATCCATTTTTACGTTTGTTTGCTGCTGAGAAAAACAAATTGTGTAGCTTTTTTTGAGGAACATCTGTCAAGCATCTGCCTGTAAAAAAAATGATGAAATAGTCAGATGGTCTAGTTCAGTATTTCAGGAAAGATACGTCATTTTTGTTGACATATTTGCCGTGTTGTTTAGTCTTGCTGTGCCGCAGTTGCCATAATGTTTTCAATTAACGTTCATTTAACAGCTCATTTCGGAAGTGCTTGGTTTTTGCTGCATTATCAGATGAATTCGCTCAGTAAGTCATGGTTTTGTGAGCGTGTCCTTTGAGGGAAACTCTATGGCTCTCATATTACACAAGCAAACGACTGAAACATACTGTGGAAGAGGATACGTATGACCATCTGTGTGTCTTCTTTTCTTGGAAGCAGGCTGGTATTGGGGCAGCTTGACAGCCAACGAAGCCAAGGAGATCCTGCAGGACACGTCGGAGGGCACGTTTCTGGTCCGGGACAGCTCTCAGAGGGACTACCTCTTCACCATCTCTGCCATGACATCTGCGGGACCAACCAACCTGCGTATCGAATACAAGGACGGCAAGTTCAAGCTGGACTCCGTGGTGCTGGTCAAGCCCAAACTCAAGCAGTTCGACAGTGTCGTCCATCTCGTGGAGCACTATGTGCAGCTGTCCCGGACGTCTTGTAAGGACAGGACTACCTCTCTCGCCCCGTCCAATGGCACCGTGCAGCTGCTGCTCACGACTCCGGTGTACAGGGCAACACCGTCTCTGCAGCATCTGTGTCGTATTGCCATCAATAAAACAACACGGCGAGTACAAGAACTTCCTTTGCCGAACCGGCTGAAGGATTACCTGACAGACTACACCTATAATGTATAGAACCGTGGACGACAATGACCATAAGTGCTGAGGTTCTATGGATCATAGACCCAGTGATTATGGGGTGCTAATGTCCCGTTTAGGATCATTTGCCTGGGATCCCTCTCTTTGTGCCCAAGGACTACTCTAAAGGGATTGTTCACCCAAAAATTTTAATAACTACATGTTGTTCCAAACGTTCTTTCTTCTGCGGAACACAAAAGAAAATATTCTGTTTTTGTCCATATAATGAAAGTCAATGGGGTCCAAAACAACACTGCACTCCATTGACTTTCATCGTATCAACATTTTTCCAAATATCTTCCATGTTCCCCAGAAGAAAGAAAGTCTTGCAGGTTTGGAATGTCTTAAGGGTGAGTAAACAATGACTGAATTTTCATTTCTGGGAGAACTTTTCTGGGAGAACTGTACTGATAATACGAAGGATATCATAATGTTAAGTGTCCTTCATTGAGCACTTAAAGGAGCTGTATGTAGGACTGTGGCCAAAACTGGTACTGCAATCACTTTCAAATTACTGTAGAGCGGTGTATCCCCTCTCCCCCTCCCCTGACTCGAGGTTGCCAGATAGGCTGCAGGATCCAGCAGGAACGTAGGCTACTAACGTTACACGGAGCTTTCAATGGCAAGTGACGAGTCGTACACAGTAAGATTTTTTTCTTTCTGTTAATTGTGTTTATGCTTCAAGAGCGATGTTTTGTGAAGTAATTATGAATCGCAAAAATGTACTAATGGCGATTAGCCAAATATAATCGTAAATATGAACGCTCGTATGTGACAGTACATTCCCACATGAAAAAATACTATAGTAAAATTACAGCAAAGCTAAATAACATTAGCAATGGTCATACAGGTCAACTTGCAGCATGTTTTGTCCACTATATATGCGAAGAACGAATGAGGAATCATTTTTACTGAGGTAACGTTAGGCTACTGTCTCAAATACGTTTACACAGTGCTAATAGGCGTGCTAATGTTGTTTTCCTCAGCGTCCCAGCATAATGACAGAGAAACGGGCTCTGATAATGCATTACTAATGTTAGCAATGACGACTCGCCGTTTTTATTTACCAAACAATTCCTTAACGTTACCTTTTCAATTCAATGACCCACCTCCTCCATCTGCGCTAACCTAACGTTACTTTGCACGAACATGCATATCTTTGTTCGACTGTCATAAATATTTGAAATGTCCATTTACAAGTTACATTAAGTACAAGTTAGCCAAACATAGATGAACCTTACCTGTCCAGGAGAAAATTAGCAACGTTGGCATCAGTCTTCAAATTATTCTCCGTTTTCAGCCGTCTCTATCTTTCAAAGGCATCTCAAATCCTTGTTTTATTTCGGACACTGTCACAACTTTTTTCTGATTCATAACGAGGTCGTTTAGGTTTCGTAAAGTTAGACATTGTTTATCCAAAAAGTTTGTAGCTGCAGCTGTGGTAACTAGAGCAGAGCTGGCAACCCGAATGCAGAAACACTACTGACTTCGTGATTGGTAGATAGGTGGAGGGTGGCGCTTCAGGCCAAAACACAACATGTCAACATCAACATCAGTTGAGGGCTGCAACTTCACTTTTAAAATGACAATATCTTGGCCGGACAACCGTTGTCAGTGATATAAATATTTGAAATTAACATGATTTCTTAATGTCTAGTGACATATCAGGGCCATTTTATGATTAATTGAAATACATTTCTTACATACAGTTCCTTTAAGTTTATGACCTGTAGATATTCTACGGTCAATTTTTAAAGAGCGAGTGAACAGTATGTGTGAGGCACACTGGCCTACACCAAAATCTGTGGGTTTCTACCAGTTATACACCCATCAGATGGCCGTTCTTCTCTTTTAAGGGACCAGTTCACCCAAAAATGAATAGTTCAATAGGTACTATTCTTTGTTCTGTAGAACACAAAAGAAGATATTGAGAAGAATGTTATCCATATATTCAATGGGGTCCAAACCTATCAAGCTCAAAACTAGCAAAGAGACTCTTAAAAATAAAGGTTGCAAAAGTTTTTTTATGCCATAGAAGAACCATTTTAGGTTCCCCAAGAACCTTTCAGTGAATAAGTCTTAAAAGAACAATTTTGTTCTTAGTGTGAAGAACATTTTAATAATTGAACCTTTTTCCACTATTAAGAACCTTTTGTCCAATGAAAAAGCTTCCATGGATGTGTTAAAGGTTCTTCATGGAACCATTTATTTTAAAGAACCTTTATTTTGAGTGTGAAACGAATCTATACAACCCAACTGGAATATTCCAAGTCTTCTGAAATGCAAGGCTTTTTTTACTTTCAAATCATTGATCAAAGCACACATACACAGACCACATCAACAATGGTGATACGGACGTCAACTGACGTCAAACCTCATTGTGATGTTCACTGACATTTGAGGTATCTTTTTTGTGTTCCACAGAAGAAAGAAAGCCATATGATTTTGGAACAGCGTGATGGTGAGTAAATGATTACAGAATTTCCATTTTTGGGTGAACTATCCCTTTACTGAAGCAGGTGTCTGAGATGTTTTGCATCCTGTGTTTGAGACATGGGAGTGTGAAACTGAATGCTTTTTGAGTATGTTTTATTTGCTCATTATCCATGTTATATTTTTGTACTGTAGTCGTAGACGATCATTTGATGTCATGGTTGCCCAAGGAACTGCTGGGAATTGGCAAGTACCTTGCAATATGATATACTGTATACCCTGATGTGTCATCATGATAATGTAATACTTACTGGAAAATTACATTTAAAATAGCCCTTTAAAAAAAACCAGTCAATTTTAAACAACAAAACTTATATATTACTGTTAAAAAATGTGGGGTTTGTAGATCGGCAAATCTTATGAAGCAGCAAATCAGCATATTAGAACGATTTCTGAAGGATCATGTGACAGTATCTGGAGTGCCAACTACATAAATTGTGATAATATCACTGTTTTTACTGTATTTTTATCAAATAAATGCAGCCTTGCATATGAGACTTCTTCTAAAAACTGAATTGCCCCTCTGAATTGAATCTGATTGACCCCCAACCTTTGAAAGGTAGTGTATATTTAAAAACAAAACTTGCTAACACAGGTTCTTGCCATTCTCCAGGCTTTAAGGGTGTGTGTTTATGTTATGAGTTTTTTATTGGGTGTGCAAATGAAATACACCACCGGCTTAGTATTTTGTTGCACATTCTGAACCAAGAGGTAATTTAGCAGCATGGTTTGTTTCTGCTTTTGTTGCATATGGTCAACAAGTTATGGCCTGTGTTAACCCTACCTCAGGAGGGCGTCTTAATAAACCTGCATGCTGATTGGTCGTATTAAGAGAATATTTGATTCTATACTGAAGTGTCATTTTTGACACAGACCAAAAAAGACATTCTAGGTCAGAAGCCTTTTTTCTCCTCACTGCTATTCATGGAGAGATTTGTAAGGATTTTCCTTTCAAGTACCATACTAATCTGACCTCCTTTTCTATTTTGGTCTAACCAAACATACATAATTCTATTCCTTGAAGAATGGGGTGCTCAATGTCCTATTCACCATTGTGCTTGAGTGCTAAATTCCTGCATTTTTTCTCCGTTCTTAGTCTTTCAATTAAAGCATTCGGATAGTATTATCCCAAAAGCATTGCTTTGAAAATGATTACTGATTGCTGGGTTGATTTAGCAATTTTTTTTAATTCCTATTTAAAGGTGCAGTGTGTAATATTTATGAGGATCTATTGCCAGAAATGCAATATAATATACATAATAACGATGTTTTCAGTGGTGTAAAGTCCTTACATAATGAACTGTTGTGTTTACAGTGAAGTCGCCATTTTGCGCCTTCATGTTTCTACAGTAGCCCTAAACGGACAAACTGCTTTACAGAGCGATAGCTACTCTCTGCTGTCTCAGACGATGACATCTTTGTCCTGTGTCGGCCACCGTAGCTTCTCTATTTGAACGGTGAGTGGTGGGTGGTTGCAATTCGCAACCTCACCACTAGATTCCGCTAAAATTTACACAGTGCACCTTTAATATGACTGAAAATGAAATCAATCTACCAAGGTACACCAAACTTTTATCATCAGGAAACTATTCTCAGATCAACATAAAAGATCATTCTGCCAACATCTTTCAGATCCAATATACTAATGTCATTTTTATTTTCCGTCTTCCTTGAGGACATGGTATATCTAGGGTGGGAATCATGCATAAGTCTGATATGATCTCTTTGCCACTACAAAATTCCACTGATATCATTTTACAACTTTTGTGCTGCATCAGGAGTGAATGGATTGTCTCCCAAAAAGTGAGAAATAAAAGCAATCATAGCTTTAATTCCTGTTTTGTGACTGTCTTTTTGGGTACTATCTGAAATGACATGCCTGGGAGATATAAAAATGTATTTCAGTGCAGAAAAACATCCTGAAACAAACTTGTACTGAAAACATACAACCCAAGTTTCTAGTGTTTGTTTGGTTGTTAAGTTAAAGTGAAGATTCACCCTGGAATTTGATCATTGATTCGTTAATCCAACAGTGCTTGGATGGACATTTTTATTTTTATATGACATTTCATACATGCTAGCACTATAATATTTCATATATAAGTATTTTTGTTGTGAACATTTTCAAGTGTTTGTCTGTGAAAGTCAATTTGCCCAGTACATGTTCCATTTCCACAGCTTTTCTTGTCCCCTCGATGTTTTTTTTTCTCTTTTCATAGCTCGCATCAAAGCATGGAAATTCTGAGCAACATTTTGAGTCACTTCATATTTTCCAGGGATTTTTTGAATAAACTGTGTGTACAAAGGCTGTGTATTCACGGACGTTTCCTCGAGAGGCAACTGGCTACCCGATCAGCTCAAGAAAGTGACTGTTTCTCTGTTAAATATTGACACCATTCCCAAGAAAGAGCTGCTAAATGCTGGAGTTCTCCTTGTCACAACATAAAAGAGTTGTTCAGTTAAAGATAACGTGGAGATATCACTGTTTTCCAGGTAATCTTAACTTCATTGGATTTTACATGGAAATTGGATGTAATTGACCCCACAAGTGCACCGTCAGTTTCTGCAGTCACAAACAGAATATTAGATGATCAACGTAATCCTATCCAAGTTCTCCTTATTTTCACTATCCCTAAAGCATAAAAACTACATCTTTAGAAACCATTAGCTGAGTTCAAGGGAATAAAGACACAGACACCATGTTTTATGTTACACCAACAAAACTGTTAACTTGACATTAGGCACCAAATAAATAAACAAAATATCAGAAAACACCTTACACTTTTTGTATGAGATCACTATTCACTTAAATGTTATTTAACATATTTTAAATATGAGAAAAGAACAAAACAATAAACTTTAAGGTATCTGACAAAATTATTTGGCCCAAAAAAATGAAAACATGAAAAAAGCCACTGAAAAATACATACATTGTCTACAACATATTCAGTCATTCATATTTCGTTGCTTCTCTCATAAATTCATAATTTCTGAAAATATGTAAATGTTTCTAGGCCGGACATCACTTTTGTCCATACTGTAGCAGGAAATAATGTTACCGATTTAATTTCAATAATTACAATGTGTTTCCTAGAAAACGTAGCTTTAGTTATAGCTTTAATTTATTTTTATGACATTTTGACAAATTATTGGTTAAAGTTAAGTTACTAAGTATAACTATAAGATATTTTTTGTTTGTGATCATTATTTGCACTCACTGATTAACTTAATTCAATGTATTTATTTACATGTAGAGCCAATGTAATGGTATAGATACATTTTTATGAATATGTTTTTAATATTTATAATTAGTTTCTTTTCTTAAGACACAACATGAAATTAAAGGTAGTTTTGAATGCAATTCCAGAAGAAATCTTCCAAGAATCCCTGACATCCAAACATGTTGACCTGAAACTTGTAACCAAGATGACCTGAACTGACCAAGTGAAGAATATTCTTAAGTTCATATCTCGTTTCATGACCGGACCTGACATTGGCTTGGCGAACGTCTTAACAGCTCAAGTAGTCAAGTAAACAGGATTTAAAAGGTTGCTTCAGGGGCAAGTGATATTGAACTCTCACACATGCACAGAAAACAATTCAATGGACGATTGCAGCATAAAGTCTTCATGCCATGTTGTACTGTACATCTGATAAACCAAGCCTAATGCAAAGCAAAAGCATGTGACACCTTTTGTACCATTATGGTATTACCATGATAATATCTAAACTGTTCATTCAAATTTGAGACAGGTGTGGCATCACGAGCAGAAGTACAACATACAGGACATTACTCAGAGCTAATTATGAAACAGATTATAAATATGCAATAATAAAACATGATCAATTCTAAACTAAACTGAATAAAAAATGAAATATGTCTGAAACTATACTATACAGGTAATTTTCCGACAAATATCCATGTCCTTAATCGACACTGAGACTTCCAATTTAGCTTGAAGTCCATAAGCCTCAAAAATAATGGATTCTCCGAAGAGAAAATCCTTGCAAACAGATTTTAAAAGGCTTAGTGTAAAATGTGCTTGATGGTTAGACCAGGGTCTTATATGCCGTTGTATAAGGAGGAGCCATACTGTAAATGTAATTAATTGAAAATAAAGGGCATTATTTGTGTGAGGACATGCTGCAAGAGGCAATGATGGTATGGACCCTCAGGATTGATGCAAATAATACCAAGAGGGATTTACATTTACATTTACAGTTTCTTGCAGCTCCTAAATGCCATGATATTCAAATAATCCACTCTTCCTGGAACAATTGTTGCTCTGAAAGATCAGAACCAGCGTTTGAAAGACTAAAGCCACTTTATGGGCAAAACAAAAGCTTAGCGTTTCAAACAAAACGTCACGAGGACAAGGAAATATATATACAACAGAACTTTCCTAATCAGGGGACAATGTCATAGGCAGCTTAATATAAAATGTTTAATTGTTACTACAATAAAATTGTGTTAACTTGGCATTAGGCAAAATAAATAAATAAATATACTGGACATTTTCTGCCAGGACACTCTCCAGTAATTTTACAGACAATTTCCATTAACCCTTAAATAATATATTTATATTAATATATTTATACAGTACATTGTGTCCTATTTTTACAGACCTTTTTTACAGTATATATATATATATTCTGTAAATGTATGTATATATAAACCATCGAAATATATTAAGGTATCTGACAAAATGATTTGGCATTAGGCTAAATAAATAAATATTCTTATTTCTTACATTCTTTGTATGAGGCTCCACATTTCCATTTTCAGTGGATTGTCTGCAGTAAAAGACATGTTAAACATTAGATTTTCTTAATAAAATAAAATAATAATTGTGGTGCTTTAATAATATACAGTGTATTTTTAATGTATTACCTACAAAATCAAGTGAGGGTCTGGTTGAGTCTGGGGTCCATTTGTCTGAAAAAAGTTTGAAAACCGGCTAAAATAAGGCTTGTCAGGGTATTTTGGTTCGTGATCATTATTTCTGCACAATTAATAGCCTAAATATCCCAATTTATTTACATCAAGAAAGATGTCTAAAATTAGTTCCTCCTGCACCTCGTTTCCAGCCGGTAGAAATAAATGTGACATGACGCGGAAAAGTCGTGTAATAGAGAAAACATGCACAACAGCGCAAAGTTGAAATATTTCTGTGCTATATACAAACACATATGCATTTAACAACAATTATTGGTAGGTTAACGAGGATTCGTCGCTAATTCCCCTGCTGTTGTAGTAATATCGTTATAGTTAAGTCAGTTGTTGTGGTTATCATTCAGCATAACTCGGTCATCGGGTTCAAATGGACCCAAAACACAAACAACTGCTCCGATCTCAGCGGCTTTTTTTGACCGAGGAGCTTATAGTGGACGACATGATCGTACAGTATTTATACCAGGAGGAGATATTAACGGAGAGTCATTTAGAGGAGATTGAGTCTGAGTCGTGTAATAGGAAAAAAACGTTAAAGCTGCTGGATATTCTGCCCACTCGCGGCTCGCGCGCCTTCCATCACTTTACACAGTCATTAGAGAAAGATTTCCCCTGGATAAAAGACAAATTACTGCGACTAAGTGCGGAAGACACCGAGTCTCCTCCTCCGCCGTTCACAGGTGAGTCCTGCTGTGTCTGCATGTATTTCGCTATCGTTTGATCTGACAGAACAACTTCCTGTCACAAGGACAATAAATAAATAAATAAATAGTAAGCGCGTGTGTGTACAGGTTCAACCTACACTGAAATAACCGAATGTCCCCAGACATTGAGCTATATACTGTAATAAATGAATAAATATGTAACCATTTTAAATAGAATAGATTTTAAAAAAAATAATAATAATAATAATTTGTGTGTGTAAATTATTACACACACAATAATGTGTGTAATATATAACACCCCCCCCCCCCCCCACCTTATTGTTTTTCCCCTGACCATAGATGACACACAATCTCATCTCAGCACAGTTCCGCTTTTTAATTTTGTCATTTCATCTGAACATCAACATTTGTGAGATTTAGTCAATTGAAACAGTTTTGAGGTTAATTGATCTAATTTTGTGTCTCTGGAAAATAGTGATCTATCACATTGTAATATATTGAATATCAACGTTTGTGTGTGTGTGTCTATTTGTTAATGGGGGATTTGTGGACCCTTAAATGTTTTAGATTTTTTTAGTTAAAGTTATAGTTTTTATTTTGAAGTATAAAGACACTTGGGGTGCCAGAATGGCACAGAAGGCTCAAGTGGCATGTTGTTAGTCTTATTATTTTTAATAGAGCAATTAATGGGGTTATTTCCATGAATTAGATGTCATAGAATAATTTTACTTCTCAGATGAATCTGTTTTACTGGGATTCTGCTTTGTCTGTCTTCAGTTATTCAATTATTATCAACTAAATTGTCAAAATAAAATACAATAGTTTTAGTATTTTACATGAATCACACTTTAAATTTTTTTATATTAATAATAATTATATCAAAAGTAATTTATAAATGATTTTAATATTTCACATTTTGTGCTATAGTAACAAAATTATGTTTCTATTTCTTATAAAATATTGGCTGATGCATCATCATCATCATCCATCATCCTGCACATGCTAAACTGAGGGCATATTCCCCCATGTTACCATATACCTATATATATATATATATATAATTACAAAATTGTATCGTTTGTAATTTAATTATATGTTTTATTTATTTAACAACATGCATTGTTATTCTAAGCCATTTCAAGGCACTCAGCTCATTTTGCCAGTTGCACTACATGTAAAGCATTTTTTGTCAGATAATTGTGTTTCTGTTCCCTCATATTCCCTCCCTCTTTCTCCTGATTTCACTCTCATCCGCCGGAAGTTAGTTATTGTAGTCTACAAAGTCTTAAATTTGGATAGATGCACTTTTATGGACTTCATAAACGAGACAACAATTCACTGCCATTATAAAGCTTGGATTAGCCAGGACTTTTTAAATATAACTTGAGGGTGAGTAAATCATGGGCTAATTTTCATTTTTGGGTGAACTAACCCTTTAAATAACATGTGGTTTAATTGCCATGAATCCCTAACACCAAACCCTCTGTAACTAATTCTAGCAGAGAAACTGTAACAAATGCATTTAAAGCATAGCAACTTTCCATATGATTTGAAAGCCAATGTTTGCATACCGTTTGTGAAATGCATTATTTACCAGTCTTGTTGCCGCTGCACAGATGTTTGTGGAAAGAAAAGTCCTCACTTTGCACTATATATATTTCAGCTGCTGTTTTGCTGAAAGACAGCTTATTATGTGCTTTCTGTAGTGAACACCCACTAACAACCCCACGTTCACACTCCGCATCTCCCATTTTTAGTCATACAGTCAACCAAACCCCAGGACACCTTTAAAAAAAAAAAAAAAAAACCTTTCACTCATAGAAAAACAAGACGTAAAAAGAAAAACAGAGGGAGAGCAAGGTATAAAAAAGAAAAAAAAAGAGTTGTGTTTTGAGTCTCTCAAGGCCAGGCCGGATTGGTGCGCTGCCCTGGTTTTCCATGAAAGCTGCATTAATTCCTGGCACTAGCGCTGCGGCCCAGCACTCTCACTGAGCATCCTCCTTTCTAGGAAAAATATAATAAAAGCCGTTTGTTGGCTGCTCTCCCTTTCTCCCGTCTCCAGTTACTGAGCTGGGGATTTTATTGACTTACTGTGGTTCAGATGGTAATATATTGGGGGATGGGGTGGGGTTAGGGAGAAAGCATAAAAGAATCAGGGGGGGGGGGGAAGAAGCATGCTTGCAAATTTCTAGGAAGTCAAGGACAAGCGCTACTCTTAGCAAACATTCTTCACACTTAAGTACTTGCTTTAATGTAAAGCTCTGCTTAGTGCTTAGCCTTATACGTTAGACTGTCAAAGGCTGTTCAGGGACACAAAACACTTGTGGTGCTTAGTTCTTCCTTTCCCGCTTTTATTTTTGGTCCGCTGCTCAAATTATTAATATTCATGTCCCTATGAATTTGGATCTTGACAGCAATGATGTCATTCCGTTGGCATGGGAACGTGTTTTTCATTCCACTTGCTTTTATCCTCCATCATGACGGGCGCTGAATCTGCAGTGTCACGAACACATTAATAAAGGAGACACATGCACAATCCTTATCATCTTATTAACTACTTTTGAATGGAAATCAGTCCAAGTGGGGAGACGATATCCTCATTTGTCAAGTCCATTTGCACACCTGCGGGTCATGCGTATTTGCATGTTTATTTTTCTGAGATGCTCGCTTTAAGGAAAACTATGCAAATTGTACCTTAAGCTTTCACTTACGGGTTCTGGGAATTATCGTACCTGAAGCCGTAAGGCTCTGAATTTTAAGTTGTTTACAAGGCAAAATGTTCTGTGGCAGGCCTTTAGACAAATTTACCCCAACTGACTTCCATTATGGCTTAAAGGGATAGAGCTATCCCTTTAAGTTAGCATGTTCAGATTCCCCGGTGACTGCTTAGTGTAGTTTTGAGTCATTTTTGAAGTTTCCCTGTCCAAACTGGCACACAAATTAAACACTGTAAAAAAAAAGAGGGTTGGGGTTATTTCATGCATTCCAACCAAGTGGCAACCTCCCACAGTTTCTCTTGAAGCCAATACGGAAGTGACATATTCTATGATTCATCGACTGGCCACTAGGGTACAGGCTCCAGAAGGGAGCAGAATCTCATTGAGCCCCATGTTAAAATGCCCAACTTTACAGCAGAATACAACATGTTTACAGTCTGGTACAAATTGTGGTTTTGGTGTATAAGGCTAATTTTGCCCTTCTTTACAACTGTGAGGGGGGTGAATTTTTTTATAACTCATTCGTTTGCATTATATAAAGCATTAAAGTTCTGCATAATTTAGGGCGTGGCAACTTCGAGTGACAGGTGGATAGCCATTTATCTGCTGTCTGTTAGTCACTTCAGCTCCGCCCACGTCCCGCCTTTTTGCCCATTTTCTGGGAGTGACGTGCGATGTCGCGCTGCCAAGATGGCAACGGCCATCTCGTCCATACTTTGCGCTTCAAAACTGCTCATCAGAATTACAGTCTATGATTCCAACTTATTTAGACTGTTAAAGAGTTGGATTTTCATGCTAAACATGGCCAACATTTCAAAAAACGAGTTGGATGTATGACTATTAATATTTAGTTTAGAGTATTTCTGTGCCAAGTATACTCTGTATAATGTATGCCCTGTATGACGTCATAAAGAGCTGAGTGAACGAGAACCATGAACGAGCTTTGTTCGGGTTACGGAAGCTGTCGTCAGCGCTGTTACTTTAGACCACGAAAATCAACAGTGTCACTAAAGAAGTGTGTTTTTGGTTGTGAGGGAAAGATAACTTTGTTCAGCTTCCCAAATAACCCAGCGTAAAGGAAACATTGGATGGAGTTTGTTTTTCCGGAGCAGCAACGGAGTTCTGCAAGTGTGTTTGTTTGTTCCCGATCATGAGTTGAAACCGCAGGCAGTCAGTGAAACTGCATCAAATGTCTGTGTTTTGTTGGCAATCGGCGTGTAAAGGCAAACAATGTAAACAATACGAACGTGTAGTGAATCTAAAGTTATCCAGGGATAATGCCATGATGTATTGTGTGTGTGTGTCATAGGCGTGTGTGTGCTCGTGACTCTTTCTGCACGCCTTCACGAGTTCGGCTGTTTTCAGAAAGAATCGGTACAGCGTATCTGTCTTTCATAAATATGATAAAACTAAAGAATCTTCGGAGATATGAAGGATGCAATACTACTCTATAGGTACTCAAGATTAACATGAGATTGGCAGAAACTGTGTGTGTTATGCCCCCTTTAAACTTATTTTAAGTTAAAGCAATGTAAAAACATATGTTGTCATAAATTATTCTATAATTTTTTACAGTGTATTAGACCTTGATCATGAGGTGGAGATGAAAACCATGCAGATTTTATGAAAAGGTCATAATTTTAGGAAGCCGTGCTTAACCGAACACTTTAGAAATCTGTTAATGGTAAAAGCATTTAAGCAAGTTAATCAATAATAGCATGCAAGATACCCCACTTGTATTCCTAGTAACAATCGCATTAGTGTCGGACTCTTCTCCTCCTTGCGACTCGCCCCCACTGTCAACGGGTGGACGGAGAAAGGCACTTTCAATCATTTGCTTTTGAGACAAGCCAGCACAGTGCTGTTCACTTGTTTTTGTTGGAACATCGCATCGATTCTCCTCCTCCGCTCCCTCCACCCATCTCTAATACAGTCTGATTTCCAGGAACATTGGCTTGCGGAGTCTTCCTGTCAGAATGTGGAAGCAGGCTGCAGCGCTAGGCCGTTCCAGCTGGCCTCTACACTCGGATGTACACAGCCAATTTAGCCACACAAGTGCGCCGCTTTATCTCACTGTTCATGTGCCCAAAAGCCAAGGCTTTCAGATGGGGTCTATTAAGGACAATTAATAGTTCTTAGATTTATGGTCCAACATTAGAACATTTTGAGCCACTTCATAACACGAAGACTTCATAACATCTGTCTCGAGTTGAAGAGCAAATCTTTTACAGTTCGACAACAGAGAGATTTTGTGTCTGCCTTTATTTATGTGGAGCTGCAATAATGACTTCAACTGACTCTGTCAGTCATCTGAAGAATAACCAACCACAATATGTACTTTTGCGCTGGCACAGTCACTTCAGATTTGTAATTTCCCTTCCTGTGTTTTCACTGACGCCACCAGAAAATATTATGCAGTTTATTTTTTTGGGTAACACTTTACAATAAGATCTTATTTGTTAACATTAGGTCATGTATTAACTAACATGAACTAACAATGAGCAAAACATATGTTACAGTATTTATTCATCGTTGTTTATGTTACTTAATAAAATACAGCTGTTCAAGTTAGTTCACAGTGCATTAAACCGTGTTAACAAATCTTTTGGTTTAATAATGTATTATTGTTCATTCTTAGTTCATGTTTAACTAAAGAGGTTAGCTGTTAACTAATGAAACCTTATTGTAAAGTGTAACCGCATTTTTATTGTCAAAAAGAAATATAATTCTTTTTTCATTAAAGGAGCACTATGCAAATTTTTTTCAGTAAAATGTCCAAAAACCACTAGGCCTATTTTGTTCAATTGAGTACTTACAATATCCCAAATGTTTCCAACTATTTGTAAATCGTAAGAAATTGCTATTTTAACCAAAGAACTGGGACGTGTGAGGGAGTCGCCTGTCGATTGCGTCATCTGCGTTACCGTCAGATTTCCGGTTTTATTCTGCAGAAACGCTTTACTCTCACTGCAGTGTGCAACAAGTGTCATAGCAGCCGCCAAGCGAACACACAGAGAAACGTCATAACTTAATTTTCAACACACTCTAAAATGATAAACAGAGCTGCGTTACCTCATACTCATGACCAGAAAAGCGGAAGTGGCGCCTGCGACTGTGTCATAATAAAAGTCTCACTGCTCGCGAGGCGTGTGTTGCCTTCATCTTATTAACAATCGCTCCAGCTCCGGCTTTTGCTTGAATATGCTCATGTGTCATGTTTGCTTGCTTGACGATTTGCGATCGTATTGTCGTTCACTTCAGCAATGATAATTACCCATTCATTTCCATACCGTAGCGTCTAAACCTAAACTACTTTCTGTTTCAAGCGTCAGCTCCCAAAGTGTGTCCGAAAAGTATGATAATATACTCCTAATATGTTTGTTTCCTTTGGTTCCTCTTTTCGTGATCGATATAACGTCTAATCTTGTCATAATTGTAATATGTTTGTTAAGCCCTATTCGCACGGGATTAGTATTATCTGGGGACCTCTGGTGATTTGTAATAATTGCAGAGAATGTCTGTGATCTTAATCACGTGCGAATCGGCCATGTCTGTAATTTGTAAAGTAAAAATTCCCCCGCAAATGACCTACCATATTCCGCCAAACACCGAGGTCCTGTGGTAATAGTAGTCCCGTGCGAATCGGCATCTCTGTGATTTGGCCAGGATTAGGCGGATCGTATATAATTATTGCAAGGTTTTTGTTTCCTGTGCGCATTTCTATATTTATCTTTCACGAAGAATGGAGCTAGGCTCCATATGTGCGGCCGCGGGGATTATACTTTCACTTTAGAATGAGCACCAATTTGGGAGTAAATTGCTTGAATGGTGTTTAATATTATTCTTAATGAAAAACACAAAAACAGAACAGTACAATGACAAACTCGCTTAAATGGGCACTTTTACATTTAGGTTTGAAACTGAATCTTCCGCCGTATATTGTTATTATATTGCTCAGTTCAGTTTTTAATTGTAGCGTCTGTTCTCTAACTGAACTACATTATATTTATTACTATAAAACAATCAAAAGGAAATCGATACGACTGTTTATAATTTCATACAGCTATATCTATTACGAAAAAACATTTACAAGTCTTGACATCATATCCGGGAGATAGTCAGTAAATTCAAGTAAATTCACAGGCTTGCTTATCCCGTGCGAATGCGCCACGCAAAATTCAGATGTGGGGGACTAATTTCTAAATCACACGAGGTCCCCAGATAATACTAATCCAGTGCGAATAGGGCTTTTGTTGAACTGTCATGCTCGTGCTATTAAGTTGTTCATGAGAACTTTGTTTGTGTTTTTGGGATGGAAGAGGTGACTTTTTCCCTGAACATTCGACCTGGATTGCCATAGTAACACACATTGCTTTCACTTATTGATGATGACATCATACCCTTGGCCGGCTAGTCGTTGCCTGGGTTACGTATGTGTGGGGCGGAGATATCAAAATAGGGGCGTGTTTGTTTTGGTGATTTAAAATCAACATCGGTTACCAGAAAGCACTTACCCCACCTTTTAATTCCATTATTTTTTTTTTGGAGTGAACACATAAGCCGCATATTTTTGACCGGTCTTTTCCATTGGAAAGAGGTGTAATCTTATCTTTCAGTCTGCATTTTTTTCAATTTAGAGCAGTTATCTAACTGTAATTCCTTCCTTGAGAAGCAGAATTGTGGTCATAAGTAAAGGAATGTGGTGGAACATTTGAAGCCTGATAAAAACTGGAATGTACTAAAATCACGTTTATGAACTAGACAGATCATAGAAGAAGCCAATCTATTTTAAATAATTAAAAATGATGCTTATATACACTTGAGTCATTTGAGACTTGTTAACATGATGCCATGTTTGTCCTGTGTTCACATGTGTGTCTTCACATTGAAGACCTGTAGTGAGTCTAAGGCTGTATTTCGGTTATGACCCACGAACGTGTACAGGAAAAAAACACATGGATTAGGATATTCTCGGATCGATTTCAGGCCTCATATGGAAATAAATCCACTATGAATGCATTTGCATCTGTCATGTAAGTGGACAGATCGGATATTCCCCTGTCGAATGCCATTGTAAAACCGACTCAGGTAAAGTGTGAGTGAGCCGAATGAAAGTCACAGGACAAACGCAGCAGGAGTCAGATTTCATTCAGCACGAGAGGGAAATAAGATCTGAGCAGCGCTAAGGTAAGCGCACTAGTCATTCTTAGCGCATGTCCAGTCGCGCACGTTTTCTGATCGCATATGGAAAGCTAAACTTCCATATGAATTCATTGAAAAGTTGAAACACTCACTTTGCTTTTCACCGCTCCGGTTATGAATGCCGAGCCGAGCCGAGCCGAGCGCATGTATATTCTGTGCATGTGATCTCTCCCCTGTGGGCGGGTTGAAAACATGCGGAACAGCTCCCTCTACTGGCTGTAGTTTTTAGTCTCTGGCCAAAAAATCCTCCGATGACGCAAAATGACGATATTTGCGTCATCGGAGGATTTTTTCCAGAAATAAAATGCATAATTATCTCGTCTCAGGGGGATATGAGGGGGGGGGGAGTACCATAATTCAAATATACTACGGGGTTCCTACTGATACAAAGCTTAATGCTAAATCAATGAAGTGACCCTTTAAGAGACCAATGTTTTGCTGAACTTTAAAGATGCAGAAATCTTGTTTTATCATTTCATCTGCGTCCATTGCAAATCGCAAATCCTTTTTGGCCTATGCTTTTCCGGGTCAGTGCGTCTACCGTGGGTTTTTTCGCCAAGTGTATAGTGCAAATGCAGATATCGGATATGGGTCACTTTTAAAAGAAGCTGGTCATCAAAAAAGATTGGATATAGTCAACAAATCAGGATTGAGAATCATGACCTGTAGTGTAAATGTGGCATATATGCCCTCAGTGAACCCTCCTCTGTTCTCTTTTCAGGAGGAAACAGGAACATTACTGTCACATAATGATGGTATCCTGCAGGTTTATGTTAGGTTAGATGTTAAATAAATGATTATATAAACCAATAAGTGGTTTATATTGTATATTGTACTGATTTATAAGCTCTCTTTTTAACTTCAGATAAACAAGCCTTGTCCTATGACGTCAAGCCTGTTGAAAAGCAGGGTTTTTTGTGAGATTTCGTGGAATTTTCTGGAGATACGGCACAGCTTGCTGTTCCCTAGACACCATGTGGGGGTGGTTCACGATCACCCTGCCCAAAATTAACAAATTTACTTTTCTTAGAGAGAGAGAGAGAGAGAGAGAGAGAGAGAGAGAGAGAGAGAGAGAGAGAGAGAGAGAGAGAGAGAGAGAGAGAGAGAGAGAGAGAGAGAGAGAGAGAGAGAGAGAGAGAGAGAGAGAGAGAGAGAGAGAGAGAGAGAGAGAGAGAGAGAGAGAGAGAGAGAGAGAGAGAGAGGAAATTCAAACGAACACATACACACACAAACTAACACACACACACACACATACTCACTCACGTCTGTGTGCTTTTATTGCCTTTAAAAACAAAAACAAAATATATTCGTAATCCTTCAAATTTACAGCATACTCTCACAGGGATGTTTAATTAATTTTGTAAACACTTGCAGCTGTTAAACACACACTCACAGACTTATTAAAACAAAAGCGTGATGGATAGGCTATATATACTGTACATCAGAGCTTCACGTCTCCATAAACTCTCTTCAGCCTAAAGATACTGTAACCTCAGATCAAGGCTTCTTAACATTCTTAAAGTGTACGATCTGTTCCCTCCAGCAGCCTGAAGTTAAGCGTCACATGTACACATGGAAATTGAAGCTGGAATGCTCCATCCTATAAAAAAGTAGCAATTCTCAGAAAAGTTAAGCATTTTGCTGAAACACAGGCAATGTTCTTTGCAGAGCACCCTTTCTTTCTTTCTTTCTTTCTTTCTTTCTTTCTTTCTTTCTCTTTCTTTCTTTCTTTCTTTCTTTCTTTCTTTCTTTCTTTCTTTCTTTCTTTCTTTCTTTCTTTCTTTCTTTCTTTCTTCTTCTTTCTTTCTTTCTTTCTTCTATGATAATTTATTCATTTTATATTATTATTTTTTTCATTTTGCTTAAACATTTTTTAAAAGGGAAACCTATTTAGTTTACCATTGTTCTTTTTTCTTTTGTTTTAACCAACTTTAATTATACAGTACATTTTGCATTAGTGTGCTATAACATGAGTGAGTAAAATCATGTTTAGTGTGAGTTACAGACACTCGAAATAAACCAAAATAAAATTTTTCACTTCCATTTTTCACTGCCCTGTTGTTAGTCCCATGGCCACTCAAATGCTACTTTTTTTTTGTTCTTGATAACCACTATATTAGCATACATTTTTGCCTGCTGAATAAATAAATATGGGTGATAAATATGCCTGTGAATAGCATATTGTATACAGTGGCAAAACTGCACACATAAACCAAATGTGACCACGATTTACGGTCAAATAATTCTTATGTGTCATTCTTTTAATGAAACTGTTCAAAAGAATCCGTCACTGAAATAACTAATTGTGAGTCTTAGTGGATTATGAATCAATATTTGATTCACTTACTGAACTGCTTGTTGTTATTTTCTGTGATTTCTATGTCAAAATGAAGCATGTTTTGTTTGTGCACTTGAAGATCATGAAAGTAAAATAAGTTTAATTACTAATTTACTATTCATTGTACAGACACACAGAGAAAAAGGGTGCCAAAATTGTACTTTTACTTAAAAAAATGACATGTTTAATTTACTCAAAAAGCAGCATCAAGTGGTTCCACGTAAACTGTACAAACTGTCAGTAAAGCTGACAAAATGAAATAGTAAATACAAACCATTTGAATTTGTCACTGTTACTTAACATTTATATGTGCAGTTTACTTAATAACGTTATGCTACATTTATAAAAGTTTATTATGTTGGGTGAACACAAAATGCAAAAATAACTCTTGGACAAACTTAATGTAATTGAGGGCAGGAATTCCATCCAATAAATGTGTCCCCACACCCTAAACACAGGCACCACTCTTCTGCATAATGGTAACCACAAAATTACAGAAACTCCTCTAAATGTGCAACATAACTGAACATAACACTAACATAAACTAACAACATCTTTCCCTTTACAGAAAAACACATAAAATAACACTTTAATCCCTAAATTTACTCTCCCCTTATGCAGTCCCTTGCAGAGCATGCTGGGAACTACAGATCCACTGCCCAGTTTGTTCGTTTCTCTCAGCAATGTTAAGTTGATCGAACAAACACTTATTACGTAAAGCTGACAATACTCATTTTTAGTAGAAACAACAGTATATTTAAGTTCATTTAGTTACATGAGTTTTTTAGTAATGTGAACGAGGATGATTTGAGTGCAACTAACAACAGTGAAAGTTTTGAGTGTAGGGGTACAACAGCTTGTCACTGGGGCAGTACCCATAAAAGGACATCTTTGTTTTTACCACAAAAAGGTTCATGGTAGTACATTAAGGTACATATTTGTACTCTAAGGTACTAATATGCACCTTTTAGGAGTAAAAAGGGTACAAAGATGTCCTTTTAAGGGTATTGCCCCAGTGACAAGCTGTTGTACCCCTAAAAGTACAATTTTGGTACAAAGTACAAAGTGTGTATGACAATTTGTACTTCATTTTTTTCATCTTTATTCATATGTTTGTATTATTTTATTATGTATTTTATTATATTTTTGAATATATTTGAATAAACATGAATGTTAATATATTAAAATATTAATATTTTTGAACATTTATATTTTAATGAGAAACATTACACACACACACACACACACACACACACACACACACACACACACACACACACACACACACACACACACACACACACACACACACACACACACACACACACACACACACACACACACACACACACACACACACACACACACACACACACACACACACTGTTTTGACCACTGTTTCAGATTATTTTTTCCTGTTCCCTCCCAATGTCTTTTCAACACTTTCTTCTTTACTCTCTTTGTCTCTGGCTGTCTCATTTTTTCCTTCTTTTCTTTCTATACCTCCATGTGCCATTAATCAGATAAAGTATTGCCACAGACATTTTATGGATCTGTTTGCTAAACCAGCACTCGCTGCATGAAATCCTCTTTGTGGTGTTTATCGCTGATTGTCGGGGCACCTCAACACATTAATCTTCTTTGTCTCTTGGGTCTAGAAGCTTTAAAACCGTGAAGAACTACCGCAAAGTGTCCAAATCCATGACATGGATAAATGCCCTGGAAGTGACTATTTTCTGAAGTGTGCCATTTCTGCACCTGTTAGTGTCACAAAGCGGAATTGCACAAATAATGACTCTTTTCAAACATGTTTGCTGAACAATCTGGATCTTTAGATTATTCTGAGAAGCAAACAAAGTGACAAATTATAGAAGAAAATGATGAAATGTCCATCGCAGGAGTGTTAGATTCCACTCAGAACAGAAGACGAGGATGTCCTGTCCTATAGAGAGTTGTTATTATCATGGCCCGGTGTGGCTGCTCTTGTCTCTTGACGGCAGAAATCAATGGACGTCCTTGATTTTGTGAAGAATTTTGGAACACTCAAAACAAACTCTCAAACCGACCTTTGCTCCAATCATCCCCACTGCTCAAATAAAACACATCTCTATTCTCTTCGCACAAAAACATTGACATGTCTTTATTGCGCATGGGATGGAAAGAAAAGATTGGATGTTGGTGTCGCCACCTTGAAATTAATTTTAATGGGTTGAACATGTTTTCCTAGTCCTTCTCTTCTAATATAATTCAAATGATGTTTGCGTTTTTAATACTTCTAATGCTTTTTCTGTCTTGTATGTAAATGTTAAGTCAATCGGCTTTGGCTTACTGATGCTTCACATAAATATTGAGACGTATCACTACTGGATTATTGTCATTATCATATTTTGTTCAGCAGTATGAGCTGTTGCACTCAGGGTCATGGTACAGTTCCAGTGCCAGTTATTCAAATAAATATGCTCACATCATATGAGATGCTGTTTTCTCACCCATACGCCCCCAGGGTTACTGAGGTCAGAATTACACATGCAAAAAGTAACTGGTCTTGACTAAGAAAAAAAGTTAATATAATAATATATTATTGATATGGATACTTTTAAATTACAATGCCGTGTTGATGATGATAATAATTTATAATCATTGTATAAAACATTTATAATATATAATAAATATATATAAATTGTTCAATAATGTTAAACCCCAGCATAATAGTTCCTAACTACATTCCAAATACATATATGACACAGATCAGGCATAACATTATGACCGGTGAAGTGAATAACACTGATTATCTCTTCATCACGGCACCTGTTAGTGGGTGGGATATATTAGGCAGCAAGTGAACATTTTGTCCTCAAAGTTGATGTGTTAGAAAGCAGGAAAAATTAGCAAGCGTAAGGATTTGAGCGAGTTTGACAAGGGCCAAATTGTGATGGCTAGACGACTGGGTCAGAGCATCTCCAAAACTGCATCTCTGGTGGGGTGTTCCCGGTCTCTAGTGGTCAGTATCTATCAAAAGTGGTCAAAGGAAGGAACCATAGTGAACCGGTGACAGGGTCATGGGCGGCCAAGGCTCATTGATGCACATGGGGAGTGAAGTCTGGCCCCTGTGGTCAATCAAACAGACAAGCTTCTGTAGCTCAAATTGCTTAAAAAGTTAATGCTGGTTCTGATTGAAAGGTGTCAGAATACACAGTGCATCGCAGTTTGTTGTGTATGGGGCTGCATAGCCCCGCAGTCAGGGTGCCCATGCGGACCCCTATCCCCTGCCGAAAGCGCCAAAAGTGGGCACGTGAGCATTAGAACTGAACCACGGAGCAATGAAAGAAGGTGGTCTGGTCTGATGAAGTTCAAAAGAGTAATTTCTTTGTGAATTGGATTGCACTGGTCATGCTGTATATTAGTTGTTGCATGCAACCAGAAAGGTCTATGCAAGAAAAGATGTCAAACCACTAACAGAACCGAACGTCACGAAAATCAGTCACAAAAAATGTAACCAGTTCTGAATGCGAACAAATGCCCTATTTTCCTTACAGTATTTTTTTAAAAACTGTAAATACTGTAATGTACGCTGTGAGATGTGCTTGAGTAACACAGATCACAATGTTTGACTGTATTTTGAAAATCATAGGTTGTTTCTTTGTTTTCAGTTCAGTGTGGTGTACCTGACCACATCCTTCCGACTGTTCCAACCATGCTGCATCTGAACCAACTGGCCGCTCGTCTTGGTTCGGAGTGGAAGTCTGTGCTGCTGGACCTGGGCCTGTCCTCTGCGGATCTGTACCGGTGCTGTGCCGACCACCCCTTCGCGGTTCAGAGTCAGGTCCTCGCGGGACTGGTGATGTGGACGCAGAGGAACGGAAGAGAAGCCACAGTGCGGCAGCTGCTCCAGAGCCTGCAGACCGCAGACGTCCCGTCATCTGTCCTCCAACAGGTGTTTGTGTGATGTCAAGAACCCTGTTTTTCTGGACTTCACCATACTGCTCTTGAGCTGTGGAAAACACATGACAGACAGTGTCCTTGCATGACATTTATATTTTTTTAAGGAATTTTTAAATCCATCTCTACAAAAATTATGAAATTGATCATGTTATACTGTTTTTATTTGCCTATTAATATTAAATGTATCATCTTTTAAAGTTATGCTTCCTAAATGTCACAGAAATGACTGTGACAAAATGACAATTTTTTTAATGCAAATATTGCCTCCAATGGTAACCTAAAAGTCAACATTTTGTGGCAGTTGTACAATAATTTCATATGTTTATTCATGATAAAAACACTGTTTTATAATGTTTTGGTAAACAATGTTTCATTTGTCCTTGATGAGGTAAGACGAGTTTATGCAACTTTATGCAATCTTTATTTGAAACTATTTACCAGCTGCTTGTTGATACATGTGACGTACTTTTCATTTCTCATTCAGAAACAGGTTGCTCTGCCCACTGCTTCCACCCAGTAATAACACTGGAAGTGGAGGTGTGTGTGTGTGTGTGTGTGTGTGTGTGTGTGTGTGTGTGTGTGTGTGTGTGTGTGTGTGTGTGTGTGTGTGTGTGTGTGTTTAAGAAAGGGAATGTTGGATTTGTTAATTCTACTTTTGGAGCTTTATACAAGTGTAACACTTTCATAAGTTAAACAATGATTAATCTTTGAACATTTTATAGTATTATGATAAGGGAACTACTGAAGTAGTTTTTAAATCTATTTCTAATCTCATTTCTATTATACCATTGTCTGTTTGAATGCTCGATTCTGATTGGCTGGAAGGTGTTTAGTTTAGTGCACAGGTTCCAAGTTAGTTAATGCAGAGTTCACACTGCCCGATTTTAGCCCCGATTTTGACTCGCCGACAGGTATTGAGAAACTGCAGACAAATGCCCGAAGTCCTAGGCAAATCGGTGCTCGATCACGCAGTGTGAAGGATCAAAGACGCGATCTGAGAGAATAGTCGATGAGTCGCCGACGCCCGTAAGATATTTGGCATGCTTAAAATCATGGACTTGTCGGCGATTCAAAATCCTGCCGTGTGAAATGAGTTCTGACTGAAAATTACATCGGCGATGACCTACAGCCAATGACAGAGCAAGATACAGGGCAGCGGGAGGTTCAGGGAGGAGTTACAATTCTATCAAACACAAACAAAGCACAAACATTTGCTTGACCATTGCAAAATTATTTATTTACCTCAAACTCTCTTTGCAGAACACAATCATTGCTCCCTGTGTCTCCCCAACCATTTCCTCCGCCATAATCTTTTTTTATTTTTCTCCTTTTCGCTGAAAATCAGCGCACAGACAATTTGGATTGCAAACTTTCTGCCGTTTATAATTTTTAATAACAATTCCAGTCTCGCGTGAGAACTCAGGTCTGATGCAAGCGTGATCTTGCGTTGTTTACTTGTCACATCTCACGTGTGTTTTAGCCTGACGTCATCATACTCAGATTCTAGTCAGAATATGTGTCTGATACTGCTCCATTGCGCTGTGATTTTTAGGGCGTTTCAACCGAACCAGGAAAGAAAATGCCTCTGCACTCAATTGGATAGACCTACAACCAATCAGAGCAACGGAGTGACGTGTTGAGGGACGCATAGATGTCAACAGAACTCAACTGCACGCACGCTGGAAGAAGTAGAAGAAAATGAGTGTAAACGATCTTTGCCGGTGTTGAAAAAAAGAATTTAAGGATGCACGGAGTACTCACCAACACGATCATCATTTTTGAGAGAAATTATAAAGATGAATGCACATACCAACAAGTTCTCCGTTTAAGATTAGAACGAATTCAACCCAAGCGCTCTTTGGTGACGTGATGGATTACGTTACTGTTGATCATCTGTCCATCATCGTATAGAGCCCAATTTGATTGGTCCGAACAGCTCTGGTTGGAGCATAGTTGCTCCACAACGGATCAAGTCCAGACCGAACTTAGCTGGGCTAAGTTCGTCTGGCATCCAGGCTACGTGTGTTTGGTTGTGAAATGTAGATTGCGCACCGGAAAGAGTTGTCTGTGATTCTTCCTATTGCAGTCATTCAGTGCGAAACCCCCTGTCGCTGATCCAACGTGCAGTGTGAAAAGAGCAGTGATCCGACAAGTTTGAAAATCGTGCAGTCTGAACTCGGCATTAAATCACCGGCGTTGAAGAACACACGCATGTGTCATTCGCGCTGTTGTTTTCATTGAAGCGCACACGTCACTTGGAAATCGCGCTACGAACAACAAACATTCAGGAACACAGAAATGTATCAAGGCTGCCTCGCCCCTTTTAATAATAGCTTCGCTACTGAATAGCTACATTATATTGCTCAGCAACGAGGGAGTAACATTGCTGGTTTTGAAGTAATGAAACTCACAGGTTCGTTGAGAGAAAGAGATGGTGAACAGACGAAGGTAAGCCACACCTCTCTCTCTCTCTCTAATGAATTCAAGTAAATGCTTTAAGTAATTAATTCAAATAAATGTACGCACTACTTTACCATGGTGTCTGATTCAAAACGGGCAGAATGCTAGATCTAACCATCCGCAACAGACAAAATAACTAATACTTTACGCTTTCCGGTCAAATATTGCGCTGAAAACATCAAAAACAGTCTTAAGTTGTCAATGCTAACAAATTACCATGGTATAAACTGGATAATCCATGGCAAACTGTGCTTTCAACGACTTGAAACGTCGGTTGGTTCCTCCACGTCGCACATTAAAATCGTTTAATGGTATATATTCATTACAGCATAGCCTACTTGTTACTATTTCTTTTTAAATCACATTTTTATTTAGTTCCACATATTTTCGCAGTGTGAAAACTGCATGCATAATAATTACACAAAACTTGGGGGAAAATATATTCTGTTGATAGCATTTGATGTATAATAATGTTTTAAAATGCTGTTTTCAACAATCTAGGGCTACAACATCTGGTGTGCTTTTTCTTTCCATCTGTCACTTGCTGTTTTTATTCAGTGCTGTTTACTCAAAGCGTAATCAATATTTACAGACCAGGTGTTTGTAATATGACACAGGTCATTTCCTAATCTCTCACTTATTAATCAGAAAGTGTTTGTGTGTGCCTTCATTCGTAAACATCTGTGCGCTTCGGTTTCTCTGTTGTGTTTATTACGCGCTCATCCGCTCCCTCTCTGGTTTGTTTTCGGCTTTGTCTCCCAGGTGTTACTGCCATGTTTCGAGACTTTGAATGCTTTCCTAGAATCTGAGCATGAAAGAGTTTACATTGATGTATAATTGACTTGCCTAGTTAAATATAAATGGCCATCACCAGCCCTATTGTCCCTGAGGTGATCCAATAATGTAATGTTTATGAAATCCCAGACATTTTTGTGCAATTAAATTGATAACTGATCATTTGTGATGAATGTTCATCTTCTTCTAATGAGGAACATCCATAAAGCACACTACATACGTACCCATGTTGTGTTTTTTTCTGTATAACGGACTGATATTTTCACTAAACTTGCACAAACACTATCTGATGCGCGTGCACGGGGCCTCGGCCCTCTGAGTTCCATAATTCCAGGGAAGGGTTTGAAATTCAGCTTGGTGTACTTTTTTTGTTCCGGTGTTTCTCAGAAATGTGCAGGGTATTGTAATCGCAGCCTTCAGTTGGGACGGTTGGGAACAATTCATACCCACAAAATGATGTGTGCGGTCCAGTGGCTCAGAAAATGCACATGTGGTGCCAAAAAACGCATCAGTGCCCGTAAAAGCTTCTCCTCTACAGATAAAAATGCCCATGGGATTTAAAAGTGGCCGAAGGCAAAGCGTTAAATCAGCTCTTCAACAAACGATGTGTCGTACTTCATTGAATTATAGGGGTGGTCACCCGCCTCCTGAACTCTAGAGGAAATATAGGCTATACTTGAGGTCTGCTGTAAATGCTGTGGCGGGCTTTTCGGCTCAGGTTGCCATGGAGACGGGTTTTGGATGGTGTGGCATTCTATACCCTGTGGGATCTTGATAGGTTGGTCTGCATATCTGCTCCTCTTTTGGTTTCAGCAAATGAATATCTGTACAGGAAGGCTGACACGAATGGTGTTTTTCTGATCCTGTTCATGAGTTATGTTATGCATATATTTTTCTTATGCATTCAGATGTGCATAATGTTAGCATAGTAGATAGTAGCTCTAGCCTGACAAGCCAGATCCACATCAAGATGTTGGGTCTGGGAACTCAACATTGGCAGGGCTCAATCCGAGGGGCGGGATAAATGGTTGTCTTTCAAATTCCCTCTGCACGCAATAGGATAGCGCTACAACCAATCAGAGCAACGAAGAAGGTGAAGCGGAGCTAGTTAAACTTCCGCCGTGTCCGGTCGGCAAAACTCCGAACACATCTTCCTTTCTTAAGAATGACTTCAGTGCCGTTCTTTGTTTTTTTCTCAAAGAAAAGCTTAACTCCAAGGGCCCTATTTTAACGATCTGAAACGCAAGTGTCAAAGCGCGAAGCGCAAGTAACTTTGTGGGCGGGTCTCGGCGCTGTTGCTATTTTCCCGGCGGGATAAATGGCTCTTGCGCCCGGCGCAAATCTAAAATGGGTTGGTCTGAAGTAGCTTCATTATTCATAGGTGTGGTTTGGGCTTAACGTGAATAAACCAATCCGAGCGTCATCCAACATTCCCTTTAAAAGCAGGTGCGCAAGTTCCATTATGGATTGCTATTATTATGGCGTATTTACCAGGCGCACGCCAGGAGCGGTTCACAGCCGAGGAGACTGATGTTCTTGTAAGAGCAGTGAAAGACAGAGAAGTGAAGTTGTAATGTTGTACATTATGGTAAAGGTGATTTCACAGTCTTTTTTTTTTTCAGTCTTTCAGTTTTTTCAGTTTTTCAGTCGATTTTTTTTTTCCTGGTTCTTGACGGACAAACCAATTTGTCAGATGTCCTTATATACATATATGTCTTGCCACTATTGGGCAAACAGGTCTTATCCTTAATTATTACAATTAGCCTGAATCATTTGTAAGCTAGATTTATGCCTATTTTTTCACATCTTCGTGGCACACCACAATGATTTCCGTCATCTCATGTGTTAATATTTTTTTAGTGTAACAATTTATGATTTGCAAAAATAACTGTTGCATCTGTGTAGATTACATGAGCAAAGTGTATGCGCGTTGTGCACGCTATACATTATGGTCAAGCATGCGCCCTTAAAATAGCATAATGAACAACGCGCAACGCGCCACTGACTTTAGACTAGGTTTTTTCTGGTCAGTGGCGCAATTGTTTAATGGAACAGCAAAATAGCACCAGGGATTGTTTGCGCCGGAACACGCCTCCTTTTTTGCGCTGAACCGCCCAGGGAGCGCAAGTTCATTCACTAGTTTAGCGACGTGCTTCTGTGGAGGGAAAAGCGCGCTTTGCGCGGGTGCAAAATAGGAATGACACATGCGTCGGTGTACAAAGTCAATTGCGCTGGGTGCAAGATAGGGCCCCAAGTCTTCCAGAGTCGTGGCCAAAGCCGATTCGAAAGGCCGCTGTTTGCCAGTTTCTTTGTTTACAAGTACCACGCGGAACCGCCGCCACCGTCATTATGTTAAGCCCGCCCACCGACTCATTACACACACACAATGTGATTGGCCTGACCAGAGTTTGGTTTTTCCAGCTCGCAAGCCAACGGAGAGTTGCTAGACTACCCTGGCTGCAAATAAGATTTGCTGCCGCTACGGTGCATTTAGATTTCTTGGCTATAGTAGCTCAAGATTATTTCTCCAAATGGTGAATGTGCCATCATGAAATCCCAGTTATGAAAAACAAAGTCGCAATTGTGATATATAGCCTAGTCAAAATGATGAGATATAAAGTCACTTTGTGAGATAGTTGCAATTATGAGAAACAAAGTTGCATTTGTGAGATATGAAGCAACAATTGTGAGATACTGCAGATGCAATTATGAGAAACAAAGTCACTTTGTGTCTGTGAGATATGATGAAGTCGATATTACTAGTAGAAACAAAGTTGCACTTTCAAAATATAAAGTCACTTTGTGAGATAAAGTTGCTTTTTAAAGTCGCAGTTGTGATATATAACAATTTTGTAGCCTATATAAACTTTCGTCCAATCAAATACTCTATAGAAATAGCAAGTAGTCAGTCATGGTTCACGGCTGTGACAGCCTAAACTAAAGGCTATTGGTTACCTAAAAAATAAGCTTCCATATGCCTTATAGCCAAACATCCTGTTTCAATAAACATAAATACATCAATTTCAACTTGAATGTTTAGAATTGAATTTGTGGAAGTGCTGAAGGCTGTAAAGGAAGCAGTCTGAGTGAAGGTGCGAGGTCAGAGATTTTAGCAGTCAATTATATGTACATAAATGTACAATAGTAAAATGAAGGGGTCAGGAAGAACAGTTAAACCTGTGCATCATCCATCTCTAGTCAACTGTGTACAGTAAATGCACAGGGGAGACTTTATCAGAACAAACCATCACAGCTCCACACCTTCAAATCCGGATACCTCTCTTATCGTTTCCTGATCCTGTGTTTGTATGGCTTAATGGTTCTATTCATGAATGAAGCATACAGATTAGTGATAAAGGTCACAGTCTCTCGTCTGTTGTCTGGATCACGGTCAATAGCACCTTCAGGTGACCTTCTGAAGAAGTCTTGCTTATCTCTTTGTATGGATTAACACTGTGTTCCCATAACATGATAAAAGCAAAATGTTGTGTTTACTTTTCAGAAATACCGCTGTCTGACTTGTTTTAAGAGAATATTGGTTCCAATCACCTTTCAATTTTTTTTTCCAGGTTTATCTAGAGAAAGCTACCTGTTAGAATTCCTATTCATCTCAATAGAAGTTGATCAGCTGGAGCAGGACTCTTCTGTATGTACGTGGCATTTGCTATCTTTGCTAGGGCATTTGAAACTTTTTAGTAATGAAATAATGTGTGAATAATGTTGCAACTCAAAACATTTAGCTAACCACATATAGAATACTATGTCTGCGTCCAAAAGCTGACAAATGCTCTCACAGAGAGGCAAAAAATCCCTTTCCAGAACATTTTCATTCAACGTTTCCAGCTGGTGGAACAATCTGCCCACCGCCATCCGAAATGCTGATTCGTTGACAACATTCAAAAGTCAACTAAAAACTCATCTCTTCCATGAGCACTTAACCTCTTTATAAAAAAAACAAAAAACAAAAAAAACACTTTCCTTTCCTCTTTCTCCTCCTCTTTCCCTCCCTACTCTAGCCTGTGCTACACTGAGAAATGTACACGGACAAAGTATTTCAGGCACTTGTTGCGCTCACTCGACTCTTCACGATCAATCGCTTATTGTACCCCCAAGTTGTAAGTCGCTTTGGATAAAAGCGTCTGCTAAATGCATAAATGTAAATGTAAATGCTGCCTTCAGAGCATGCATTCAAAGACAGGAAGGCATCAAGGCATGTCCAAATCCAATGATAGCCTTCACTTCCTGTTAATATACTTTCATCTGATTAAAACCCTCTGAGGGTCTTTTGGGTCTTTTTGACCCCAAATGACATTTGCTAAAATATATATATTGTTGTATCTTTGTCCAAATGACATGGAATTGTGTACAGTTGTCAACACTTTCTAGAGCTACAAAAAAAAAACCCACTGGAATATCTGTTTTTATGTTAGTGTACCAGAGACCCTGCTTAGAAAACAGGCAAAATTCATCCTCAAAATCAGAACACAAAGACAGAAATGAAATGCAAAAAATCCAACAATGCAAAAAACCTCCACAATGCAAAATGATCACACACACACACACACACACACACACACACACACACACACACACACACACACACACACACACACACACACACACACACACACACACACACACACACACACACACACACACACACACACACACACACACACACACACACACACACACACACACACACACACACACACACACACACACACACACACACACACACACACACACACACACACACACACACACACACACACACACACACACACACACACACACACACACACACACACACACACACACACACACACACACACACAGTTTACGTTATAAAATCCAAAACATTGCAGCTTCCGCGTCATCATTACACGCATGCGTTGTGGTGCTCACGTGAACAGCATCGGCTGCCGTAGAACTCGAAATCGCTGCACTATTTACAACGTAAACGGCGTAGGCCTATGACACTGACACAGGCTAGAACGAAATTGTTGAAAAAAGTCGTTATTTTTTGTTTGTTTTTTGCGCACAAAAAGTATTATTGTGGCTTCATAAAATTAAGGTTGAACCACTGGAGTCACATGGACTATTTTGACTATGTTTTTACTACCTTTCTGGGCTTACGGAACGACATGAGGGTGAGTAACGTTAATTAATAACAGAATCTTCATTTTTGGGTGAACTAACCCTTTAAGAGTGTTGGTTCAATAAAATGCTGTCAAAAATTATTACCACACTGCAATTTTCAGTTTATTGTGATGCTTATTAGGGGTAACGTTAAGTTTAAGTTTACATTTCCTGGCCATGTAACATTAGCCAAGTACGTTAATTAGGTATTCTTTTGTAGTAATTTAGAAGTAAATGTATAGCCTCTTAAGTAAACATCCTATCATTGTACTGTAGAAACGCTATTACGTTAATATCTGATACCATCACTGTATTTGTTTTAATGGACAGAACAACAGAAAGTATGTCAGTGCTACTTTCTTTTCTGGCTGCAAGCGAGATCATACTCAGCTTGTCCAACATTATGCTGCTCTATTACATCCTAGCCTTAAAGCCAGACTAACAGCTGCAGTGAATGGATGCAAGAACAAAGAGTTGTGTCTGAGCTTTAGATTTAGCCTGGCGTACCCCAGTCATCTGACTCTGTGCATTACCGTGGAAATGAGCTCACCCCTGCGATCGGCAGTGTAGCGTTTCAGGCCACACAGTGTTTGCACACAGATGTCAGTTTCAATGACATATAAAGCTCTGGTAGAAGGGGATTGTGTGTCTGTGGGAGACTGTGTGGAGGCAATCTGATTGGAAGATGTGGGGAGACCGTGGACGTGTCAAACCAGAACTTCCATAGATACACTGCATACTAAATAAAGTGATAAACAATCACTGGGATTTGAATGTATTATCAGCTGTTATGCCCATGTGTGACATGTTGAACAAGGAATATAACCCTTTTGAGATTTATACATAAGCCGTGAGCGGTGTAGGCACTGTTTTGAGACTAAAACATGCCAGAGATGTTTCTCAGAAATGCAGACGTGCTACTTACACAATGCTATGCAAAATTATGCATTTTGTAAGCATGGTATTAATCTCATCATACTGTAAGAATTACTTTACATACATTATATGTATAGTTTACATATAATTATCTATACATATAATTATAAAAAACATTATAATAATTCATACAAATACTGTGAATAAACTGATGAATAAAGAAATAGGCCTAAAGATAAAATGTCTGGTATAACCATTCAAAGGTTGTCATAAAGAATAAAAAGGCTAATTACAAGACTGAAGTTTTATTATTAGATTTTATTAGATAAATGTATTAAATAATTTAATAGTTTTGGCAAAATTATTATTGATTTTATTATATATTTTAAAGAGTAAGCAGTGGAGCAATTTATTTTTTAAATATGATTCACATTATTATTTTATAAATATTATTTATACATTTTTGACATAGTCAGTACAAACAAAATCCAAGAAGACATTTTGTTCTTGACCATAAATCATGAAACAGAAAAATTACATTACCAAGAGGACACCTGAAGAGTGTCGAGGTTAAGTCTTTATAATATCAGATCATCTGTCATTTACATGGCAAGGTTGTCAAATATTATAAAATCCAAGAAAACATCATGACATCTAAAAATTATATATTATTATTATTATTTATAGACATTTTTCACTTCATATTTTCATAGAAAATCTTTGATTAAATTAATATATATATATATATATATATATATATATATATATATATATATATATATATATATATATATATATATATATATATATATATATATATATATATATATATATAATATATATATATATATAATAAAACCAGTATAAACACAACGATTAATTTGGCAGCTGCATTATAAACTAGATTTGTAAAATATTTTCCCTTTTTTTTAATTTAATATATTTTTCCCATAATTCAACATATTTTTCCTGTGTTGTTCCAGACTGCTGAACCTCCCTTGTTTCCTTACAGTTGTGTTCACAGTTTCTGATTCCTCCCTTCAATTCACGTCCTGTTATTCTTAAACTGTGGTTGTTTTTGCTTGCACAGTAATAAGCGGGTGGGGTCTCTGCGATCATATCCTTTGCGTGTGTGTTTGTGTATGTGTGAGACACTTAGCATTTACGCTAGGGGTCAATGTGGACACTGTGAGCTGAGGGTGTTTGTGTGTAGGGAACGGTGTGTTTTCCCGTGAGACTGTATCCCAAAACCTCAACATTTTGTGTGAATGTGTGTGTTTGGCCCATAACTTGCCCCCAAATGACATGGCTGAGAGGTGTCTCTCCCTATCCTGCCTGTTTCTTTGTCTGTCTAGAGGGGCCTACAATTATGGTTGTCGGGTCCTGTAATCTAACCTAGTAAATCATGTTTTACAGCAGTTCTTCCAATTTCGCTGATCCAGGTATTTGAATGCTACAACATTCAGTTACACTAGGAAAGGTTGTCAATTCAGAATCACATATTAAGCCTAAAATAAATACTATCAATAATAATAACTGATTTAAATATTGGAAAGTCTTGACATTTTTTGTCTGAAAATAGACAGAATATAAGACAGTGGTTCCCAACCCTGGTTCTGGAGTATCCCCAACTCTGCACATTTTTGCTGTGTCCCAATTCAGAGGAAGGCATCCTTGGAAGGCCGCATTCGTAGGCCGATTGCGGCACGATGAAGGCTGCCCCAGTTCCGAGGCTCCTTCAAATGCGGCCTCCAAATGTGTCATTCTTTCCAGTGAAATGAAGGATACAACAGATGAATCCTTTGCGGCCTTGCCTACCCCAGAATTCAATGTGCGCCAGTGACAACAGGCTTTTTTAAAAGAGAAATTGACGAATTACACTTTTAAACGCAAGTATTGGGTTTCAGCTTACTCAAATATCTATTGATACAAATGAAAAAAAAAAACTTTAAAGCAGTAAATAATGTTGACATATATTACTAAGATACGATGATACTCCTTATCATATACAGAAATGGACCATATGAACATATTTAGACAGTTTGTGAACCCTGTTTTGTTTTCAGACAGTTTATATAACTTTCAAAATGGTCTAGTACAAACATTACTGTCACTCATCAACGGCAGTTGTCACAGGTGACAAGAACAGTCCTTCGCAGGCGAGACCATCTCATTTAAAGGGTTAGTTCACCCAAAAATTCTGTCATTAATTATTCACCCTCATGTCGTTCGACACCCGTAAGACCTCCGTTCATCTTCGGAACACAAATGAAGATATTTTTGTTGAAAGCTGATGGCTGAGAAAGGCCTCAGATAGGCCTCCATTGGCATTCAGTACATTTACACTCACAAGACCGATACAAGGCACTTAAAACGTTGTTACAAAGTCCATCTCACCACAGTGGCTCTACAATAATTTTACGTAGCGACGACAGTAGTTTTTGTGAGCAAAAAAAAATCAAAATAACGACTTTATTCAACCTCTTCTTGTCTTCCGTGTGTGCCTCCACAACGCATGAGCGAGAATATGACGTAACGCCGGCGTTCAGGAATCCATGAAATGCACACTTTAACCCCATTTTGAGCACTACGCCGAGACCTAAAGCACGATCAATGTAGAATTCAACAGCTTAGATACGCGCATCTTCCTTTGATTGTAAACAAATCGCTTCTGGGTCATGTGTCCGAACGCCGGATCTGCGTAATATTCTCGTGCATGCGTCGTGGAGGCACACACAGAAGACAAGAACAAGTTGGATAAAGGCGTTATTTTGATTTTTTTTGCGCACAAAAACTATTGTCGTCGCATCGTAAAATTATTGTAGAGCCACCGTTGTGAGATGGACTTTGTAACAACGTTTTAAGTGCCTTTTATGGGTCTTGTGAGTGTAAATGTACTGAATGCCAATGGAGGCCTATCTGAAGCCTTTCTCAGCCATCAGCTTTCAACAAAAATATCTTTATTTGTGTTCCGAATATGAACGGAGGCAGGGCCGGCCCGTGGCATAGGCGGAATAGGCAAATGCTAGGGGCGCCACTCATCCATAGGGGCGCCAAAATTTATTACTGGTACTATTTTATTAATATTAATTTGAAATATTACCAAATAAAGCGCAAAAAACTTAACTAAGTCCCCCGCATCTTACTGGTCCGCCTCATCAATCTCCCCCCGCCGAGCTACTTGAAGTGCGTCAGAAATATAACGCGTGATCAGTTTAATATTGGGAATTTGTTGTGTCGCGTCGCCTCTCGCCGCATCTAATGTAGACAGGATTGCTTTCATTTTTTAGGGTGCTTGGCCGCTCGCTCCAGGTGTAGGTGAAAGTTGCCTGATAATTTATGACGGATTGCTGAATTGTAGAGTCTTAATAAAAAACAGAAGCCCTCTGATGCAGGCAAGATAAGGGAAACTTATCTTTTTTTTGTATTTTTGTCTTGTTTCTAGTCTAAATATCTAAAAACTCTTAAACCAAGATGCATTTACTAGATAAGTAAAATAATATTTTTTCTTAAGTGAGTTTATGCTTAAAACAAGCTAAATTATCTGCCAATGGGGTGAGAAAAATAATCTTGTTTCTGATTGAAATCTTGTTTCTTGTTTCTGTCCCAAACAGAAATAAGATAATTTTTCTCACCCCATTTGGCAGATAATTGTGCTAGTTTTAAGCTAAAACTCACTTCATTTTGATTTTCCCCCCAGAAAATAAGGAAAATTTATCTAATGTCATTTTACTAGTAAATACATCTTGATTTAAGAATTTTTTGATGTTTGGACTGGAGACAAGAAAAAAAATACTAAATAAGAAGAGCATTTTTTGCAGTGTAAAGACAGAGGTAAAGTGGTGTAATGAATGAACAGTTTATTTAATTGCATAGTAGTAAAATACTAATGTATGCTAATTAATTCCAGTTTTAACTTAAACTATATGCAAGCAGCTGTTCTGGGTTCTCCAGTGGCCACAGACAGTGTATTTTGTAAAAAAAAAAAAAAATTCATCTCTGTTTTTTTTAAACGCATGTAATATCACTTTTTTAATAGCCTAATGTTTTTACTCTACAGTTGTGCAGTTTTAAGGGGACATATGGACATTTTAAAATGTATTTGCCGAAATTAGTAATGATATTTATATACAGGTTTATTTAAAATAGCTACATTTTATGTAAATTTCACATTAAATATCTAAATTTCTCCAAAGTTTAATTCATGGTGAAAACATGAATGTGCATATTAGTGGAAGTTTGCTGCCATCTACTGGAAAACAAACACTTTTGCTAGTTCTCAATAGTTTGTGCATGAATGCAAGATGCAATTACTCGTGATTTGTGTTTAGGCTGTAATGTGGCATAGGTGCTATTTTTGTATAGTTTAACTATCATCAGCCTTTAAAAAAAAAAATAATAATATCATGAACATAATTACGGGGTAGAATGGACTGGACATCATATAAAACAACAACAATAAAAATTAAAAAACATCAATGCATTAAAAAAATAAAACAGTACCAGTGTTTCTGCAACTTAGAATGAAAACATGTAGTGCTAAACCTTGATACAAGGGGCACCAAGTAAAATCTTGCCTAGGGCAGCAAATTGGTCAGGGCCGGCCCTGAACGGAGGTCTTACGGGTCTCGAACGACATGAGGGTGAGTAATTAATGACATAATTTTCATTTTTGGGTGAACTAACCCTTTAACAATGCCCAGTCCAACCTTCGAGCCTTCAAAGGCATGGCCTTCGAAGGATGCAACCTTTGAATTGGGTCAGTGTATGTCAAGCAAACCTTATTCAACCGGATTCAACTCATCAGCTTGTTAGTAGAGACTTTAAGACCTGAAATGGTTGTGTCAGATTAGAGACTAGACTAGAGACATCCAAAATGCACCAGGTTTGGGAACCACTGCAATAAGAGAGTAGCAAAACTAGAAAAAGCAGCGCTGCTTGCATCTCCTCCATACTTGTTATTGTTGCAGACAGTAAATTATTATTATCCGTTGCTGACTGGGAGGAGCAGCCGCGCGCAGTCCCACGTCTCTGGACTAATTTGCCTAATCTTAACGGTACTTTAGACCGCAGTGGAAACGCAGACAGTAGCAGGTCTGGGGGAAAAAAAGTTCCTGGTACAAATTGTTCCGGGTAATTTCATTGGAAACGGGGCTTAAGAGTGTAGAGTTATAAGAAAACATTATGTAACTCTAGCTAACAGTGTTGGGGGTAATGCATTACAAGTAACTTGAGTTAAAGGGTTAGTTCACCCAAAAATGAAAATTCTGTCATTAATTACTCACCCTCATGTCGTTGGACACCCGTAAGACCTCCGTTCATATTCGGAACACAAATGAAGATATTTTAGTTGAAAGCTGATGGCTGAGAAAGGCTTCACACAGGCCTCCATTGGCATTCAGTACATTGACACTTCCAAGATCCATGAAAGGCACTTAAAACGTCGTTACAAAGTCTATCTCACCACAGTGGCTCTACAATAATCATACAATGCGACGACAATAGTTTTTGTGCGCAAAAAAAAATCAAAATAACACCTTTATCCAACTTGTTCTCGACTTCCGTGTATGCCTCCACGACGCATGCGCGAGAATATGACGCAGATCCGGCGTTCGGACATATGACCCAGAAGCGATTTGTTTACGAGCAGAGGAAGATGCGCGTGTCTAAGCTGTTGGATTCTACATTGATCGTGCTTTAGGTCTCGGCGTAGTGCTCAAAATGGAGCTTAAGTGTGTATTTCATCGATTCCCGAACACCGGCGCTACGTCATATTCTCGCGCATGCGTCGTGGAGGCGCACACGGAAGACAAGAACAAGTTGGATAAAGGTGTTATTTTGATTTTTTTTTGCGCACAAAAACTATTGTCGTCGCATTGTATGATTATTGTAGAGCCACTGTGGTGAGATAGACTTTGTAACGACGTTTTAAGTGCCTTTCATGGATCTTGGAAGTGTCAATGTACTGAATGCCAATGGAGGCCTGTGTGAAGCCTTTCTCAGCCATCAGCTTTCAACTAAAATATCTTCATTTGTGTTCCGAATATGAACGGAGGTCTTACGGGTGTCCAACGACATGAGGGTGAGTAATTAATGACAGAATTTTCATTTTTGGGTGAACTAACCCTTTAAGTAATCAGATTACTTTTTCAAGTAACTAGTAAAGTAACACATTACTTTTCAAATTACAAAATATCTAAGTAAAAAACGCTAGTAAAAAAGTAACGCAAGTTACTTTTTTACATTTATTTTACTGACAGCTCTCCTGTCCCTATGTTGAGAAAAATCGAGAGTAAGTGCAGAGGCGTTGTGTGTAAACATGATGGTTATTGTAGTTCTAGACTAAATGTGAGCATTTATTCATCTCACTTGCTCAATAAAGATTCAGTACTCCTCAAAATTAATAAAATCAGTCAAAGGCAAAATCAGAGTACTATGCAAACCTCCAATAATTAAATGTGAAATAAAACACACATTTTTATGCACTTAATCTTAATTTATTGACCAATGTCTTGCTGCTGACCTTTGATGATTCAGTTAAACCATGAGCAACATTTTTTTGTTTTTATTGGTAAAACGTTTGTCCTATTCTTCCATTATCCAGAATGGCAGCACAGCAGAGCTGCGCCCTCTACTGTTCATGCGTGAATTTGCATTTTTACCTCAGCCTGAGGCTTATTATTTAAGTTTTGGTATGAAGAGGTCTTTACATTTGCACAAAAATAGAACTTTTTTGTTATAAAAAACAAAAACAAGCCCAGCCTAGGTGAGAAAAAGTAATGCAAAGGTAACACAACAGTAACATAACACATTACTTTTCTTAAAAAGTAACTAAGTAACTCAATTACCGGTAGTTACTTTTTAAGGGAGTAACGCAATATTGTAATGCATTACTTTTCAAAGTAACTTTCCCCAACATTGCTAACTAGAGCTATAATAATAGTACTAATAGTAGCAAACAGGGTGAAGAATTGCTATTTGAATTTACGGCTTTTATAATTAAGATGGAATTATGTTCTGGAATTAAAAAGCTTGTCAAGACAAAGAAACAAGTTTCATCTAGACAAACTATGAATGCTTGACAAATCCATGTCTAAAAGTTATTGTAAAAAACATTTAAGAGAAGATTAAGTCAGATAGATAGATAGATAGATAGATAGATAGATAGATAGATAGATAGATAGATAGATAGATAGATAGATAGATAGATAGATAGATAGATAGATAGATAGATAGATAGATAGATAGATAGATAGATAGATAGATAGATAGATAGATAGATAGATAGATAGATAGATAGATAGATAGATCACTGCATTCTCATTGCTGTGTAGGAGAAACTAGATATCAAAGCAGTATTAGAATCATCCGTGTGTGTCCTGTGATTGACAGTTGTTTATTAGATTTTCTTTTATCACAGTACACGAAGTGAAGCACTACAGGGCACTGTGTTCTCACACCCATGTGATCAGACATGCAACACAGACACACTCGAGCTGATAATAAAGCACCATATGTCCAGAGACAGATTTGATTGAGCCTGCCCTGGCCTGAGTCACACGTTTATTCTTACGCGAGCAGATCCATATGGGTCTCGGCATATAAGATGTAGCAACGAAGTTCTGCATACGTGGTGGGTTTGCGCTGGGCTTGATGATAATGCACAGCAGTTAACCTTTAGCTGCTATTTTTAACTAAAGGTGCAGAAAAGGAGTGTGTAAAAGAGCGAAGACGGAGTGGAGGTTGGAGTGTGAGCTGACAGACTTGCATAACACCTCTAACACATCGTTTTATGGCTTAACCAGCGTCACTCTCTCACACTCCTTAAAGGGATAGTTCAAGCAAAAATGAACAGTCTGTCATCATTTACTCAGCATCATGAAATCTATGGTTCCATGAAGAACCTTTAACATCCATGGAACCTTTCCATTGCACAATAGGCTCTTTGTAGTGGAAAAAGGTTCTTTAGTTTTTTTTTTAAAATGTGCTTCACCCTAAGAAAAAAAGGTTCTTTTAAGAATCTTTGGAGAACCAAAAATGGTTCTTCTATGGCATCTCTATACGAAAACCCCCTTTGGGAGCCTTTGGTTTTAAGAGTGTGTCATTCCAAATTGTTATGATGTTCTGTCTTTGTGGAAAACCAACAGAAATATTTTGAGGAATATGTTTGTTGCTCTTTTCTATGCAATTTCAATGAATGTGTACTGAAGCTTTCAAGCTTAAAAAGACACAAGCATCATATAAAAGTATTGTACAAGTAGCAAAATATTAGCTTTGGGTCATTATTCACTAAAATATATGTGAATAACGCCTTATGCTTTATTCACACATTTATTAATGCTTCATGAGAGAACAGGCAATGTCTGGTTTGTGAACAAATGATTCTTTGGAGTCCAATCAGATGGTTGATATGATTCACAGAATCACAGAACGATTTGTTCACAAATATCAAGATTTCTTATGAAACTTCAGCCTGTTTCTCAACCACAACTACGACTTCACTCATGAATCATATTTATGGTACTTTTGTAATCTTTCTGAAGCTTGAACGCTCCATTTACTAACGGAACATGGCACATTATTAAAAATTCCTACTCCATGGGAAAAAACTAAATTCAAATAGATTTGGAACAACATGAGAGTGAGTAAATTATGACCGTATGTAAACTGTTTCTTGAAATCTTCCCATCAGTCAATTGGTTATGCAGATTTTCTTTCTCATTTCTCTCTTTCTCTCTGAATCAGCATCACTGTGCTAAACTGGAGTCATGTAGATGGAACATAATGAGTGAAAAACTTTTTCTTTTTTCCCTACTGAAATGCTTTTCTGGCTACCAGCAACAAAAGATGTGTTCCCAGAAGGGCATCTGCCTTCCTGGTAGCAGCGCGCACACAAACACACAAACACACACACACACGTAACCTTGTGCACACTGAATGATGGAAGGAGAGTGTCTTCTTTCATGGTCTAAGGAGATGAGAGATGAGAGGAATTTCTCTGGGATTACCTACAGTACAGCAGGCTTCCCAGAATTCCACACACCAGGAAATGGATTTCTAGGAAGTGGTGATTAGAACAAAGTGGCAGAACGCCAGACAAGTAGGATCACCCATGAGCAGCTCCTCCCCTTCTGATGCATATACTCTCTCTCTCTCTCTCTCTCTCTCTCTCTCTCTCTCTCTCTCTCTCTCTCTTTCTCTCTGTCAAAATGCCTGCTAACTCAAGGACAGTACTAATGCGGCTATCATTGTATTATCATCAGTATCATCCTGATAACATTGCCCCAACATGCAGTGCAGATAATACTTGAATACAGTTAACGCTTGAATGAGAATCTCTGGTGACAATCATCGAGAGATTTCTCAGAAAAACTCCAGATCATCATGCACCAAATCACAATAAATGACACCTAGTAAATTAGATTAATTGCACAAGGTTTGGTGCTGTATTGGTATAACATAATTTACTCGTTTTAATGGTTATGTAATAAGTACCTGCTTTCGAAGCCTTGGGAGTTCAAACATTGACATAAGTAAACTGCTTGTCACACAGCGACCCCTACGGATCTGCTTTGGGTAACGTGAGGGTTCGTGTGTAGAGGGAAAAAAAATGATGGCTTTACCCCCAACAGCACTGTTGTGCAAGGTGTAATTTATTTGTAGCACCGAATATATACAAAAGTCCACGAGTGAGGGTGCAAAAATATATACAGTGTAAAATTCAAATTCCTAAATTATAAAGTATCAAAGAAACAACAAACTGGAAAAATAAAGAAGAAAAATCTATATATAAAATATACACAAAGGGGTAACTACACTATACTCGCTTTGTCAATTTGTCTCTCAGCACCACCGTTGCTCCTGCTTGACTTGGTTAACAAGTGCTTGTGTTGAGTCTGGTCTCCCTTTTTGTAGACCAGACTCCGCCCCTTCAACGGACATCCCATTAATTTGGTCATTAAAATAATCTCTTGTCCAAAACTCTCCCCACATACAATAGACATTTTTAAACACAAATCCCCATATAACACATAATAAAACACAAAACAAAACAATATCATAACAAAATAACACATTACTGACATCTTCTTAATTTGTCAGTCCCCCCCCCCTAAACAACACACATGGTTTCACCGGACTTGCGCAACCTGCGCAGGTATGGCGCTAACAGTGACGTCATAAGCCGGCGCCGCTCAATCACTCGGCTTCGTCAGTGCCATCAGCCAGTCCTGACCAAACACTCGGGACAAACTACAAACAACGCACAAAACCCACAAAACATAAACGGGACAAACATGTTTGTGATGTACTATGTGTGATCGGGAAACAACTATTGCAGGGAAATGGAGCATGTAGTGTGTAAAACTGTCCATGGGCTATCAGCTGCGTGTGCACCCGCTCTGCTGACAACCAAACAGAGGGAGGGGAGAACAGCGTGGTAAGTGTGTGTGTGTGTTATATATGTGTATGTGCGTGCGCTGTGCCCAGCGGGATATCTACTGTATCACATTACCTCCCCCTTCTCTTAGCCGCGTACTGTCCGGGTACCGCGACAGGTAGTCGGCCACCACATTTTGTCGTCCTGGTCTGTGCCGCACATTAAACTTGAAGGGTTGGAGGCTTAGGTACCATCTCATTACTCTGGAGTTGTGATCTTTCATTGTCTGGATCCACGTTAGTGCTCTATGGTCGGTCTCCAAATCAAACTCCCTCCCTAGAAGATAATATCTTAAACTTTCGAGGGCCCACTTGATGGCGAGACATTCCTTCTCCACAGTCGAGTACCCGGTCTCCCTGGGCAACAGCTTCCTGCTGATGTAGACCACTGGATTTTCTGCTCCCACATTCCCCTGGGCCAGGACAGCCCCAACTCCTGTGGCTGAGGCATCTACCTGGACCAGGAATCCTTGTTTGAAATCAGGGCTTTGTAGGACCGGGCTGGAGCAAATCTTCTCTTTGAGAATTCTGAAGGCAGCCTCACAGTCCTCGGTCCATCCAATAGGGCTCCTTGCTGCTTTCGCCAGCAGGTTCGTAAGCGGTGTAGCAATGGTTGCAAAGTTTGGAATGAATCTTCTGTACCAACCCACTAGGCCTAGAAAGGATCTCATCTCCTTCTTCGTTCTAGGCCTTGGGCTCCTTCGGATGGCTTCCACTTTGTCCACTTGAGGTCTCAGTTTGCCATTGCCCAGGTGATACCCAAGGTAACTGGTCTCCTGCCTTGCCCACTCACATTTCCTCACATTGAGGGTAAGTCCTGCCTCTTGGATTCGTCTCAGGGTATCCTTCAGATGCTCCAGATGTTCTCCCCAGGAGTTGCTGAAGATCACCACGTCATCCAAGTAGGCGGATGCCCAACCCTCACATCCCTGAAGAACATGGTCCATCAGTCTTTGAAATGTGGCAGGTGCCCCGTGCAGACCAAAGGGAAGAACTGTAAACTGGTATAACCCCATTGGTGTTCTGAATGCTGTATATGTTCTGGATTCGTGATTGAGGGGCACCTGCCAGTACCCCTTGCACAGGTCCAGAGTGGTAATGTATCGGGCCTGTCCAATCCGCTCTAACATATCATCAATTCGCGGCATGGGGTACGCATCGAAACGGGACTGTGCATTCAGCTTCCGGAAGTCTATACAGACACGCAGCGTCCCATCCTTCTTCGGGACAATTACTACGGGACTGCTCCACTCACTTCTGGATGGCTCAATCACTCCCATTTCTAGCATGGTCTTTACCTCCTCTTTCAAGGGATCCACTAGCCTTTCTGGCACTCGGTAAGGTCGCTGTCTTGATGGTGTTGGGTCAGTGAGGTGGATTGTATGGTGAATTAGCTCTGTTCTTCCCGGCCGTTGGCAGAACAAAGCAGGGAACTGTTCCAGAAGGCTTTGCAGCTGAACCCTGTTGGAGTCCTCCAGGTGCTCAATGTTCACCTCAGCTGGTTCTCTCTGTGCCTTGGATTCTGGTTCTGGTTCCTCATCTGTCTCAACCATCACTTCTCTCACCATCATCGTTGTCCCTTGCTTCACAGGTGGCTCTTTCCATTCTTTGAGCAGGTTGATGTGATATGTCTGCTTGGCTTTACCCTTATCTGGATGGTGGATCTCGTAGGTCACTGGTCCCATCTTCCTCACTACGGTGTACGGTCCTTGCCATTTGGCCAGCAGCTTATTGGTCGAAGTTGGCAGTAGAAGTAGTACCTTCTGTCCCGGCTGTAACTGTCTCTGCCTTGCGGTCTGGTCGTACCAGGTTTTCTGGGCTTTCTGTGCTTCTTTCAGGTTCTCTCCCGCCTGTTCTTGATAACGTTCAAGCCGGCCCCTCATCTCCAGTACATACTGAACGATGCCCTTCTCCTCTTGTCTGCAAGCAGGATCCTCCCAGCTCTTCCGTATCAGGTCGAGGGGTCCTTGAACTTGCCAGCCATATAGGAGCTCGAAAGGAGAAAACCCCGTTGAAGCCTGAGGTACTTCTCGGTAGGCAAACAACAGAAATGGAAGCCATTTGTCCCAGTCACGTCCCGTGTCTGACACAAACTTCCGCAGCATATTCTTCAATGTCCCGTTGAAGCGTTCCACCAAGCCGTCTGTCTGCGGATGGTATGCGCTGGTTCTGATGGCCGCTATGCCCAGCTGCCGATGAAGCTGTCCCATTAGCCGCGATGTGAAGTTTGTACCTCTGTCCGTTAATATTTCTTCAGGGATTCCCACCCTGGAGAACAGCTGCACAAGGGCATGGATGATCTTTGTCGTGGTAATGGAACGGAGTGGGTAAGCTTCAGGATATCTGGTCGCGTAGTCACATATCACCAGTATGTATTGGTGTCCCGCACTGCTCCTCTCAAGTGGTCCCACAATATCCATGGCGATGCGCCTGAAGGGAGTAGAGATAACAGGGAGAGGGTACAAAGGTGCTCGGCCTCGCTGGGACACAGCACTGGTTTTCTGACAGGTTGCACATGTGTTGCAGTATGTCTGTACATCAGTGTAAAGTGACGGCCAATGAAAACGTGAACTGATGCGAGTGTATGTTTTCTGCTGTCCTAAGTGACCCGCCCATGGAATAGTGTGTGCGAGGTGCAAGACAAGGGGTCTACAACATTTAGGTACAATTAAACGGGTAACATCATTGGCTTGCAAGTACAACACACCATTCACAATCACATACTTCTCATCACACAGATTTGACCCTTTCCCACTGGCAGCTTTTTCAAACAATGACTTCAATGACTCATCTTTCCTTTGTAATTCCCCAATATTTTCTGGGATCTTCCAGCCATCAGCCTTGAGGCCCTCGACTGAGGTCTCCGGGACTGGAGTACCCTGATACTTTTCAAGCCGACGTTGTCGCCGTGGTTTTCTGGGGCCCTTAGTCCCGCCCTGCAGCAGACTCCTGTGCAAGTCTGGCAGAGGCTGCAGACCTGCTCTAGCTTGAGCCCGGGTAACAGCAGGACAGGATTTATGTACAGTGGCAAAGGTAACAACAGTTTCAGAGTTCATCGTGGCTTGTATCAGTTCACATAGTATGGGTAAGTCTCTGCCTAGTATCATATCAGCAGGCAAGTCGTCAACTATCACAACATTCATCAAAAATGACTGTTCTTGTACACACACAACTACCTCAGCGCAGGGGTACTGCCTTACATCCCCATGCACACACTGGACAGTTGTGGTGGTAGCATAGTCAACATTTGAAACAAAGCATGGCTTTAGTAGGGACAGGGAACTACCAGTGTCCAGCAGTGCTTTCAGACAATGTCCATTAACAGTTACCTCACACAAAGCTTGACTCTCCTCTCTAGAGTGATTATCTTTTCCCTCTTCCCTTGGAACATAACAAAATCCGGTCAACTTGGCTTTTCGCACAGGACACACTGAGGCTTTGTGCCCCTGCTGTTGACAATAGAAACACACCAGTTCTTGTCTCACTGTATTTTTAGGTTTTTGTCCACTGTTAATGCTTTCTGCTGGACCTCGCACGGTTCCAGCCCCAACAGTGTCTGATCTCATATACCCAGTACCTTTGAGTGGTTGAGAGCGTGGATTCCCGCGATGAGCATTCAAATACTGAAGAGCCAGCTTCGCTGCTGCCAGTCCTGTTGTCGGTTCGTGTTCCCGCACCCAGGTTCGGCTGTCATAAGGAAGCACACGAAGCAACTGCTCCAAGATGATGGTCTCCCCAATCTCCTCCTTAGTGTGGAGATCAGGTCTCACCCACCGACGGTAGAGGGTTCTCAGACGGTTGTAAGTCTCTGTCGGGGTCTCACCAGCAGGGATCGTAGATGCCCGGAATCGCTGTCGGTAGGTCTCTGGCGAGATGTTAAATTTTTCCAAGAGTGCCTCCCTCAGATCAGCGTACACTCCTGCTTGCTCCTCATCCATTGCCAAGTATGCCTCCAAAGCCTGTCCAGTCAGCAATGGAACCAGCCGATGGCTCCATTCTTCCTCTGGCCACCCCCAAGTCTTGGCCAGCCGTTCGAAGCGCCGGAGATAACTCTCGATGTCCTCCCCCTGTTGGAAGGCAGGTATCCTTGGCGGTTCACTCCTTAGCCTTGGCTGGACGGCAGCTTGACTGTCTGGTGTGTCTGGGCGGCGCGCAGGTGCAAATCTAGAAGTAGCTGGTGTCGGAAGATCCATCCGTAAGCTCCTGGTCTCACTAGGCGTTTCTGCAGGCCTAACTGTCTGCATGATCACATCTCTTAGCCCCCGCAGTTCCATCCGATGCCGCTCCTCCCGTTGTTCCTGTGCATCAAGAAACTGACGCATCAGGCCCAGCAGCCCTTCACTGGATGTTGACCCTGTTGCGTCTGTTTTAACATGCGGTATGTGGTCCTCAGATGAAGCTCTAGGAAATGCTGCCCCCTCTTCATCCTCCGCCGATTCTAAGGAGTCCCAGACTGAATCCTCCTCTGCTTCTGCTTTCATTTGTGAACGTAATCCACCTCGGGTTCTTTTGCCTTTCGGTGCCTTCTTGCGGGTAGCCATCCCACCGCTGCCACCAAATGTCACACAGCGACCCCTACGGATCTGCTTTGGGTAACGTGAGGGTTCGTGTGTAGAGGGGAAAAAAATGATGGCTTTACCCCCAACAGCACTGTTGTGCAAGGTGTAATTTATTTGTAGCACCGAATATATACAAAAGTCCACGAGTGAGGGTGCAAAAATATATACAGTGTAAAATTCAAATTCCTAAATTATAAAGTATCAAAGAAACAACAAACTGGAAAAATAAAGAAGAAAAATCTATATATAAAATATACACAAAGGGGTAACTACACTATACTCGCTTTGTCAATTTGTCTCTCAGCACCACCGTTGCTCCTGCTTGACTTGGTTAACAAGTGCTTGTGTTGAGTCTGGTCTCCCTTTTTGTAGACCAGACTCCGCCCCTTCAACGGACATCCCATTAATTTGGTCATTAAAATAATCTCTTGTCCAAAACTCTCCCCACATACAATAGACATTTTTAAACACAAATCCCCATATAACACATAATAAAACACAAAACAAAACAATATCATAACAAAATAACACATTACTGACATCTTCTTAATTTGTCAGTCCCCCCCCCCTAAACAACACACATGGTTTCACCGGACTTGCGCAACCTGCGCAGGTATGGCGCTAACAGTGACGTCATAAGCCGGCGCCGCTCAATCACTCGGCTTCGTCAGTGCCATCAGCCAGTCCTGACCAAACACTCGGGACAAACTACAAACAACGCACAAAACCCACAAAACATAAACGGGACAAACATGTTTGTGATGTACTATGTGTGATCGGGAAACAACTATTGCAGGGAAATGGAGCATGTAGTGTGTAAAACTGTCCATGGGCTATCAGCTGCGTGTGCACCCGCTCTGCTGACAACCAAACAGAGGGAGGGGAGAACAGCGTGGTAAGTGTGTGTGTGTGTTATATATGTGTATGTGCGTGCGCTGTGCCCAGCGGGATAAATGTCACACAGCGACCCCTACGGATCTGCTTTGGGTAACGTGAGGGTTCGTGTGTAGAGGGAAAAAAAATGATGGCTTTACCCCCAACAGCACTGTTGTGCAAGGTGTAATTTATTTGTAGCACCGAATATATACAAAAGTCCACGAGTGAGGGTGCAAAAATATATACAGTGTAAAATTCAAATTCCTAAATTATAAAGTATCAAAGAAACAACAAACTGGAAAAATAAAGAAGAAAAATCTATATATAAAATATACACAAAGGGGTAACTACACTATACTCGCTTTGTCAATTTGTCTCTCAGCACCACCGTTGCTCCTGCTTGACTTGGTTAACAAGTGCTTGTGTTGAGTCTGGTCTCCCTTTTTGTAGACCAGACTCCGCCCCTTCAACGGACATCCCATTAATTTGGTCATTAAAATAATCTCTTGTCCAAAACTCTCCCCACATACAATAGACATTTTTAAACACAAATCCCCATATAACACATAATAAAACACAAAACAAAACAATATCATAACAAAATAACACATTACTGACATCTTCTTAATTTGTCAGTCCCCCCCCCCTAAACAACACACATGGTTTCACCGGACTTGCGCAACCTGCGCAGGTATGGCGCTAACAGTGACGTCATAAGCCGGCGCCGCTCAATCACTCGGCTTCGTCAGTGCCATCAGCCAGTCCTGACCAAACACTCGGGACAAACTACAAACAACGCACAAAACCCACAAAACATAAACGGGACAAACATGTTTGTGATGTACTATGTGTGATCGGGAAACAACTATTGCAGGGAAATGGAGCATGTAGTGTGTAAAACTGTCCATGGGCTATCAGCTGCGTGTGCACCCGCTCTGCTGACAACCAAACAGAGGGAGGGGAGAACAGCGTGGTAAGTGTGTGTGTGTGTTATATATGTGTATGTGCGTGCGCTGTGCCCAGCGGGATATCTACTGTATCACATTACCTCCCCCTTCTCTTAGCCGCGTACTGTCCGGGTACCGCGACAGGTAGTCGGCCACCACATTTTGTCGTCCTGGTCTGTGCCGCACATTAAACTTGAAGGGTTGGAGGCTTAGGTACCATCTCATTACTCTGGAGTTGTGATCTTTCATTGTCTGGATCCACGTTAGTGCTCTATGGTCGGTCTCCAAATCAAACTCCCTCCCTAGAAGATAATATCTTAAACTTTCGAGGGCCCACTTGATGGCGAGACATTCCTTCTCCACAGTCGAGTACCCGGTCTCCCTGGGCAACAGCTTCCTGCTGATGTAGACCACTGGATTTTCTGCTCCCACATTCCCCTGGGCCAGGACAGCCCCAACTCCTGTGGCTGAGGCATCTACCTGGACCAGGAATCCTTGTTTGAAATCAGGGCTTTGTAGGACCGGGCTGGAGCAAATCTTCTCTTTGAGAATTCTGAAGGCAGCCTCACAGTCCTCGGTCCATCCAATAGGGCTCCTTGCTGCTTTCGCCAGCAGGTTCGTAAGCGGTGTAGCAATGGTTGCAAAGTTTGGAATGAATCTTCTGTACCAACCCACTAGGCCTAGAAAGGATCTCATCTCCTTCTTCGTTCTAGGCCTTGGGCTCCTTCGGATGGCTTCCACTTTGTCCACTTGAGGTCTCAGTTTGCCATTGCCCAGGTGATACCCAAGGTAACTGGTCTCCTGCCTTGCCCACTCACATTTCCTCACATTGAGGGTAAGTCCTGCCTCTTGGATTCGTCTCAGGGTATCCTTCAGATGCTCCAGATGTTCTCCCCAGGAGTTGCTGAAGATCACCACGTCATCCAAGTAGGCGGATGCCCAACCCTCACATCCCTGAAGAACATGGTCCATCAGTCTTTGAAATGTGGCAGGTGCCCCGTGCAGACCAAAGGGAAGAACTGTAAACTGGTATAACCCCATTGGTGTTCTGAATGCTGTATATGTTCTGGATTCGTGATTGAGGGGCACCTGCCAGTACCCCTTGCACAGGTCCAGAGTGGTAATGTATCGGGCCTGTCCAATCCGCTCTAACATATCATCAATTCGCGGCATGGGGTACGCATCGAAACGGGACTGTGCATTCAGCTTCCGGAAGTCTATACAGACACGCAGCGTCCCATCCTTCTTCGGGACAATTACTACGGGACTGCTCCACTCACTTCTGGATGGCTCAATCACTCCCATTTCTAGCATGGTCTTTACCTCCTCTTTCAAGGGATCCACTAGCCTTTCTGGCACTCGGTAAGGTCGCTGTCTTGATGGTGTTGGGTCAGTGAGGTGGATTGTATGGTGAATTAGCTCTGTTCTTCCCGGCCGTTGGCAGAACAAAGCAGGGAACTGTTCCAGAAGGCTTTGCAGCTGAACCCTGTTGGAGTCCTCCAGGTGCTCAATGTTCACCTCAGCTGGTTCTCTCTGTGCCTTGGATTCTGGTTCTGGTTCCTCATCTGTCTCAACCATCACTTCTCTCACCATCATCGTTGTCCCTTGCTTCACAGGTGGCTCTTTCCATTCTTTGAGCAGGTTGATGTGATATGTCTGCTTGGCTTTACCCTTATCTGGATGGTGGATCTCGTAGGTCACTGGTCCCATCTTCCTCACTACGGTGTACGGTCCTTGCCATTTGGCCAGCAGCTTATTGGTCGAAGTTGGCAGTAGAAGTAGTACCTTCTGTCCCGGCTGTAACTGTCTCTGCCTTGCGGTCTGGTCGTACCAGGTTTTCTGGGCTTTCTGTGCTTCTTTCAGGTTCTCTCCCGCCTGTTCTTGATAACGTTCAAGCCGGCCCCTCATCTCCAGTACATACTGAACGATGCCCTTCTCCTCTTGTCTGCAAGCAGGATCCTCCCAGCTCTTCCGTATCAGGTCGAGGGGTCCTTGAACTTGCCAGCCATATAGGAGCTCGAAAGGAGAAAACCCCGTTGAAGCCTGAGGTACTTCTCGGTAGGCAAACAACAGAAATGGAAGCCATTTGTCCCAGTCACGTCCCGTGTCTGACACAAACTTCCGCAGCATATTCTTCAATGTCCCGTTGAAGCGTTCCACCAAGCCGTCTGTCTGCGGATGGTATGCGCTGGTTCTGATGGCCGCTATGCCCAGCTGCCGATGAAGCTGTCCCATTAGCCGCGATGTGAAGTTTGTACCTCTGTCCGTTAATATTTCTTCAGGGATTCCCACCCTGGAGAACAGCTGCACAAGGGCATGGATGATCTTTGTCGTGGTAATGGAACGGAGTGGGTAAGCTTCAGGATATCTGGTCGCGTAGTCACATATCACCAGTATGTATTGGTGTCCCGCACTGCTCCTCTCAAGTGGTCCCACAATATCCATGGCGATGCGCCTGAAGGGAGTAGAGATAACAGGGAGAGGGTACAAAGGTGCTCGGCCTCGCTGGGACACAGCACTGGTTTTCTGACAGGTTGCACATGTGTTGCAGTATGTCTGTACATCAGTGTAAAGTGACGGCCAATGAAAACGTGAACTGATGCGAGTGTATGTTTTCTGCTGTCCTAAGTGACCCGCCCATGGAATAGTGTGTGCGAGGTGCAAGACAAGGGGTCTACAACATTTAGGTACAATTAAACGGGTAACATCATTGGCTTGCAAGTACAACACACCATTCACAATCACATACTTCTCATCACACAGATTTGACCCTTTCCCACTGGCAGCTTTTTCAAACAATGACTTCAATGACTCATCTTTCCTTTGTAATTCCCCAATATTTTCTGGGATCTTCCAGCCATCAGCCTTGAGGCCCTCGACTGAGGTCTCCGGGACTGGAGTACCCTGATACTTTTCAAGCCGACGTTGTCGCCGTGGTTTTCTGGGGCCCTTAGTCCCGCCCTGCAGCAGACTCCTGTGCAAGTCTGGCAGAGGCTGCAGACCTGCTCTAGCTTGAGCCCGGGTAACAGCAGGACAGGATTTATGTACAGTGGCAAAGGTAACAACAGTTTCAGAGTTCATCGTGGCTTGTATCAGTTCACATAGTATGGGTAAGTCTCTGCCTAGTATCATATCAGCAGGCAAGTCGTCAACTATCACAACATTCATCAAAAATGACTGTTCTTGTACACACACAACTACCTCAGCGCAGGGGTACTGCCTTACATCCCCATGCACACACTGGACAGTTGTGGTGGTAGCATAGTCAACATTTGAAACAAAGCATGGCTTTAGTAGGGACAGGGAACTACCAGTGTCCAGCAGTGCTTTCAGACAATGTCCATTAACAGTTACCTCACACAAAGCTTGACTCTCCTCTCTAGAGTGATTATCTTTTCCCTCTTCCCTTGGAACATAACAAAATCCGGTCAACTTGGCTTTTCGCACAGGACACACTGAGGCTTTGTGCCCCTGCTGTTGACAATAGAAACACACCAGTTCTTGTCTCACTGTATTTTTAGGTTTTTGTCCACTGTTAATGCTTTCTGCTGGACCTCGCACGGTTCCAGCCCCAACAGTGTCTGATCTCATATACCCAGTACCTTTGAGTGGTTGAGAGCGTGGATTCCCGCGATGAGCATTCAAATACTGAAGAGCCAGCTTCGCTGCTGCCAGTCCTGTTGTCGGTTCGTGTTCCCGCACCCAGGTTCGGCTGTCATAAGGAAGCACACGAAGCAACTGCTCCAAGATGATGGTCTCCCCAATCTCCTCCTTAGTGTGGAGATCAGGTCTCACCCACCGACGGTAGAGGGTTCTCAGACGGTTGTAAGTCTCTGTCGGGGTCTCACCAGCAGGGATCGTAGATGCCCGGAATCGCTGTCGGTAGGTCTCTGGCGAGATGTTAAATTTTTCCAAGAGTGCCTCCCTCAGATCAGCGTACACTCCTGCTTGCTCCTCATCCATTGCCAAGTATGCCTCCAAAGCCTGTCCAGTCAGCAATGGAACCAGCCGATGGCTCCATTCTTCCTCTGGCCACCCCCAAGTCTTGGCCAGCCGTTCGAAGCGCCGGAGATAACTCTCGATGTCCTCCCCCTGTTGGAAGGCAGGTATCCTTGGCGGTTCACTCCTTAGCCTTGGCTGGACGGCAGCTTGACTGTCTGGTGTGTCTGGGCGGCGCGCAGGTGCAAATCTAGAAGTAGCTGGTGTCGGAAGATCCATCCGTAAGCTCCTGGTCTCACTAGGCGTTTCTGCAGGCCTAACTGTCTGCATGATCACATCTCTTAGCCCCCGCAGTTCCATCCGATGCCGCTCCTCCCGTTGTTCCTGTGCATCAAGAAACTGACGCATCAGGCCCAGCAGCCCTTCACTGGATGTTGACCCTGTTGCGTCTGTTTTAACATGCGGTATGTGGTCCTCAGATGAAGCTCTAGGAAATGCTGCCCCCTCTTCATCCTCCGCCGATTCTAAGGAGTCCCAGACTGAATCCTCCTCTGCTTCTGCTTTCATTTGTGAACGTAATCCACCTCGGGTTCTTTTGCCTTTCGGTGCCTTCTTGCGGGTAGCCATCCCACCGCTGCCACCAAATGTCACACAGCGACCCCTACGGATCTGCTTTGGGTAACGTGAGGGTTCGTGTGTAGAGGGAAAAAAAATGATGGCTTTACCCCCAACAGCACTGTTGTGCAAGGTGTAATTTATTTGTAGCACCGAATATATACAAAAGTCCACGAGTGAGGGTGCAAAAATATATACAGTGTAAAATTCAAATTCCTAAATTATAAAGTATCAAAGAAACAACAAACTGGAAAAATAAAGAAGAAAAATCTATATATAAAATATACACAAAGGGGTAACTACACTATACTCGCTTTGTCAATTTGTCTCTCAGCACCACCGTTGCTCCTGCTTGACTTGGTTAACAAGTGCTTGTGTTGAGTCTGGTCTCCCTTTTTGTAGACCAGACTCCGCCCCTTCAACGGACATCCCATTAATTTGGTCATTAAAATAATCTCTTGTCCAAAACTCTCCCCACATACAATAGACATTTTTAAACACAAATCCCCATATAACACATAATAAAACACAAAACAAAACAATATCATAACAAAATAACACATTACTGACATCTTCTTAATTTGTCAGTCCCCCCCCCCTAAACAACACACATGGTTTCACCGGACTTGCGCAACCTGCGCAGGTATGGCGCTAACAGTGACGTCATAAGCCGGCGCCGCTCAATCACTCGGCTTCGTCAGTGCCATCAGCCAGTCCTGACCAAACACTCGGGACAAACTACAAACAACGCACAAAACCCACAAAACATAAACGGGACAAACATGTTTGTGATGTACTATGTGTGATCGGGAAACAACTATTGCAGGGAAATGGAGCATGTAGTGTGTAAAACTGTCCATGGGCTATCAGCTGCGTGTGCACCCGCTCTGCTGACAACCAAACAGAGGGAGGGGAGAACAGCGTGGTAAGTGTGTGTGTGTGTTATATATGTGTATGTGCGTGCGCTGTGCCCAGCGGGATATCTACTGTATCACACTGCTATTCCACCTTTTTCAGTTGTTATATTCATAGTTTTATCTTTAAAGAGACTGTATAATTTTCAAATTGATCATGAATGTGAAGCATTATTTTCTCATTCATGGCTGGAGCAGATTTTATTTAAAAATAATAATAATAACTGGAAAGGGACAGCAATAATCATCACATTTGAATGAATGTGAAGCATTTTTTCTCTCATTCATAGCTAGAGCAGAATTTATTTATTTATTTAAAAGGACAGTAATATCAAATTTCAATTAAGGCGAGGCATTTTTTTCTAAATCATGGCTGGAATATAAATGTTTTAAAATCTTATTTTATGAAAAGAGACTAATCATTTTTAAATTGATAATTAATGTGACGCATTTAATTTTTCCATCATTCATGGCTGCAGGAGATTTTATTGTTTTATTATTTTATTTCATATTTGTATTGAAAGAGACTGATTAGCAAATTGTTAATGAACGTGAAGCATTTTTTTCATAAATGATTTTGTTTTATTATTGTATTTATTTCATACACTTCTAATACTTTTTTTTCTCAAAGAAGCTGTTTGAACTGTTTCTTCCGCTCTGTCTTTCTTGCTTGCTTTCGGTCTTTCACTTCAGCTCACCTTGTCACATGAGATTTACTGAGATTAAATTAGTGTTGGGAAAGCCGGTTTGTTTGCCTTGCAGTTTAGTCTCTCTCTGATTACTGTCTTCACATGCGTTTGGCACTTTTATTTAGTCAGGCAGAGGGAATCGACTATAAACACTGAACTGGGCCTAACTGAATCACACTGCAATATGGTTCAATCTAATTTGTGGAAATTACCTCACAAATAGTTTTTCATATCTAATGGTAATTCCAAGAATGTTTGCTCACAGATTGTTTAATGGCTCTATAAAGAGTTGAACAGAATACCTTTGCACAGAGGTGTCACCTGACGTGTTAGCCAGAGGGTGAATAGGCCACCTGTGTGAACTGTTTAGGCTGTAAGGTTTTAGCTATAACCCTTCTCTCTTGCGCTCTCTCACACACACGCACAAACAGGAGAAGTTAAATGATGAGTTTGTGTGTGTGTGGCTTAGGGTTTGTCGATATTATAGGGACCAAATATCCCTACAAAAAAACTACATTGTGTGGAGTTCCCCAGCAAAAACGCAGGAAGGTTTATGTGACAGGTTTCAGTATAAAAAATGAAAGAAATGAATGGAAGTAATGAGAAAATGTATTAGGCTACTCTTTCTTCAACAAGCTCATTAAAACACGCGCAGTCCTCCCAACAAAAACAGAACACCCTGTCCTCTGCCGTGCTATTTGGTCTGGTTCATAAAACATATTTACGCTTATTTATTTTCAGTTACATAAACATTTCCATATTTCTATTCATTCCTGCACATAAATCTCTTTGGGTCTCCTCAGGGACGTGGTGACAGCCTGTGGTGCTCCGTCTGCGAGTCGGATCTGTGAGGGGCGAGGATTCTGAGAAATCTCCATACCCCTGAATGCGCAGATAACAAGTATTAACCAGGGCTTATTGGAAGCAGATGCCCTTTTCCCAAAAAAACTCAGTAGGGTTAATTTCCGAGAGTTCAGGGCTGTGTCTTTCTCTGCTGTGATCCAGGGATCATTCATGTGTGTGTGTGTGTGAGCGCGAGCACTGTGCTGTTCTGTGAATGATGCTCCAGTTCCTTGAAGGGCTTGCTGATGCGTTTCTCTTGCTGATGTGAAACATGAATCAGTTTACGAATTCATGTAATCATAGTAGTGGCCAAAAGTGATGTCCAGGCTAGGAAAATTGGCATCTTCCCCCTTTATTCAAACATTATCAAAATTTGGTAAAGATTTTGTAAGCATATTGCACAGTTGTGCTTGGAGTCTTGTTTTATTTGTTAGGGTTTCATACAAAGAAATGATGAACAAGAGAGAACCAAACCAACTGAATATTAATAACTGATTGCTTTTTTGATTGTTTTGCAAAGTAAAATAAAATCTGTAGCTTGCTTTTTTGCCATATAGGTTTGTCAGATAAATACCTTAACCAAGTTTAGTGTTTTGTTCTTCCCTCATATTTAAAATATTTAAAGAAAATATAAAATATTTGACCCATATTTTGATGGTTTAATCAAATTTGTAGAGTCATTAAAAAAACAAACATCCCCTCCGGACCACTTTTGGCCATTATATATATGTAAGGGGTGAATTAACAAAAACGTACCCCCTCAGACCCTCCATCTAACTCTATATGATCTGTATAAATAAAATACACATAACCTAAATACGGTTGTTACTATTGATAATACTATTGATCCTTCTACAACCGAAAAAACAAAGGAGTGCGGCTTGTCTTGTTGCTATAGCGATAGCAGTCTCTCCATACCTTTTATATTTATCACTGTCTGATGGATTGTGTCTCAAAGCAAGCTGTAATTGTACGAGTGTGTATCTCTGCGAATTTGTGGGCTCCATCATCAGTGCTGAAGATTTTCTGCCAGAATAATTATGGTAAATTGAGTTCTTTGAAGCAGTTGTTCTTTACAAAGGTCATTTGAAGTGACTCTATTAGCAGAATAATAGAGAAACTGTGTCCAACATCAAATACGGCATCGTAAGATTTAGAGCAAACATTGAGTTTTGGTGTTTTTCTTGGTTCCTTCCCTCATTTTGTGTTCTTTTGTCACCTCTTAGTAGGAATCTTTCCATTTTGTGAAGTTTTTGAAGATAGGCATTGAGTTATTTTGGCACATATTTCTGTATGTATTACTTAATATTTAGAAATAAAGTATATTTATATTGCAGTTAATAGCTGAGATATGTCATATAACTGTATAATAATCTGAAAAGGACTGGATAGAAAAGCATTGTAAAATGTTTATTTGTAATTATACTGTTTTGCAGAATACTGATTACATCTAACATTAAAAAGATGAATAAGAGAACAATGGAATTGTGTAGGTATACAATGAAAAATATACACTCGAAGCCTTCTGCTAAATAATTGTACTAAAGTACTGAATAGGAGACTTGCCCTCTGTAGGAACTTTGAATAACTGTTTTTACAGTGGATTAAAATAAGTGAGTATAAAGCGCCACCTGCTGTCTGGAGAACCGCTCCACAGTATGGATCTGACAAGATCAGAAGATATGAGATAAGGATAATATTAATTCAATTAAATTCAAATTTATTTGTATAGCGCTTTTCACCATACATATCGTTTCAAAGCAGCTTCACAGAAAATGCATGCGTCTACATTACAATTTAAATAGATTTGTACGTTATGCATTTCAAAAGTGCACATATACAAAGCACACAGATTAGCTAACAATCTATTATTAATCAATATAATAACTATGGCACAGAAATAAGTGAAATATTACTGTGGTGATCACTATAAACAGCACTTTTACAGCATAATTTTACTTATAAAGGCTGTATGTTTGTGTGTATCAGAATTGCAGTGGCCATTGAATAGGAAAAACAGATTGGATATTGTCACACCCGAAAAATTGATAACAAAATGCAAAAGATAAGAATAAAAAATAAGAATATTAAAGAAAATACTATAGAAAAAAACACCAAATATTCTGGACGTTTTCTCGTCATGATATGGTAAAAATTCCCAATGCTGATCTGAAATGACAATGACAGAAATGATCTACTCATAAAACATCTCATGAGGTTGACTTAGCATCAAGTGTTATTAAACTTAACAAAAATGTGAATAGTCAAACTATAAGATTCTCCCCCCATATGCATGAAAATATCAAAAACAGACTTACATTGATTTTGTCCACTGCTTTGACGGCAACTGGTTCTCCTTTAATCTTACAGATGATGGCATTGGACTCAATCTTCTCCAAAACACACTGATACTGCTGATCTCCCAGATAACCAATCACATTCACCTCACTCATACCCAAATTGAACTTATCTGCTGTTCTCTGAGAAAGAGAGAGGGATGGTGTGGAGATTGTGAAATTCACATGCTGATGTGCAGAAACAAATGTAGTAAATGTAGGAGCACATGCCAAAAGATGCAGACTATACGCTGATGTTAAACTCACTGTATCACTAAACTCACCTTAATCATCACCTGTAGATCATTGGCCACCTCTAAGGTGGTGAATGCAGTGAATGTTGGTCCATACTCGTAGGACAAACTCTCACAGTCCACAGTGGAGTTTCCAACATTCAAGCTAAATGAAACACTTCCATATCGATGATATGGTGAGTGAAACCACATGTCCTGAGAAAGACAGACAATGAAAATATGACTAAACAGAGCTACATGTGAGCTGTGAATATGATAAATAATAGTATACATGATACATACATAATAAAGTATACATGACTTATACTGACAGAAAAGTCTAAGTATATTTGGCCTATACTTGTACTCAATCTTTTGATCAAGATATACTTAAAAGTATAATCAAGTATTCGAATTATACTTGGCTTGCAGTTGTGTTCACTCTTTTGGTTGAGTAGCCTATTAAATACTTTTTTTACATACTGTCTTATAACAGCTAGCATTGTTTGAAAATATTGATTCATAAACAAAACAGATATGTTCCTAATTCTGAGTATGTCCATTTTTTTGTAGTCCACTAGTGTACATAGGAATTTACTTCAAATCTAAAGTAAAAAAAGTATACTAATTAATATAAGTATAAAAATTAATACCTAAATAGGAACATAGTAGTATACCCAAAGGGCAAATATAATATATGAATAGTAAACTATAAGTATGATGTTAAGTTCACTTAAAGCAATTATACTTAAAGAAATATACTTGCAGTATAAAACTACTAAACTAGTAGTTTAACATAGAAGTAGAGTATACTTCAAAATGTACTTTCATTAACTAAAAAATGTGCTACAAGTATTTAACTAGTAAAATAGCAGTATACCTATAAGTTCACTTGTAGTATAGTTGCAGTACAAACGAAAAACTTAAAAACACTTAAAGAATACTCAAAATTATACTTTTATACACTAAAAAGTGGGCCAATTTAGTCCCAACCAAGTTGTATTGAAATAATAAACTTTCAAGTATACTATGAGTACAATGATCTTAGTGTACTTACAACATAGAGTATACTTAAAAATCGTTAACTTTATTAAGTATACTTAAAGTGTACTTATTTTTTGTTAAGGGTGTTGATCTCCATATGTAAGATTAAGTGCTTTAAGCAAGAGTAATAAGCAAAACAGTTCATTTATGGAATAACTGTAGTGAAGAGATGAAAACATGTACAACAATGAGTAATTTTAAGAGAATATTTAAAATGAAAATATTGATGGGATATGAAAAGGAATTGAGATGTTAGTATCGTATACTGACCGTATGTTTTTGGGATTATATAAAAAGTCCAGTTTGGTTGGGTTTTATTGGGTGTAATATAGATAAATGGAAAAGAAGATTATGGAAATGTGTATACGTACTGTAGTTATGAATGTATGCATCTGTGTAATATGTGAATATAAGCACTGGAAGTAGATATATAGTGTATGTTTATGTAAATATGTAAAGCAACGATTCTATTTGTGTTAATTAAGGGAAAAATAGAGATGGGGGGGGTAGGACTAGAAAAGTTTTTTGAACTTCTTCCTACTCCTTTTTGAACATGGGAAATTTTTTTGTTTTTTCTATTTGAAGTACTTAATTCTTTATAATAATTTTGGAAGTGTGTATAGAGAAGTGTATGTTCTTTTTTATTTGGTATTTTTAATTATATTGTAAGTATGTAGGAATGTATGATTTAGGTACATACATATTCTCTTCCTGTTATTCTTATTTCTAATTTTTTTTTAACATGTTCAAATAAAACACTCAATCAAAAAAAAAAAGTCAAACAAATGTCTTACCCCTGAGCTCAGGTTGTATTGGGTTTGGAGCACTTCAGACTTACTGAAAAAAATAACTGATTCCACAAATTCCATATTGCTCCCCTGAACATTAATCTTCCGTCCACCACTGAATGAAGACATATTTAAATCAAGTTAATCATATTCAGGGAAGGGGAAACTCTAATGTATGAATAAAATAATACAATATAAATAATTCAAATATACATTATAAAGTATAATAACATGGATATTAAATAATATATAAAATAATATATAATATTTATATGAAAAAGTGTAGGCCTACATTGTGGAGACCAAATATACTCATGAAGATATTAAAACAAATATTTACATAATAATTATACTAAACATTTTCTGTGAGGGAAATGGGACAGAAAATATCTGAATAACTCAAACAATTTGAATCAGGAAATACCCGTGATTCACTGATGTGACCCTTTGGGGACTTGGGGTATACTTTTAAACCATATGCAGAAAATGCTATATGTATGAAATTTGCACAGCATTTGGAGGCTATTACGTAGATAAACTGGAACACCATTCCCCCTTGAAATTAACTCCCTGGACTCAGCATGGATCCCCCAATTTAAGCCCTGATTATAAAATGAATAAAGTCAATAAAAAGTCCTACAATGACAGAAAAACAAACATATTTATGGAAGCTGATCTGCCAGTGGTCTGAAATGCTCTAACCTTCTCCAGGCGACTGTGGGATGTATTCCTGTACAGCTGGGCTGGGAACTGTAAGTGATGATGCTGTTACCATGACAACGGTCGTCAGGAGTAACAACACACACTTTCACTGTTCCTTTAGTTCCACTGGGAGGAATGTGGAACCTTAAAGTGTCACTGGAGCGATTAAACACTGGAGCTCTGAGGGGAAACATTCATGCCCAGAAATACAGTATCATTTATCTCAATCTACACACATTCATAAATACAACTAAACACATGCACACAGAGTCTCACTCTTTAGGAATACAGTTCATATTCCCTTGAATGCGGATTTTAGTGACAGATTCCAGGTTTCTTCCTCTCAGTAAAACGTTGTTTCTGCCATGAAAATAAACTTTGTTGGGCTCCAGAGAGAGGATCTCTGGCTCCTACAGGACACAAATGTTGGGCTCATTGAAAACATCATACAGACAAAGACACAACAAAACACACTATATGACATAGCACAGTATATAAGTGATTGAACATTTTGTTATGAGATGCAACAAAGTATATTAAAGGATATTATAAAAAACAAAATATTCTGTACTCAGACACTTACTTTATACCCCATGTCTGAGAATAGATCTACACATGCATCCTAAAAAGTAGAAAAGAGAGCGGTTAATTTACTTCCTGGCTTCGCTTCAGGCAACAAAATTATATTTTTGCTATCAACAATTAATTTCTCTAACAAATTCTTCTTCCTGTTCCCATCGCATGTCAGCTCAAAGAGGCATTTATTTGAAATAAAAATCAGGAAATCAAGTATCTGCCACTATTTTAACTATAAGTATAATTAGCATCTAACTACTATTTACACTTAATTCAAAGAAAACAGTGCTATTATCATTTGTGCAAATAGCCGCTGGCATAAATGAATAATCTTGACTCTTTATGAAGATTGTAATTTCTCAATAAGCATATAATGAAGCATTGGATTGTAGGTTAAACATTGTCTCACCTGTATGTGTAACTGCAGCCCAGGTCCATGTGTCCAATCACAACTCTGAGAGGAAGAGGACCACTGACACCCTGAGGAGATACACTGCACACATCTGCATTAATTCATGTTACATGTGACTGAAATGTGTAAAACACTTTATGGCATTTTTAAATGAAGAATCTATTTTAGGCTGTGCAGTTCTTACTGTGTATATGAAGGATTTGGTGAATTATTAGAGATATTCAAGCAGTTCCTCAGCGTCAGCGTCTCTGTGACCTTCTGTTCCTTAACAGAAACTATAGCAGAGACTTTTAAATCTGAATGGATTACAAAAAAATAATCCGAATGAGATTTTGGCTGGATATAGTTAGTCATTATCACAAAAAATAAACACAGGATTTCTTACACTATGCATTTGCTATTTTTATCCAAAGTGGCTTACATCTATAGATATACTATATTTTATTATCTCACATTTGTCTAATTTGTTTAGCTTGTATTTCTTTTTAGATTTGTTTGCTGCTTCAGAGGTGTCATGCGGCTTACTAACATGGTTACGGTTGCTGAGAAAGTGAGAGGAAATAACTCTTGGAAATCAGATGTGTGGTTATCTGAAGCTCATGTGCGGCGAGCTGTGGTCATAGAACTTCAGCTAACACTTTATTTTAAAGATAGTTACACGTTACTACATGAAATGACTATAGTAAGTAAATTATGTAAATTATGTATAATTACAAGTAACTAACCTTAAACCAAACTCTAACCATAAGTACATGTAATTAATTAATGTTACTCAGTACTTATTTGAGTAAGTACAATGTAACTACATCACCTTAAAATAAAGTGTAACCTAACTTAAAGGGTTAGTTCACCCAAAAATGAAAATAATGTCATTTATTACTCACCCTCATGCCGTTCCACACCTGTAAGACCTCCGTTCATCTTCGGAACACAAATTAAGATATTTTTGTTGAAATCCGATGGCTCAGTGAGGCCTGCATAGCCAGCAATGACATTTCCTCTATCTAGATCCATTAATGTAACGTTACTAAAAACATAATTAAATCAGTTTAAAACGCTTCGGAGCGTTATGAATCAGCGTATCGAATCATGATTCGGATTGCGTGTCAAACCGCCAAACTAATGCAATCTTGTGACTTTGCCGCTCCGAACCACTGATTAATGCTCCGAGGCTTCATGTTTTGTAATCGGTTATCACTATATAAGTCGTTATTTTTTTGCCGCACCAAAAATATTCTTGTCGCTTTACTTTTACTCACATGAACTGATTTAAATGTGTTTTTAGTACATTCATGGATCTTGAGAGAGGAAATGTCTTTGCTGGCTATGCAGGCCTCACCGAGCCTTCGGATTTCAACAAAAATATCTTAATTTTTGTTCCGAAGATGAAACGGCATGAGGGTGAGTAATAAAATACATTATTTTCATTTTTGGGTGAACTAACCCTTTAATTTCCTCCCTACAACAGAACAGACAAACACACACATATATATGAATCAAAGTCTCTGAGTTTAAGTCCCTGTGTCTGAAAAAACGAGTAGGATAAAACTCTGATTGTGAATTACTGCATCAGTAGTGCAGGCAGTTTTGGAATACAGCACATTTTATGTTTTTCATCATAGGTTATGTATTGCTGATTTCTGTGTCTGATGTTGTGTATACACTTTCTTGATTTGTTATTTGTGCTAAGTCCCTTTTATCCACCTTATTTTAATATAGCAGAAATGGCCATTTTTAACATTGAATTTGCAAGGCTTCTGGTGGTGTCATGCTTCCAGTTATTTCTGCTGCTTGATATTGCAAACTGGTATTTGTTATTATATTATTCTAATTTATTATTGTAAACACTGGTGTGTTGCATGAATAGTTTGACCATTTCCTATAGTAGCTAATGAATCGGAAATTTCTCATATTCATAGAAAACAGCTTAATTCCACATTTTAAAAAAAGATTGATACAGACTCTCTATAAACCCTTGTGAAAAATAAGTACAATTTAAAGTGCCTAAGGATGCTCAGGTCAACGATTGTAAGCTTGGCATTGCCAAAGGTCACATGTGACAGAAACGTTTGCCCTTTTTTCAGTAAAGGATTGATTTTATCGCATTTAAAGACCTCTTCTTTGGTAGAGTGTGCAGACTCTCTTGAAATGTTTTACTATTTGGAATTTTTTTGTCTACGCACCTCATTTGGACTAGTTTGAAGGTGCCGTTATGTTCCTGACCATTGCACAGGTCAAAGACCATGTATACATCTCATGATCAAAGATCTAGACACCCAAAAAGTGCTTAACACAGCAGAACTAACAGTCTTGTGATTTGCTTAGATCATTAATCACCAATTACAGTGAAGAAGATTTACTCAACTGGAATACATTTACATGCATCTTTCTGTTCAGAGAGTCTCTCTTGGTTGTTGTGACCCATGAATAAAACTTTATTCCTGCATAGAGCAACTTTGGAGTCGTGTCTGGTAAATGCTGCAGAATAGAATAAGATTCGCTCAGAGGACCACAGCAGAGACAGTGATAATGTTGGAAGACTAGATCTGACCTCGGGGTGAGGCTGTAATACTCATTGTTAGTATTAATGTATCGGACCAGCAGACACCTGAGAAGGGCGGTGCTAAAGACCTGGTGCTCACGTGTGGTTTGAGGTAGTGATAGTAGTCAATTGACGGGACGCGTCACCATACTTCGGGAGGGTAATTACCCTGAATTATTGTATTGTAAGTGTTCGGGAAGGGAATTACCTAGAGATATATAATTGCATTATACTGTATTAAGAACTGGAAGTTGTTTGTATAGTCAGTCTGTAGTGAAAATGTCACAACAAAGTGTACTCTCGTTAATACATATGTAAAATATACTTTTGAAATATGAAGTACACTACAAGTGCACATTCAATACAATTAAGCAAACAACTACACCAATCCAATGCACTGACAAAGAACCAACCTTCAGTATAAAGTAGGTGGTCAGAAAAAGTACAGGAGCATTTTTGGAAAACTGCAGTCAGATCAGCCCCATCACACAGATTCACACTTCCTGTGGTGAAGGAACATGAGAAGGCGGGATTTTCTGTGCTCTCCAGACTCAAGGCAAGATGTAGAGTAATCTATGTAGAAGAGGGTATTGATATGTCAATATTGCTAGTATGTTGTCAAAGCAATGACAAATTATTATATTTCATTCAAATATAATAATACCTTTCTGGACGGTTTGTCAGCCCAAGCCTGAAAAGAAACCAGAGGTTCCTGAAGGGAGTCTTTTGGGATGGACATCCATGAAGATTTTGAACATTCATCTTGGGTGGAGCATCTAGACGAGCAGAAATATATCATTTATAGTTGTTAGGTTGCATCATGTTGGCCATGTTACTGTTTTAGTAGCTAGCATATTAAATATAAGTGCAAAAGATATGAATCTGACCTCTGTGTGTTCACACACCAGCCGCAGAGAGGATCCAGAGAAGCTCTGCAGTTTTTCAGAGAGCTGAATTCAGCACACTGAACCACAGACACTCTTCTGAGCTACATCAAAAACATGAGCACCCTAGTGAAGAAAAAACCTATACCAAGATGCATTTAAAATACATTTATGTACAAAACCATTAACATATTTACTGACAAATCGCTTGAGACGTACTGATATAAATATTACAATTAAACTTTATTTGGAGTAGGACTACTTACTTACTGCACAATGCATATTTTTTTTAATACTAAGCCTGTGTTTTAATATTACTATTAGTAAAGATTGCATCATCACTGTATAATATCAGCCTTTAAATGCAAGATATATAAAGTGTACCTTGCAATAGTTCATTTTAGCACAATCAAATATACTTATTACCTTTTTTATATATTAAGTTGGACCTCAGCACTACTTTTGGATAACTAAAGTGCATTAAATACCAAAATACCAAAAACTAAAATTAGTTGCTCCAATTTAGCAGAACAATTGCAGGGTATTTATATTACGTAATTAAATATGTAAATGTATTTGTAGTATACTTGGCATAAAATAAATGTATTCCAAATACCTTTTGGTATATTTATTTTTCACTATGGTAGAAAGCAATAAAACGTCCACTATTGCATTCCAACGACTTTTCAAAATAAAAACAAAAAAACAGATTACAGCAGTCAGAAGAAATCAAGTTGTCAAACGTACAGTCGTTCTTTCAGCAGCTCTAGTAAAAACCCATTGCAGCAGTGTTAGTTAGTTTCTTAATTTAATGTCAGGATAATATATAACGTTAGGTATGGTGATATAAATATACAGTACATTACATTACAAAAAATGAAATTATTGGCTGTATTTACAGTTAACAATTATGTAAATGCAGCATCATGTAAAAAGCTGTGTCTATATGCTATATGCTTCCGAAATTTTGCATGAAATTTTTTTATATATATATATATATATATATATATATATATATATATATATAATATATATATATATATATATATATATATATATATATATATATATATATATATATATATATATATATATATATATATATATATATATATATATATATATATATGTATATGTATATGTTGAGTACCACTTTTTATCAACTGCACATTTCTAAACCTCACCTCTTTCCCCAGAGCAATGTAGATATGTTTCAAATCTACTGGATCAAAGTGCATTCTGGGAAGCACTGCTCGTTCATCATCAGATTTGTACAGCACTATTGGACAGCCTGGTGTGAATTTCTCATCCAAAAGCAGCTAGAAAAACAAACAGCATCATTATCCAAACTTAAATCAAATCAAATCATTATATGATTGTCATGTTTTATTCATGTAATTTATTCATGTCACTGGTCATTGCTAAGATATCGAATACATATCACTGTATGATTATTCACATATTCCACAAAAGTGCTCAAGAAAATAAGTTAGGGTTGTGGCTATTTGAGACACTTACTGTTTTTAACAATAGCCAACTTTATAATGCATAAGGCATATAATGTTATCTTGAGACCAGACTGTTAACATAAAGACCAAAAAAGAAAAAGAAGTGAAAATATGAGCAATTTACGAAGTACTTGTTTATATTAATTTATTTTTCCAGGTTTCTATGTGTAGGACCTATTTAAATACTAACATTTTATTGATCATTTCTTCCACATAGATACATAATTTTCACTGACGTTGTTTTGTTTACGTTGATTTTATTGCAACTAAACAAAGGTTTAATGGGTAGTTGAAATTTAAAGCACTATTTATCTAATTCTATATAAAATATTTTATACATGTTGTTTTATGATGTCATATTAATCACCAGTACCGTCACCAGAACATATAGAATGGGGGAGGGTAATTATTAATATAATAATTATATTAATTATGTTCCATTTTGAAAAATAATGCGTTAAATATGAGTTTTCCAAAACTGATTAATATTTCTGAAGATAATGTGTTTATCTGTTACCAAGTTACTAAGGTGTTCTCAAGTTACTATTGTAGAGATTAGTGTTCCTATCAGCTAAATGCTGCAAAAGACATTTCATTATGGAATATGTGAATGGCCAAATCCACAGAAATAATATATTTTTTCTCTCTCAACAGTAAGTTTGGGGAAGAAACCACTTGTTGTGTTTGCAGTAGTTATAGGCCTATCATATTAATGTCATGACAATTTTTCCTCCTCTAGAGTTCATTTTCATGACCACGTGAATAAAGCCCCACAAACACACAGGCCAGGATTGCAATAACAAGAAACTTGTTTACTTACTTACAGCCTTATTCTATCTACAGAGGAGGGTAGTTCAAAACTTTGTTAAAAGTAAGATATGAGGCAGACCTTTATCAGTTGACCATCACTGGTTCCTATGAACAGCCCAATCCAGGATCCACTTCTAACTGCTGCCACTGATGACATTGAGCTGGACTTGAACACCACAGAGAGCGGCTGAAGGTTCCTACCAGTCTGCAACACAAAAATACAATTATAACTTTAGTGAATAGTGAAATTAGGTTTTGTCATGCAGCATATTATAGGCTACTGTATGTACTACAATTATTATATATAGCTAACTCAAATCAATAAAACTACTTAACATTTGTAAAAAACATGTATATTGAGCACATGAATGCTGATTTTCCAACCTCAGAATCACATTTTTCACCAGAAGTGCAGAAACCCTTCACTTTGCCTTGAACTGTACTGATGTCGTACAGAGCCAGCGCGGTGTTCTCTGGATCCTGCTGGTCCTGCGCACTGAACACACCTGCCCAAATAACGGCACTGACTGAGGGAATAACGGTGGAGGCGACGAGCACTGGACGAGCTTTATCACTGCAGCACTGTATCGTCGCAGCCTGTAGGGATTTGAAGATGCCTGTCTTTTTATCTTTAGAGCTGTCCATCCACAGGACGTGCACTTTACTCTCCGAGTTAGTCTTTGCATTGACAAATAAGTACAACTCTGAGGGAGAAACTCTCTGGAATCCATCAACAAACTCCACATCTCTAGCGGTGCTCTGGATGAAGGCGTCTGCCCCGTCCTCTATGTTATTGAAAATCCCATGATATTGAGAATGTAAAGTGTTCCACAAGTTAACAACAGGATACGGAGAGTTTCCATCATCGTCCTTTTTCCCAACCAAAAGGTACCTACTGGTGCTTGTACCTGTTATGAACTCAACAGATTTCTCATTCTGTCTCGGTCCTACCGTTAAACCACTTTCATAGTAAATACTGTTTGTAATGTCATTGAGGTCAAGAACTTCACAGTATCCATCTCTAAAGGTCCCACAGGTTATCAGGGTGTTGTTGTCGTCAAAAGGCACCAGAATGTTGACTGTATTTTGATGAGTTGCATTAGTGATGTCCTTCCTCTTCTCCTCAGAAAGATCGAGTCTCATCTGATGAAGTTGATGGTCAGTAAGAACGAACAACTTACTTTTACCAACTACAAAGTCCTTGATGTCTCCATCAAAGTTCACCACATCACCACAAATGCAATGTTTCAAAAGTACAAGTATTCCAAGTAAGTATCCTCTCATCTTAAATATTTGAATGAGCAGTTGGACAGCCCTTCTATTGTGAGATCTAGTCACAGTGATCAACTGCGCTCAGATGCGTCCGCTGGTGAAGTGAGTGGAAGTGAAAGAAGTGCTGTGAGAGGAGGGCTGGGGTCTAAATGCTACAGAGAAATTGTAGCCTACTTTCTGAAACGTTTATTAACTCTCCAAAAAGTACTTGAGTGAAAAAAACGATCTGCTTTCATTTGAATACCAAAGCATAAAGTTAAAAAGTAGAATAGACCTAAATGTTTTAGAAATTGTTTGATGACATCAAGAGGAATGTTTTTTTCCCCCCACAGAGTTTGTAAAACAACTTGTTTAATATTCATATTAGTGTTATGACTCCTGACTATGTAAGGCTCTTGAAAATAAATATAATAGGCCTACAAATATTGTACCGGACACAAATATCACACACTTCACAGATGATAGAAAAAGCAGGCCTACATTTGTAGCCTTCAGTATATATGCAAGAAAGTGGGCTATATAGCCTAGATGATGACTAGTTTTAGGACATACTACAACTTCTTTAAATTGAAAATCATTATCATTTAACTCATCAGTTCATGCAACACAGTCTGGCATAATAATGATGATGTCAATAATAACAACAAAAAAAAACCGATCAAATACATTTTAGTTTTTGTGTTATTCAATTTAAATATATGTATTTGTCAGAGGATTTTATTCAAAGCGATTAGTTAAATTGCTAAAAAACACTTAATCAGTTCAAGTTTCCTCTGGGAATGGGTCGATATTATGTAAGGCTTGCTATAGTGCTATGTTTGAGCTAAAGAATGTTTTTGCAATCGTTGCTCATTTTCAAGTTTAGAGGCACTGATAAAATAGCACAGACGGTTTTGGTGTATAGGCCTATGTTGTATTTTCTCAGCTGAACTAAGCTGATATTTGGAGAATTTTGTATATGTTTTATTGAATGAAATTTTGAAATATAATGGCACTATTATGAAATCTTACAATCATATTCACAGCAGCCACTGGTAAGTAATCTATGTTTGTTAAATGTGGAATCTCCATAGTAAACAACATGGACATGTGATGTTGACACATCGAACAATTCAGATCTGTCTTTAGAAGAACTTTTAGTGTCCTTAAGATATTTAAGGTATATTTTATATTAGACATATATAGACATAAAGTATTTTATATTATGTTATATTTTATAGTAACCGCACTGTGTGCTGGTGGCTTGCAGAACTAAAAGCATGTTAGTGTAAGTTAATGTGTGCTTGTTCATTTAAACCAGACCAGACTCTTTTCAATGGGTTTTATATGTTTATTAATAAGTATGAGTTGTAAAGCAGTATTCTGATAACATAAATCAGATTAATAACAAACATTTTGTGGCTGTTCGATGAAAAAGATACAATGCAAACTTTAGATACAAACTTTAAATTGATTGCTTTGTGATTAATAAATGAGTATATAGCGCCACCTCCTGTTCAGTCTCAGGATTGCGCTCACAGAAGTTGTTGAATAATTAAAGCATATGCCAAAACATAATTGTATTATGTACAATATATATAAAGAAGAATATAAAATAAAATGAGCAAACTACTCAAATGGAGTCTCTAATCTTAGGAATAGAAAATAATGATGGGGTTCATTTGAGAATTTCTTTGCTCTTTCATACTTGGCCAGGCGTGTTCTGTGGCCTGAGGCAGAACAAATCCTTTTTATTTCCCATCCCGAGAACATAATTCCCAATCGTGATCTGAAATGAAAATTAAAGCAATGTCTTTTCATCTCATAAAGTTTACATTGAACTTAACACAGCTGTGTTTGCAGCAATTATCAAGTTAAATTATGAACTTCCATGTCTATAGATTTAGCATATTGAAAATAATTGAATTGAAAATATCAAGAACAGACGTACAGTTATTGAGTCCACTGCTGTGACGGCTCCTGGTTCTCCTTTAATCTTACAGATAATGGTATTGGACTCAAACATCTCCAAAACACACTGATACTGCCGATCTCCCTGATAACCCATCACGTTCACCTCACTCATACTCAAATTCAATGCATCTGCCTTTTTCTGAGAAACAGAGATCCACAAGATTCATTTGTGTTCATTCAAATTCTAAAGAGTAGATCTTGCTCAGTTTTTTAGTCATTCTTTACCTGAATGTTCACCAGTAGATCATTGGCCACCTGTAAGGTGGTGAATACAGTGAATTCTGGACAAGGCAGGTAAGACAAATACCTACAATCCACAGTGGAGTTTCCAACTTTCATTAACAAGCTAAACAGACCACTGCCATCATAACGGGGGGAGTGAAACCACACGTCCTGAGAAAAGAGAGACAATGAAGATATGACTCTAATATGACTTTTATTAAATGTTTGTTCCTTGATCCTTTGACATAAGAGTTTTTACATGTCATACTACAATTTTCTGATCTCAATTTTTGACTTCCTCCTCAATGTGACGTCACACTGTAGTTAATATTTGTAAGTGAACCTCAAGGAACATATTAATATAATATAAAATGCATGTTGTCACCATTAAAAAAAAAAATCTATTGCATATATAGAGTCACTAAAGTTAATTTAACAATTATATGAGCAGATAAATGACAAATTCTTCCAAATAAGACCTCATGCACTACATGTGTGAATCTGGGCTGTTTGAAAACTCACTGAAGTTATAAATGACTGAGCTCTGTATCAGATAAAGTGCTGTGTGTTACTGCAGGAGTACTAAACACACGTCTTACCCCTGAGCTTCTGCTGTATTGTGTTTGAAGCTCTTTATTAGAGGGATGGACAATAACTGATTCCACAGTTTCCATATTGCTCCCCTGAACATGAATCTTCCTTCCGCCACTGAATAAAGAAACATTAAAACCAATCCCAGTCAATAATACATAAGAAACAATATTAAAGTACACTATTAACATTTTAATTCCACCCACTAACTTTCCTGCATGTAACTTTGGCATACACAAACCTACAGAAACACAATACAAGATATTTCAGCAACCAATGGAAGATAAACCTGCCAAAAACATTGAAAAGTCTTCCTGAAAAGTCTGCCAGGAAGCAGGTTGCTCTTACTAAACTAAAGACTAGTCTCGGTCACGCGTGAGTCAGAACTGCTGCTCTCAGAACTAAGACCAAGCATGCAGGAAATTCTCACACCATTTTTAATATACATTGCAAATCTTATTGTCCTATTTTCTGTATGACATTAGATGAACTAATTAAAATGTGCAGTTTTCATCTTAAGGCACTGATGTGATAGGGGAGCTGATCTGCCAGTGGTCTGAAATGCTCTAACCTGCTCCAGGAGACTGTGGGATGTATTCCTTTACAGCTGGGCTGGGAACTGTAAGTGATGGTGCTGTTACCATGACAACGGTTGTCAAAAGTAACAACACACACTTTCACTGTTCCTTTAGTTCCACTGGGAGGAATGTGGAACCTTAAAGTGTCACTGGAGCGATTAAACACTGGAGCTCTGAGGGGAAACATTCATGCCCAGATATAGAGTATAATTTATCTCAATCTACACACATTCATAAATACAACTAAACACATGCACACAGAGTCTCACTCTTTAGGAATACAGTTCATATTCCCTTGAATGCGAATTTTAGTGACAGATTCCAGGTTCTTTCCTCTCAGTAAAACGTTGTTTCTGCCATGAAAAGAAACTTTGTTGGGCTCCAGAGAGAGGATCTCTGGCTCCTACAGGACACAAATGTTGGGCTCATTGAAAACATCATACAGACAAAGACACAACAAAACACACTATATGACATAGCGCAGTATATAAGTGATTGAACATTTTGTTATGAGATGCAACAAAGTATATTAAAGGATATTATAAAAAACTAAATATTCAGTACTCAGACACTTACTTTATACCCCATGTCTGAGAATAGATCTACACATGCATCCTAAAAAGTAGAAAAGAGAGCGGTTAATTTACTTCCTGGCTTCGCTTCAGGCAACAAAATGATATTTTTGCCCTCAACAATAAATTTAGTGTAAATAGCCTGTTTACTCTAACTCCGGATGTTTTCTGGTCGAGCTAGACAGAATTACAAAAGAAATTGTGCTGATAACAGAAGTAGTGGCGTCTTTTTCTGAACTCATTCTTCTTCCTGTTCCCATCGCATGTCAGCTCAAAGAGGCATTTATTTGAAATAAAAATCAGGAAATCAAGTATCTGCCACTATTTGAACTATTAGTATAATTAGCATCGAACTACTATTTACACTTAATTCAAAGAAAACACTGCTATTATCATTTGTGCAAATAGCCGCTGGCATAAATGAATCATCTTGACTCTTTATGAAGATTGTAATTTCTCAATAAGCATATAATGAAGCATTGGATTGTAGGTTAAACATTGTCTCACCTGTATGTGTAACTGCAGCCCAGGTCCATGTGTCCAATCACAACTCTGAGAGGAAGAGGACCACTGACACCCTGAGGAGATACACTGCACACACCTGCATTAATTCATGTTACATGTGACTGAAATGCGTAAAACACTTTATGGCATTTTTAAATGAAGAATCTCTTTTAGGCTGTGCAGTTCTTACTGTGTATATGAAGGATTTGGTGAATTATTAGAGATATTCAAGCAGTTCCTCAGCGTCAGCGTCTCTGTGACCTTCTGTTCCTTAACAGAAACTATAGCAGAGACTTTTAAATCTGAATGGATTACAAAAAATAATAATCAGAATGAGATTTTAAAAATGTTTATTACATGACTGGATATAGTTAGTCATTATCCCAAAAATAAACAGGATTTCTCACATTGATATTTGCTGTATGCATTTGCCTTTTTTTTTAATCCAAAGTGGCTTACATCTATAGATATACTATATTTTACTATCTCACATTTGTCTAATTTGTTTAGCTTGTAGTTATTTTTAGATTTGTTTGCTGCTTCAGAGGTGTCATGCGGCTTACTAACATGGTTACGGTTGCTGAGAAAGTGAGAGGAAATAACTCTTGGAAATCAGATGTGTGGTTATCTGAAGCTCATGTGCGGCGAGCTGTGGTTATAGAACTTAAGTTTGCATTTTTAACGGGATGTCCGTCACACCAAATGCAAATAGCGTGCCTTGTTGGCAAGTGCTATTCACATTAGCTCCGCCTAACAATGCCTAGTTGGGCCAAACAAGATTAAAAGAAAGTTTGCATGTTTCAACGTCTTGGTTAGATTCAGATTCAAATAGTTGGAAACATTTGGGATATTTTAAGTACTTATCTGAACAAAATATATAACACTGGCCTAGTGGCAAAAATTTAACATATTGCACCTTTAATGATCCTGTGTCGACCAATGTACACCTAAGAAGGGTGGTGAGAGAGAGTATAGATGCTAAAAACCTGGTGCTCAAGTGTGGTTTGAGGTAGTGATAGAAGCCAATTGACAGGACACCATCACCAATGCACTTACAAAGAACCAACCTTCAGTATAAAGTAGGTGGTCAGAAAAAGTACAGGAGCATTTTGGGAAATCTGCAGTCAGATCAGCCCCATCACACAGATTCACACTTCCTGTGGTGAAGGAACATGAGAAGGCGGGATTTTCTGTGCTCTCCAGACTCAAGGCAAGATGTAGAGTAATCTATGAGAGGGTATATGTCAATAGGAATTACTAGTATGTTGTTAAAGCAATGAAAAATGGTTATATTTCATTCAAATATAATAATACCTTTCTGGACGGTCTGTCAGCCGAAGCCTGAAAAGAAACCAGAGGTTCCTGAAGTGAGTCTTTTGGGGTGGACATCCATGAAGATTTTGAACATTCATCTTGGGTGGAGCATCTAGACGAGCTGAAATATATCATTTAGAGTTGTTAGGTTGCATCATGTTGGCCATGTTACTGTTTTTTTTTTCAGTGGCTAGCATATTAAATATAAGTGCAAAAGATATGAATCTGACCTCTGTGTGTTCACACACCAGCCGCAGAGAGGATCCAGAGAAGCTCTGCAGATTTTCAGAGTGCTGAATTCAGCACACTGAACCACAGACACTCTTCTGAGCTACATCAAAAACATGAGCACCCTAGTGAAGAAAAAACCTATACCAAGATGCATTTAAAATACATTTCTTTCACACTATTACAAAACCATTAACATATTTACTGACAAATCGCTTGAGACTTATATATTACAATTAACCTTTATTTGGAGTAGGCCTATTTATTTACTGCACAATGCATATTTCTTAATTTCTTAACTAAGCCTTTGTTTTAATATTACTGTTAGTAAGGATCGTATCATCACTGTATAATATCAGCCTTTAAATGCAAGATATTTAAAGTGTACCTTGCAAGTAGTTCTATTTTAGCACAATCAAATAAACTTATTTGGACCTTTTTTATATATTTAGTTGGACCTCAGCACTACTTCTGGATAACTGAAGTGCATTAAATACCAAAATACCAAAAACTAAATTTTGTTGTTCCAATTTTGCAGAACAATTGCAGGGTATTTATATTAAGTACATAAATATGTAAATGTATTTGTACTTAGCATAATTGCATTCCCACGACTTTTCAAAATAAGAAAAAAACAACAACAAAAAAACAGATTACAGCAGTCAGAAGAAATAAAGTTGTCAAACATACAGTCGTTCTTTCAGCAGCTCTAGTAAAAACCCATTGCAGCAGTGTTAGTTTCTTAATTTAATGTCAGGATAATATATAAGGTTAGGTATGGTGATAAATATAGCTACATTACATTTGAAAAAAAAATATTTTATATGCTTCAGAAATTTTGCATGAACAAACAACAAATTAAAAAAAGTTGAGTACTACTTTTTATCAACTGCACATTTCTAAACCTCACCTCTTTCTTCAGAGCAATGTAGATATGTTTGAAATCTACTGGATCAAAGTGCATTCTGGGAAGCACTGCTCGTCCATCTTCAGATCTGTACAGCACTATTGGACAGCCTGGTGTGAATTTCTCATCCAAAACCAACTAGAAATACAAACAGCATCATTATCCAAACTTAATTCAAATCAAATACATGTGTCTTCTTTGAAACAACGTTAATCTGAAGTTAAACCTGTCTGGTAGGTTTAATTTAAGCCTCAATTTAGTCCTGGAGTATCTCTAGTCTTCCTCCAGGAAATCAGTTTATTAAACTCTGGACTATAAGTACAGGACTATTTTAAACCATGACAGAGAAAGCAGATTTCTGTTAATCTGGTTTAAAGGGCCATTTTATTCAGGACTAGGCTTAATCTCTGTCCGGGAAACCGCCACAATGTGTTTATCTGTTACCAAATTTATCAAGGTGTTATCAAGTTACTATTGTAGAGATTAGTGTTGCTATCAGCTAAATGCTGCTAAAGACATTTCATTATGGAATATGTGAATGGCCAAATCCACAGAAATAATATATTTTTTCTCTCTCAACAGTAAGTTTGGGGAAGAAACCACTTGTTGTGTTTGCAGTAGTTATAGGCCTATCATATTAATGTCATGACAATTTTTCCTCCTCTAGAGTCCATTTTCATGACCACGTCAATTAAGCCCCCACAAACACACAGGCCAGGATTGCAATAACAAGAAACTTGTTTACTTACTTACAGCCTTATTCTATCTACAGAGGAGGGTAGTTCAAAACTTTGTTAAAAGTAAGATATGAGGCAGACCTTTATCAGTTGACCATCACTGGTTCCTATGAACAGCCCAATCCAGGATCCACTTCTAACTGCTGCCACTGATGACATTGAGCTGGACTTGAACACCACAGAGAGCGGCTGAAGGTTACTACCAGTCTGCAACACAAAAATACAATTATAACTTTAGTGAATAGTGAAATTAGGTTTTGTCATGCAGCATATTATAGGCTACTCTATGTACTACAATTATTATATATAGCTAACTCAAATCAATAAAATACTTAACATTTGTAAAAAAAACATGTATATTGAGCACATGAATGCTGATTTTCCAACCTCAGAATCACATTTTTCACCAGAAGCGCAGAAACCCTTCACTTTGCCTTGAACTGTACTGATGTCGTACAGAGCCAGCGCGGTGTTCTCTGGATCCTGCTGGTCCTGCGCACTGAACACACCTGCCCAAATAACGGCACTGACTGAGGGAATAACGGTGGAGGCGACGAGCACTGGACGAGCTTTATCACTGCAGCACTGTATCGTCGCAGCCTGTAGGGATTTGAAGATGCCTGTCTTTTTATCTTTAGAGCTGTCCATCCACAGGACGTGCACTTTCCTCTCCGAGTTAGTCTTTGCATTGACAAATAAGTACAACTCTGACGGAGAAACTCTCTGGAATCCATCAATAAACTCCACATCTCTCGCGGTGCTCTGGATGGAGGAGGTTGGTCCGTCCTCTATGGTAGAGAAAATCCCTCCAACTTGAGACTGTAAAGTGTTCCACAAGTTAACAACAGGATACGGAGGTCTTCCATCATCGTCCTTTTTCCCAACCAAAATGTACCTACTGGTGCTTGTACCTGCTATGAACGCAACAGATTTCTCATTCTGTCTCGGTCCTACCGATATACCACTTTCATAGTAAATACTCTTTGTAATGTCATTGAGGTCAAGAACTTCACAGTATCCATCTCTAAAGGTCCCACAGGTTATCAGGGTGTCGTTGTCGTCAAAAGGCACCAGAATGTTGACTGTATTTTGATGAGTTGCATTAGTGATGTCCTTCCTCTTCTCCTCAGAAAGATCGAGTCTCATCTGATGAAGTCTCTGGTCAGTAAGAACGAACAACTTACTTTTACCAACTACAAAGTCCTTGATGTCTCCATCAAAGTTCACCACATCATCGCAAATGCAATGTTTCAAAAGTACAAGTATTCCAAGTAAGTATCCTCTCATCTTAAATATCTGAATGAGCAGTTGGACAGGCCTTCTATTGTGAGATCTAGTCACTGTGATCAACTGCGCTCAGATGCGTCCGCTGGTGAAGTGAGTGGAAGTGAAAGAAGTGCTGTGAGAGGAGGGCTGGGGTCTAAATGCTACAGAGAAATTGTAGGCTACTTTCTGAAACGTTTATTAACTCTCCAAAAAGTACTTGAGTGAAAAAAACTATCTGCTTTCATTTGTATACCAAAGCATAAAGTTAAAAAGTAGAATAGACATAAATGTTTTAGAAATTGTAAGATGACATCAAGAGGAATGTTTTTTCCCCCTACAGAGTTTGTAAAACAACTTGTTTAATATTCATATTAGTGTTATGACACCTAAGGCTCTTGAAAATAAATATAATAGGCCTACAAATATCGTACTGGACACAAATATCACACACTTCACAGATGATAGAAAAAGCAGGCCTACATTTGTAGCCTTCAGTATATATGCAAGAAAGTGGGCTATATAGCCTATAGATGATGACTAGTTTTAGGACATACTACAACTTCTTTAAATTGAAAATCATTATAATTTAACTCATCAGTTCATGCAACACAGTCTGGCATTATAAAGATGATGTCAATAATAACAAAAACAGATCAAATCAATTTTAGTTTTTGTGTTATTCAATTTAAATATATGTATTTGTCAGAGGATTTTATTCAAAGCGATTAGTTAAATTGCTTAAAACACACTTACTCAGTTCAAGTTTCCTCTGGGAATGGGTCGATATTATGTTAGGGTTGCTATAGTGCTATGTTTGAGCTAAAGAATGTTTTTGGCAATCGTTCCTCCTCATTTTCAAGTTTAAATTTATCAGAGGCACTGATAAAATAGCACGGGCAGTTGTGGTGTATAGGCCTATGTTGTATTTTCTCAGCTGAACTAAGCTGATATTTGCACACTTTTGTATGTGTTATTGAATGAAAAGTTAGGAAATATAATGGCACTACTATGAAATATTACAATTATAATCACAGCCGCCACTGCATTCAATGTTTGTTAAATGTGGAATCTCCATAGTAAACAACATGGACATGTGATGATGACACATATCGAACAATTCAGATCTGTGTTTAGAAGACCTTTTAAGGTATATATCATGTTAGACATATATAGACATAAAGTATGTTATATTATATTATATTTTATAGTATAACTGTACTGTGTGCTCTGAAATGTGTGTTGGTGACTTGCAGAACTAAAAGCATGTTAGTGTAAGTTAATGTGTGCTTGTTCATTTAAACCAGACCAGAATCTTTTTAATGGGTTTTATATGTTTATATTAAGTACGAGTTGTAAAGCAGTAGGCCTATACTGATAACATACATCAGATTAATAACATTTTGTGGGTGTTCGATGAAAAAGATAAAATGAAAGCATTCTCCTACAAAATAACTGAACTGCAGTACTAAATATGAGACCAGTCCTCTGCAGTAACTTTAAATTGATTGCTTTGTGATTAATAAATGAGTATATAGCGCCACCTGCTGTTCAGTCTCAGGATTTCTCTCACAGAAGTTGTTGAATAGCATATGCCAAAACATAATTGTATTATGTACAATATATATAAAGAAGAATATAAAATATAATGAACAAACTACATAAATGTATAAAATTCCATAGAAATACACAGACATAAAAAGTATATGAGTCTCTAGTCTTAGGAATAGAAAATAATGATGGGGTTCATTTGAGAATTTCTTTGCTCTTTCATACTTGGCCAGGCGTGTTCTGTGGCCTGAGGCAGAACAAATCCTTTTTATTTCCCATCCCGAGAACATAATTCCCAATCGTGATCTGAAATGAAAATGAGAGCAATGTCTTTTCATCTCATAAAGTTGAGTGAGATTTACATTGAACTTAACACAGCTGTGTTTGCAGCTAAAGTTAAATTATGAACTTCCATGTCTATAGATTTAGCAAAGAATTGAAAATATCAAGAACATACGTACAGTTATTGAGTCCACTGCTGTGACGGCTCTTGATTCTCCTTTAATCTTACAGATAATGGCATTGTACTCAAGCATCTCCAAAACACACTGATACTGCCGATCTCCCTGATAACCCATCACGTTCACCTCACTCTTACTCAAATTCAATGCATCTGCCTTTTTCTGAGAAACAGATCCATAAGATTCATTTGTGTTAATTCAAATTCTAAAGAGTAGATCTTGCTCAGTTTTTTAGTCATTCTTTACCTGAATGTTCACCAGTAGATAGTTGGCCACCTGGAAGGTGGTAAATACAGTGAATTCTGGATCAGGTTTGTATGATAAATAATACCTACAATCCACAGTGGAGTTTCCAACTTTCATTAACAAGCTAATCAGACCACTGCCATCATAACGGGGGGAGTGAAACCACACGTCCTGAGAAAAGAGAGACAATGAAGATATGACTATAATATGACTTTTATTAAATGTTTGTTCCTTGATCCTTTGACATAAGAGTTTTTACATACTAATACATACATACAAGAGTTTGTCATACTACAAGTTTCTGATCTCAGAAATTCACTAGGAAATTCGCATTTGCTGATTTTCGACTTCCTCCTCAATGTGACGTCACACTGTTAATATTTGTTAATATTTGTAAGTGAACCTCAAGGAACACATTTATATAATATAAAATGCATGTTGTCACCATTTAAAAAAATCTATTGCATATATAGAGTCACTAAAGTTAATTTAACAATTTTATGAGCAGATAAATGACAAATTCTTCCAAATAAGACCTCATGCACTACATGTGTGAATCTGGGCTGTTTGAAAACTCACTGAAGTTATAAATGGCTGAGCTCTGTATCAGATAAAGTGCTGTGTGTTACTGCAGGAGTACTAAACACACGTCTTACCCCTGAGCTTCTGCTGTATTGTGTTTGAAGCTCTTTATTAGAGGGATGGACAATAACTGATTCCACAGTTTGTATATTGCTCCCCTGAACATGAATCTTCCTTCCGCCACTGAATGAAGACATTAAAACCAATTCCAGTTAATAATACATAAGAAACAATATTAAAGTACACTATTAACATTTTAATTCCTCACACTAACTTTCCTGCATGTAACTTTGACATACACAAACAGGAAACTGTCAGGAAGCAGTTTGCTCTTACTAAACTAAAGACTAGTCTCGTGACACACGAGTCAGTAAACCACAGCTCTCAGAACTAACGTTAAGACAAAACATGCAGGAAATGACCCGACCCTCACTTCTGCTATTATTTCTTGCTGTCTTGCATATGATTGTTTTTTCATCTGTTCTAACAGTAACTCTGCAGATCTTTACATTGCAAATCTTATTTTCCCACATTAACATCATTCTTGCAAATTCTGTGACTAAAATGGGCTGTATGACATTAGATTAACTAATTAAAATGTGTAACTAATTAAAATCTTAAGGCACTGTTGGGATAGGGAAGCTGATCTGCCAGTGGTCTGAAATGCTCTAACCTGCTCCAGGAGACTGTGGGATGTATTCCTGTACAGCTGGGCTGGGAACTGTAAGTGATGATGCTGTTACCGTGACAACGGTCGTCAGGAGTAACAACACACACTTTCACTGTTCCTTTAGTTCCACTGGGAGGAATGTGGAACCTTAAAGTGTCACTGGAGCGATTAAACACTGGAGCTCTGAAGGGAAACATTCATGCCAGGATATACAGTATCATTTATCACAATCTATGCACATTCGGCGAAATACTAAATTCAAACACACAGAGTCTCACTCTTTAGGAATACAGTCCAGTTCCCCTTGAAAATGGATTTTAGTGACAGATTCCAGGTTTCTTCCTCTTAGTAAAATGTTGTTTCTGCCATGGAAAGAAACTTTGTTGGGCTCTAGAGAGAGAATCTCTGGCTTCTACAGGACACAAAGGGTTGCACATAGAAAAAGAAAGGCCATAAAGGAGAAGAAAAAAATCCATGTCCACTCAATATGACCACAGCAGGTTTAATGAACAGCAGAGGTTAAAAGTAACTTTTATAATAAAAATGATATTATTAGATAACTATAAAATATAACTGTTTACATAATTTAAAAAACATGATGATTGTGACCAATTGTTTTTTGCTGATATGATGTACAAGAAAACAAGTAAAAAACCCCCTCTAACTCTAATATATATTCATTTGAAATAGGAACATACTGAAAAAACAACATCCCTATTCTGTGATGTTTAACACATAATCAGTAACACTTACTCTGTAGTCCATGTCAGAGAATAGATCTTTACATTCATCCTAAAAAGTAGAGAAAAGAGAATTTACTTTCCGAGTTTTCTTTAGACAATGCAATGATATTTCAGCTATCAACAATGAATTAATATAAGCTTGAATCTTTATAAAAGTTACAGTAAAGCTTTAGATTACAGCCCGAAAAGTATGTGAGTGAATACGAAAAGTGTGAATCTGCGGGTTGTAAATTAAAGTGGTGTTTGTTACCCTTTTTGTTGAATATAAAAAGGACGCTGGACAAGAGGTTTATGCACGCAACTCACTTTACTTTCAGAAAACCAGAATGAACTATTTCAGACCAAAACAGCTGCATACTACACATGCAGCAAGGCATCACCAAACGAGATTCATCCGTCCCGAACGGACATAACAATCTTGTTTAATGTAGTTACAGGGTAAGTGTGAATCTACAGGCTGTAAATTAAAGTGGTGTTTGTTCTATGTCTCTAGCTATTCTGTATTATATATTAAAAGAAAATACAAAACACCCGGAAAGGTCCTTGCGTTTACTCATTTTTTACCCTCATGCCATCCAAGATGTATACAACTTTCTTTCTTCAGATGAACACAGAAAAATAAATAATCTAAAGAAAACTAATTTGGGTTCCTAAAAGTTGAAGCATTAAATAACACGTACAGCAATAACTACAGTAATCCATACGACCCCAATGGATGAATCAATGTATTCTGAAGTGAAACTATAAGTGTTTGTACGAAAAATAACAATATTTTAAATTGACTTTCGCTTCCGACCAACAGTCATCTGTACACGCATGAGAGAGTTAAGTTCACGCGTGTAATTTGAAGCGCGATGTAAGCGCGCCGAGAAATTACATTTTTATTTAATATATATATATATTTTATAAGTAATGCTCACAACAGTATAAAAACAATAACATAATATATGATAATAGCAATGAGAAACAAACAAGACTAGAAGACAGAGATGCCAGTTCTTATAGAACGTCATAATAGCTAGACGCTTCTTTACTCTTCAGATTAGATTTACTTTAAGATTAGTAAATTATTAGTAAATTATGAGAGCATTTCTGGGTCTCTTTTAAAAAAAAATTGTACTACAGAATATCAAAAGACATGGGACTCCTCTTAAGATTCATCAGTGGAAATAATGAAAAATAAGAAGAGGAACAAGAGGAGGAGAAACCAAGAGAAACAAAAAAGGGCAAAATGTGTCTCTTTCTGTCAGGACGTTATTAATTTTAAATGAAAAGTTTATTTTAAAAAATGAATAAATGAATAAGAAGACAATAAATTTGTTTTGAAAGTTGTTTTTCAAATACATGTTTCTGAGTGATGTCAGATTTTGCACATGTTTTGTATTGTGCTTACCCTGTAACTACATGAAACAAGAGGGGAACAAACACCACTTTAATTTACAGCTTGTAGATTCACACTTACCCCATAACTACACGGATAATTACCCTTTAATTTAAAAATACTTACAGTATAAATTTGGTCATTTGATAGTTACCCATTTATTCCCCAAATATTTTATATGGTTCCCTTATAGCTACATGTACTTACTTTATAGTTACACTATAATTACCTAAATTTACACTGTAAATTCGCTTTACTTGCGCAGTACTTTCCGGGCTGTAATCTAAAGCGTTACCAAAGGTTACACTATTTCCCAATACGCATTTGCAGTAAAGAAGCATTGGATTGAATTCATTATGTCTCACCTGTATGTTTAACTGTTGCCCAGGTCCATGTGTCCAATCACAACGCTGAGAGGAACGGGACCACTGACACCCAGATGAGATACACTGCACACACCTTAATAAATGCATGTATATGATGTGTTAATATCTGTTATAATTTCTGCACTATGACATTTTTCACACTGCATTTCATTTTCTCACTGTGTATAAGAAGCTTTTGGTGAATTATCTGTGATACTGGAGCAGTTCCTCAGCGTCAGCGTCTCTGTGATCTTCTGATCCTCAAAGGTAACTGTAGCAGAGACTTTTAAACCTGAACAGATTATTAACAAATGTTTATGATTATATATTCTAAATACATAAATGTGCTGTATAAGAATAGCACATACAAAACTTAACTGAAAGAAAACCAACCTTTAGTAGACAGCAGCTCATCAGGAAATCTACAGGAGCATTTTGGGAAAACTGCAGCCGGATCAGACCCGTCACACAGATTCACACTTCCTGTGGTGAAGGAACATGAGAAGGCGGGATTCCCTGTGCTCTCCAGACTTAAGGCAATATGTAATGTAATCTATGAGGAGAGGATAATGGTTGGTAAAAAACAGTCTTGTAAATAAATTCTAAACAATAATAAGCAAATACATTTAGATAACAATGTCTACCTTTCTAGAAGATTTCTCTGTCATCTGAAAAGAAAGCAGCTGCGTCTGAAGAGTCTTTTGGAATGGACACCCATGAAGTATTTAAGCATTCATCTTGAGTAGAACATCTAGATAAAAAGCAGCATCAAGGGCTTGCATAGAGTAGTCGAGAGATCCACTACTTCAACCACTAGTCGGCGCTGTCGGGAACAATCGACTACTCGAGCGTGCATTAAATTAATTCAAAATAGCGAACGTCACCAACAGACACAAAGTAATTCATCAAGGATGACAAAAATATCGTAATTTGCCAACTCTGGAAGAATACTTTAAAGTACAACAGCAGTACGACAGCTCTGCTCAACCATCTAAGATTGAAACATCCAACAACAAAGGCAAATGCTAGTGAGACGCACACCACGAAGCAAACGAGCATTGGTGAATTCCGTAAACGCCGGATTACAGAGAGACAGGTAATAACAGGTGGACAATAACTTGTGGATTTCATAGTAAAGCCCTACACGGGCCAGAGACGCTCAGGCCCGTGTAACAACCATCAGTTTAATGACAATTATTTGCATTCAATTATCAGAATTATATTCGTATAAGCTGATATGTAAAGAAACAGTGGTGGCTACAATCGGAATGAACTGTCAATAGTGATATTGTATAGCTAAGAGTGGTCCAGACCAACCTTAGTATGACTTACAGAAGGTATTCTTAACAAAGAACGTGTACTAACGTTAAGATACACCTTAAGGTATAACTTAAGAATGACGTAGAGTTAAGAAGGTTTCAGGAAATCCAGCCCATAAACAGGTCCGAAGCCCAGTGTCATGAGAAATAAGGCTTGTTTGAGATGCGCCTCGCCTCGCCTGAAATTCAGCCGAGACTAGGCGGCTGCAGTGAGGGGAGGAGTGAAAAAAGTGCAGGCAAGCCGGACAGTTCTCTCTTCTCGTAGTGGATCAGACACCTGCGAGATCAAAGGCGGATATCGCGGGATTCACACTCGTGCGCTTTGTTGCTGATAAACTGGATGTAATTTACGTTCTGTTACTTTTATATGAAAATAAAATATTATGAACAAGACACCCAAAGTTTTTGTTATTTATTTCCATTCGAAAGACGTGTTTATCAATAATTTTTACTTTAATTAGGCCTACATAGGCCTACATGTTTTTATATATATATATTTTGTTATAAATATGACAACAATCACATAACCCACAGAGAGATCGCCTTTGTTAGAGAGTTTGGGAATATTCACACATAAAAACATGATATCAGAGTTTTAAAATCAAACATTTAAAAAAAGAACCATACATCACGGTTGTTTAAACCAATAAGCATTAAGCTGTGTCGTCAGCAAGTCGTTTCCCATCATGCTTTTGCTCCGCGCAGTCGGTGGAGAGCAACTGCGCTCGACTGCAAAATCCGACACATCCGCCTTTCGCTCGCGAGAGTTTTTTGACATACGTCGGCATGACATCAGAGCAAGGCGGACCGCCCTCGGACACTTTTCTAACCGGCATGCATCTCGCGCTGATCACCGGTGATCGGTTGTGCGCAGATTTCGCTCATCTCAAACAAGCCTAATCTTTTACTGTCTATGAGGCAATTGGGGGGACGTGGAGGCATAAACGCAGATAGAGATGTTGTAGATCCTGCTTCATTCGTCAAAAGTTGCTCCTGCTCACCCTCTCTGTCTCTGCAAGATTCGGTGATTCAGATTTCACTTTGCACAACTACTAGAAGACTTGCCACTGTCGGACAGGCTGATCACGTCACATCTACGTCGTCAAGCTCAGTCTGAGGCTGCGCAGTACGCTCAGCCATCAGGAACTAAAGGAAGTGAGTGCTTCTATCTGACTTCAATTCTCCCCGTTGAAGTCAATGGAGTCGCTCTGTCCATTTCTTTTACTGTCTATGGTATAAACTAAGCTAATCGGGTAGCTGTATGCTATGCTAGTGTGATGCCCACTAAAGTGTTATCACATTTGTGGTAGTTTTCTGTAATTTTATAATTAATATTTTAAATAATTGGTCAGGGGTAATGAACCTGTTTCCACCACCATTCTTTCACAAAATTATTTTATATATAGGGCAGGAGAAATTGTGGAGTTCGCCAGCAGGGGGTAGAGTAGCGCTTATGGTGCTTCAGGGGAGCGTTACGTCAGTTTGGTCCGCTTTGCGGTTGCCCTCTTTCTGCTGAGCGAGATGAAAAACAGATGCTGAGTTTGCCCTGTCTCACTTATTTCTCCTGTTTCCAGGTTGGTGGGATAGTAAATTAAGCTAAATACCTGAAGTGGAATATGCTGACATGTCACTGAATGTTTAAATGTCCGCTAATAAGGCTGTTTTATGGATATGTGGACATATATGTAAATATGGCAGTAGCCGCATTTTCGCGCCGGTTAACGCCACCTGTTGCTGCCAAAGTCACGTCAGAGAGAGTTTTATTTTTAGCTCCTTGAACATTCTTGTAAAGTCTCGATACGTTTGAAATGTATGATGTTGATGTAAAATGTTATCAGCGAATATTAAAAACTGAGTTTGCATAATGGTTAAAAAGTAAGGTTAAATACAAATGTGATGTATTTTACAAAGTGGTTAAAAATAAGTTAAAATTCTGTCAGCTCATGCACTTTGGGGAAGAGGAAAAGAAATGACTTTAGCTGGAAATGGAAAATGCATTTGAGAACTATATGTAATTGTTAAATTAAGCCATGTTATATTTTGAGTTGGAAAGAGACAACTTACAGAGTAACATTGGTTATGACAATTGGTTATTGTCATTTTGATTTATGTAATCACCCAAAATGTATAATTCAGTATTTGCTGAAACCTGGGGAAAAAAAGGGACAACTTGTATTTTATTTTGAAGTTATGTTTGTTTCATAGTGAACATTGAGTGTTTGTATCAGAGGAGGATTTAAATGGTGAATGTCTAATAAATCCTCTCTGCCCTTTTTCTGCTGAGCGAGATGAAAAACAGATGCTGAGTTTGCCCTGTCTCACTTATTTCTCCTGTTTCCAGAGAGAGCATATAAGCTGTTTATGTGGTACCAGCCGGTACCTGTAACAGTTTATTGGGGGCTCGGTCCGGGATCACTTCCACCTTGTGGCCGGAGGCTGATCCAGTGATATTGCAACCTTGGACCAAAAGTGACCTGATGCAACCAGCGAGCTGCAGCCAGTGAAAAAGATCTCCAGATACCATCGATGCTGACTACGGATGTAGAGGTTACCTGTAATGAATAAAGAATAATGACTGTGCCGTGCTGAAATCACCACTCATCAAGAACAGCGTGTGAATTGTGATCCTGGACTCTTGTGGCCAAGTGCGAGGAATTGGGAAGCAGTATGGCGGATGGTGAGAGGAAAAGGTTGGTGTGGGCCATCAAAAAGACCCTTCTCACTCTGTCTGTAGATGAACTGTTCCAGATTGCCAAGTCAGTGGGTCCAGTGCCAGGAATGGACGAGTCTCACGTCAAGTCGACAGATGAGGAGGATTGTTTCGAGTACATTTGCAGTTTCATGTCCAGTGAGCCTTTACTGGAGTTAGAGGATTCTGGGATGGCACATTTATTGAACTTAAGGGAGTTGATTGACATAGTCATTCAGGGTCGTGCTTCACAAGTTTTTGTAGTAATTGAGGGATCGGGCAGGGGGGATGTAAGTCATGCTAACGATAATGTTAACCCAACTGATGATAGTGATGCTACCAATATTGGGATGACTAATACAACCCACATGGCACTATCTACTGCTAGTGACACACATGACACAGAGCTGCAGAAAATAGTTACTAGCTATGAGGAGCTGAGTAAGAAAATTATGCAGTACAAACAAACACCCACTCCACAGTCCGTACCTCAGTCATCTATAAAGATAGAACGCACCACACAGAGTAGTAACGAAGCAGGCACCAGAGGTTTAAGTGAACACTCTACACCAATAACACATGACAAGTTGCTCTCCTTAAGAGAGTTGTCTTACCTTCATCGCAGGGAACTGAAGATCCAGGGGGGTCAGATTGGGGACCAGGGGTCAGATCTCAGCTATAACAGTGTCTGTCGGCAGATGGAAGACGGTTTAAAGGAGCAGTTCAGTGATGCAGAGGTTGTAAGAGCCGTCCTCAAAGTCATCAAGCCAGGAACGTTTAAAGACATGTTGATGAATAAGGATGATCTGACTGTAGAAGAGCTAAAAGCCTTCCTCCACTCCCACATGGGTGAGCAAAGTAACACTGAGCTGTTCCAGGAACTCATGTGCACCAAACAGAAAGACAATGAGACACCCCAACAGTTCCTATACAGAGTCATAGGACTTAAGCAGAAGATTATGCTGGCCTCTAAACACGCTGACACAGATGTCAAGTACAGTGCAAGCACAGTGCAGGATGTGTTCCTTCACACCGTGTATCAGGGCCTAGGTCATAAACATGATGATGTCCGCAGAGAGCTGAAGCCATTGCTTGTGGACACCAGAGTATCGGATGAGGCGATCTTAAAACAGATGAAGAAAGTGATGTGTGATGAAAGTGAAAGGCAGCGAAGGCTAGGTCCTGCCACCCGCCAAAGACTAACCAATGTGCACAGTGCTCAGTCTGAAGTCAAGGCTGCGCAGTGTTCCGGTGTAAAGGAGAAGGCGCCAAAAACAGATGTGATCCAGCAGTTAACTGAAAGACTTGAACAGCTTACAAGTACAGTTGAGCTCATGAGACAGTCAATGCAGATACAGGTGGCAGGACAGTTCAACCACAATGGGAAAGGTAGAGGAGAACGCAGGAGAGAGAAACCATATGGCTGTGACAAGTGCGTGGAGCAAAATCGTCCCGACTGCTCTCACTGTTTCCACTGTGGTGAAGAAGGCCACCGGGCAGTGGGCTGTCTAAAGAGACCCACACGTCAGGGAAATTGGAGCCGGTCCCTGCCGGGGGACAAACAGTGACCGGGTCTCAGCGATCGTCCCAACCTGACACATGTCATACTGATCAACCTGGAATTGAAAGACTGAAAAAAGACAAGATAATGGAAAAGAAACGGAAACAATCAAACAAGACAACAAATCCATTAACTTATGACTTACCTCACAGCAAAAGGGAACGTCTAGCCAAACTCATTGGAAGGAGAGCTCTCACCCATTGTAACCTGAATGGATTAGCAGTCAGTGCTCTGCTAGACACTGGGGCTCAAGTCAGTATGATTGATAGAGACTGGAAGAGTAAATATCTACCTGACACTCCTGTTAGGCCACTTAGTGACCTTATAGGTGACGAAGACGAGTTAAGGGTGTATGCAGTGAACGGTGATGTCCTCCCATTTGATGGCTGGGTTGCCCTTACAGTCAATTTGATGGGGAATGAGGACCCTAATCTGTCAATCACTGTGCCTTTTCTTGTCAGCAGTCTTGTTCTGGAGAGACCACTGTTGGGTTTCAACGTGCTGGAAGAGATGATACAAGAACGACCTGAAAAGCTGATTTCAACCCTCGTTGTCCTACTTTGTAATGCCTTGTGTATACCAGCAGAGAAGGCAGAGCTAATGGTGAGCTTCATCCAAGCCAGCAAACCCTCCGTGCAGGTTGGGCGCCTACGGACGGGCAGACAGGACATGGTTATCCCAGCTGGTCAGGTAACCTGGGTCAAGTGCCAAGTTCCTCCCCACATGAGTACATCTGACGTAGTCTTTCTATTTGAGCCTGATGACAACAATGTGCAGTTGAATGAACTGGACGTAGGTGAAGGTCTGTTGGAGGTACAAAATCCAAGAAAACCTTATGTAGCTGTACCTGTGGGTAACAACACTAAACATGCAGTAACTCTGCCAAGGAAGACAGCACTGGGCGGCATCCACAGTGTTGAAAAGGTGATCGCAACAGACCCACTGGAAGCACCCGAGCCCACAGTGACCGTCAACAGTGTGGTATCAACACCTGTTGGTGCCCGCCCCTCGTCATGGCAACCTCCCATCGACCTCAGACACCTTGATGATAAACAAAGGGAAAAAGTCAACAAAATGCTGTGTGAAGAAGCCGGGGCTTTCGCACATGACAGTGATGATATTGGATGCATAACAAGCTTACAAATGTCGATCGCCCTCACAGATGAAATCCCTGTACAGAGAGCATACTCAGCAGTCCCGAAGCCACTGTTTAAAGAGATAAAGGAGTACGTGCAGGAGCTGCTGATGAGAGGCTGGATTGTTAAATCCAAGTCCCCCTATGCTGCCCCAGTTGTCTGTGTTAGGAAGAAGGATGGCAGCCTACGTCTTTGTATCGATTATCGCCTCCTGAACAAAAAGACTGTGCCTGATCGACATCCACTGCCCAGAATACAAGACCTGACAGACACATTGGGGGGCTACACCTGGTTTAGCATCCTGGACCAGGGAAAAGCCTACCATCAGGGTTTCATCGCAGAGGGGTCACGTCACCTAACAGCCTTCGTCACCCCGTGGGGCCTCTATGAATGGGTCCGTATCCCATTCGGACTCTCAAATGCCCCAGCAGCATTTCAGCGGAGCATGGAGGAGGTGCTAGGCACCCTCAGGGATGAATGCTGCATCCCTTATCTGGATGACGTGCTCTGTTACGCGAGATCATTCGATGAACATGTGGAGGCCCTCCGCAAAGTGCTCCAGGCTCTTCAACAGCACGGAGTAAAACTGCGACCTGAGAAATGTGAGCTCTTCAGACAAGAAGTCAGGTATGTGGGGCGCCTTGTATCAGCTGACGGTGTCAAGATAGACCCACGTGACCTTGAGGCAGTCAAAACCTTGACAAGCAAGACACCACAGACAGTTGGTGAAGTAAGGAAGCTGACCGGCTTTTTGGGATATTATCGCTCCTACATCCAGGATTTTTCCAGAATCGCAAAGCCAATCTATGAGCTTCTCCAAACTAAGTCCGGGAAAACCACCAAACGGCCACAGCTGCCTTCCCGACAGCCTGTTGACTGGACCACTCAACATCAGGAAGCTTTAGAGCAACTGGTCACTCTCCTTATAACCCCACCCGTCTTAGCGTATCCTGATTTCAACCTACCGTTCACACTGCATACAGACGCCTCAGACCAGGGCCTGGGGGCTGTCCTCTATCAGCGCCAGAATGGAAAGCTGAGAGTCATTGGCTATGGTTCGAGGACTTTGACACCTGCCGAACGTAACTACCACCTGCACAGTGGAAAACTGGAGTTCCTCGCATTGAAATGGGCTGTGTGTGAAAAGTTCCGGGACTACCTGTATTATGCTCCCCATTTCACAGTGTACACGGACAACAACCCCCTGACCTATATCATGAGTACAGCAAAACTCAATGCTGTTGGACACCGGTGGGTGGGGGAACTCTCAGATTTCCAGTTCGACATCAGGTATAGGCCTGGAAAATCAAACGTGGATGCAGACACACTGTCTCGGCTTCCCTTGGACATGGAGAAATATGAGGTGGCGTGTACAGAGGAGTTCTCGGATGAGGCAGTGCATACTACATGGGATGGGAGTCAGGCAGCAGAACGGAAGGATGTGGCCTGGGTTGCTGCACTTAACATGTGTTCCCCGGATCCTCCACCACAACCTCATTATCACCTACCAGTTATCAGCCATGATGATCTTGTACAGGCTCAAAGAGAGGATCAAGCCATAGGCAAGGTTATTGAATTGAAGGAGTCAAACACCAAGCTAACAGATGACATACGCCAAACTCTAAGTGGAGCCACCCGAAAACTGTTGCATGAGTGGAGTAAGTTGCAACTTGAAGACGGCCTCCTTTACAGAAGGACAAACCAGCAAAAGCAGTTAGTCCTCCCTCAGAAACTCAGGCCGATTGCTCTGAAGTACCTACACAATGAGATGGGTCATGTAGGCACAGAAAGAGTGCTCCATCTTGCTCGTGAAAGATTTTACTGGCCCTTTATGGCTAAAGAAATTGAAGACTATGTCACCCGAAAATGTCCCTGTATCAGGTCTAAGAAACCCACGACCCACACGAGAGCTCCTATGGGCAGCATCACATCTAACTTCCCTTTAGAACTTGTGTGTATTGACTATTTGCATCTGGAAACCAGTTGTGGGGGATATGAATATATTCTAGTAGTACTTGATCACTTCACTAGATTTGCCCAGGCATATCCCACGAAGAACAAAAGCGGGAAAACAGCTGCTGAGCGCATCTTCAGTGATTTCATACCTCGGTTCGGATATCCATCCAAGCTACATCATGACCAGGGTCGTGAATTTGAGAACAAACTGTTCCAATCATTACAGCGGTTGTCAGGGGTTGGCCACTCGCGGACGTCGCCCTATCACCCACAAGGCAACCCAGCTGAGCGGTTGAACCGCACCATCCTCCAGATGTTAAGAACATTGACTGATAGTGAGAAACGACGGTGGAAGGATCACCTCCCGCACATTATACACGCATACAATTGCACCAGACATGAATCAACTGGCTACTCACCGTTTTTTCTCCTTTACGGCCGTCACCCGCATCTCCCCGTCGACCTGCTGTTTGGATTGGTTGGAGAAAGGGAACCATACTCACCTAGAGGATTTGCAGAAAAATGGGCTAAAAAGATGTCAGAAGCCTACCACATTGCTGGCGAGAATAGCAAAAAGTCCAGCGCAAGGGGAAAAGTGACATATGATAAGAAAGCAAGAGGGGTTGTACTGCAACCAGGGGACAGAGTTCTGGTCCGGAACCTCAGTGAACGTGGAGGGCCCGGAAAATTTAGGGCATACTGGGAGAAGACTATATACATAGTCAAATGTCAACTTGCTGAGAATCCAGTGTACGTTGTTTGCCCTGAAACGGGAGACAAACAGAAAAGCAGGACGCTGCACCGTAATCTCCTGTTGCTGGTGAACGACTTACCTATCGATGTCACTCCCCCTGACACCAGATCGATTTCTGAGAAGAAAACACATAACAGACAAAACCAAGAGAGGATGACAGACACTCAAAGACAAGCAGACACAAGTGATGACAGTGAAAATGATTCAGATGATGATTCTGGCTCGGGATACTGGTTAAGGAGACTAACCGAAACTATAGAGGGAAGACCTGTTACCTACCAGGAGCAACTCACCAGGTATCCAGAGATTCAGGGGTTGAAACCAGCACCTGTAAGGGGAGAAAGTCATACTGTACCTGAACACTTATCAAATCCGACTGAGAAGAGACACCAAGCAGATGAAAACCTACCTTTACCCACTGGTCCTGTGGAAGGGGAGGAAAACAATGGACACCAAGACTCTGATCAAGAAGCTCGCCCTTTGACCCCTCCTGTAGAGTACACTCAGTCAGACGTGAGACGGCCTGTTCGTGAGAAAAGGCCACGCCGTTTTCTCACATACGAGTCATTAGGTGAGCCATCAGTCCAGACGCACGCCACAGTTAACTCAGTGACCGGATACACAGCACCCTATATACCTGTCATAGAAGCATCTCAACACACTATACCTGCACACTCACACTTTCCATACATCCCGCCTTTTGGTATGCCATATTCACGCCCACTCCTTTACTCCCACACACCGTGCATGCCATACCCTTACCAAGCACCAGCCACATACATTTCACCTACCATGCTTGTTTGTTGAACAGTGATTTGAGAATCAAAGTTAAGAGTTAGAAAAGTTAAACTGTTTGGGAATGATTTTTGGAAATGTCGGGAGCCATTCTTCTCTGTCAGGGAGCGTGTGATGCCCACTAAAGTGTTATCACATTTGTGGTAGTTTTCTGTAATTTTATAATTAATATTTTAAATAATTGGTCAGGGGTAATGAACCTGTTTCCACCACCATTCTTTCACAAAATTATTTTATATATAGGGCAGGAGAAGTTGTGGAGTTCGCCAGCAGGGGGTAGAGTAGCGCTTATGGTGCTTCAGGGGAGCGTTACGTCAGTTTGGTCCGCTTTGCGGTTGCCCTCTTTCTGCTGAGCGAGATGAAAAACAGATGCTGAGTTTGCCCTGTCTCACTTATTTCTCCTGTTTCCAGGTTGGTGGGATAGTAAATTAAGCTAAATACCTGAAGTGGAATATGCTGACATGTCACTGAATGTTTAAATGTCCGCTAATAAGGCTGTTTTATGGATATGTGGACATATATGTAAATATGGCAGTAGCCGCATTTTCGCGCCGGTTAACGCCACCTGTTGCTGCCAAAGTCACGTCAGAGAGAGTTTTATTTTTAGCTCCTTGAACATTCTTGTAAAGTCTCGATACGTTTGAAATGTATGATGTTGATGTAAAATGTTATCAGCGAATATTAAAAACTGAGTTTGCATAATGGTTAAAAAGTAAGGTTAAATACAAATGTGATGTATTTTACAAAGTGGTTAAAAATAAGTTAAAATTCTGTCAGCTCATGCACTTTGGGGAAGAGGAAAAGAAATGACTTTAGCTGGAAATGGAAAATGCATTTGAGAACTATATGTAATTGTTAAATTAAGCCATGTTATATTTTGAGTTGGAAAGAGACAACTTACAGAGTAACATTGGTTATGACAATTGGTTATTGTCATTTTGATTTATGTAATCACCCAAAATGTATAATTCAGTATTTGCTGAAACCTGGGGAAAAAAAGGGACAACTTGTATTTTATTTTGAAGTTATGTTTGTTTCATAGTGAACATTGAGTGTTTGTATCAGAGGAGGATTTAAATGGTGAATGTCTAATAAATCCTCTCTGCCCTTTTTCTGCTGAGCGAGATGAAAAACAGATGCTGAGTTTGCCCTGTCTCACTTATTTCTCCTGTTTCCAGAGAGAGCATATAAGCTGTTTATGTGGTACCAGCCGGTACCTGTAACACTAGTATTAAGAACGAGATGTGCTTGATTTCACAACTTATAGCTTTGGTTATATACTAGTATATGAAACATGCTTTGCAAGACGTTAAAGACTATTTTAACACAATTTAAACAATACAAATCAAAACGTGATTTTGTAAGAATTGTAATCAGGCTCTGAACAGATTACCCATTAAAAGTTCTTTCAGTCAATAGAATCGCTCTGGGGTCCTAAGCGGATACTATTCCACAGTAGGACACGATTTCTCATGACACCGGCCCGCATGTGAGGTATGACGTGAAAACTGGCCCGACGCTCGGGCGTGAAAATTCAGAGCTTAATATTTATAGTGAAGGATAAGACCACTCTCTGCAGTTTCAGGAGAGGGGGGAATTATCAGCTTCTTTGAACCCAGTTACACTGTTCCATCGAATGCTACTCTGGATGTACGTATTATTTGGCTTTACTCTGTTACATGAATATTTAAATATAATGTCTTAATTATAATGTAGGCTATTGAGAGTTTACTTATGTACTGTAATTGTTGCATTAAGTTATGAATTAATAAACATTTCATGTCTTTTTCATTTATTTCTGTATGACTATTTCATTACTTTTAATTTACAGTAGCATGAACCACGAGTAGTCAAGTAACTCGAGTATTGTTTTGATAAGAAATCGACTAGCAGAAATCAGTAGTCGTGCAACCCCTCAACCAAATTTTGACATACAGATCTGTTTGACACTGCTCATCATGTCCATCATGTTATGATAAGGAGTTAACACACTGTTCTACAATGAACCATTAGGCATGTGATGATGCAGCCAAGAGCTCATGTGTGATGTGTGAAAAGTCACATGTGGTAAAGGCAAGCTGACCTCTGTGCATTCACACACCAGCCGCAGAGAGGATCCAGAGCAGCTCTGCAGTCTTTCAGAGAGCTGTATTTTGCACACTGAACCACAGAAACTCTTCTTAACTACATGAACAACGTGAGCAGAAAGAGACAAGTATGACGATTCAGTGTAACAAAAACAGAGTATCTGACATACTGCCAATGGTTTGCAAATTTCTAAACCTCACCTCTTTCCCCAGAGCAATGTAGATATGCTTGAAATCTACTGGATCAAAGTGCATTCTGGAAAGCATTGCTCGTTCTTCATCAGATTTGTACAGCACTATTGGACAGCCTGGTGTGAATTTCTCATCCAAAACCAACTAGAAATACAAACAGCATCATTATCCAAACTTAATTCAAATCAAATACATGTGTCTTCTTTGAAACAACGTTAATCTGAAGTTAAACCTGTCTGGTAGGTTTAATTTAAGCCTCAATTTAGTCCTGGAGTATCTCTAGTCTTCCTCCAGGAAATCAGTTTATTAAACTCTGGACTATAAGTACAGGACTATTTTAAACCATGACAGAGAAAGCAGATTTCTGTTAATCTGGTTTAAAGGGCCATTTTATTCAGGACTAGGCTTAATCTCTGTCCGGGAAACCGCCACAATGTGTTTATCTGTTACCAAATTTATCAAGGTGTTATCAAGTTACTATTGTAGAGATTAGTGTTGCTATCAGCTAAATGCTGCTAAAGACATTTCATTATGGAATATGTGAATGGCCAAATCCACAGAAATAATATATTTTTTCTCTCTCAACAGTAAGTTTGGGTAAGAAACCACTTGTTGTGTTTGCAGTAGTTATAGGCCTATCATATTAATGTCATGACAATTTTTCCTCCTCTAGAGTTCATTTTCATGACCACGTGAATAAAGCCCCACAAACACACAGGCCAGGATTGCAATAACAAGAAACTTGTTTACTTACTTACAGCCTTATTCTATCTACAGAGGAGGGTAGGTCAAAACTTTGTTAAAAGTAAGATATGAGGCAGACCTTTATCAGTTGACCATCACTGGTTCCTATGAACAGCCCAATCCAGGATCCACTTCTAACTGCTGCCACTGATGACATTGAGCTGGACTTGAACACCACAGAGAGCGGCTGAAGGTTACTACCAGTCTGCAACACAAAAATACAATTATAACTTTAGTGAATAGTGAAATTAGGTTTTGTCATGCAGCATATTATAGGCTACTGTATGTACTACAATTATTATATATAGCTAACTCAAATCAATAAAATACTTAACATTTGTAAAAAAAACATGTATATTGAGCACATGAATGCTGATTTTCCAACCTCAGAATCACATTTTTCACCAGAAGCGCAGAAACCCTTCACTTTGCCTTGAACTGTACTGATGTTGTACAGAGCCAGCGCGGTGTTCTCTGGATCCTGCTGGTCCTGCGCACTGAACACACCTGCCCAAATAACGGCACTGACTGAGGGAATAACGGTGGAGGCGACGAGCACTGGACGAGCTTTATCACTGCAGCACTGTATCGTCGCAGCCTGTAGGGATTTGAAGATGCCTGTCTTTTTTCTTTTAGAGTTGTCCATCCACAGGAGGTGCACTTTCCTCTCAGAGTTAGTCTTTGCATTGACAAATAAGTACAACTCTGAGGGAGAAACTCTCTGGAATCCATCAATAAACTCCACATCTCTCGCGGTGCTCTGGATGGAGGAGGTTGGTCCGTCCTCTATGGTAGAGAAAATCCCTCCAACTTGAGACTGTAAAGTGTTCCACAAGTTAACAACAGGATACGGAGAGTTTCCATCATCGTCCTTTTTCCCAACCAAAATGTACCTACTGGTGCTTGTACCTGTTATGAACGCAACAGATTTCTCATTCTGTCTCAGTCCTACCGATAAATAACTTTCATAGTAAATACTGTTTGTAATGTCATTGAGGTCAAGAACTTCACAGTATCCATCTGTAAAGGTCCCACAGGTTATCAGGGTGTCGTTGTCGTCAAAAGGCACCAGAATGTTGACTGTATTTTGATGAGTGGCATTAGTGATGTCCTTCCTCTTCTCCTCAGAAAGATCGAGTCTCATCTGATGAAGTCTCTGGTCAGTAAGAACGAACAACTTACTTTTACCAACTACAAAGTCCTTGACATCTCCATCAAAGTTCACCACATCATCGCAAATGCAATGTTTCAAAAGTACAAGTATTCCAAGTAAGTATCCTCTCATCTTAAATATCTGAATGAGCAGTTGGACAGGCCTTCTGTTGTGAGATCTAGTCACAGTGATCAACTGCGCTCAGATGCGTCCGCTGGTGAAGTGAGTGGAAGTGAAAGAAGTGCTGTGAGAGGAGGGCTGGGGTCTAAATGCTACAGAGAAATTGTAGCCTACTTTCTGAAACGTTTATTAACTCTCCAAAAAGTACTTGAGTGAAAAAAACTATCTGCTTTCATTTGTATACCAAAGCATAAAGTTAAAAAGTAGAATAGACCTAAATGCTTTAGAAATTGTAAGATGACATCAAGAGGAATGTTTTTTCCCCCTACAGAGTTTGTAAAACAACTTGTTTAATATTCATATTAGTGTTATGACACCTAAGGCTCTTGAAAATAAATATAATAGGCCTACAAATATCGTACTGGACACAAATATCACACACTTCACAGATGATAGAAAAAGCAGGCCTACATTTGTAGCCTTCAGTATATATGCAAGAAAGTGGGCTATATAGCCTATAGATGATGACTAGTTTTAGGACATACTACAACTTCTTTAAATTGAAAATCATTATAATTTAACTCATCAGTTCATGCAACACAGTCTGGCATTATAATGATGATGTCAATAATAACAAAAACAGATCAAATCAATTTTAGTTTTTGTGTTATTCAATTTAAATATATGTATTTGTCAATGGATTTTATTCAAAGCGATTAGTTAAATTGCTTAAAACACACTTACTCAGTTCAAGTTTCCTCTGGGAATGGGTCGATATTATGTTAGGGTTGCTATAGTGCTATGTTTGAGCTAAAGAATGTTTTTGGCAATCGTTCCTCCTCATTTTCAAGTTTAAATTTATCAGAGGCACTGATAAAATAGCACGGGCAGTTGTGGTGTATAGGCCTATGTTGTATTTTCTCAGCTGAACTAAGCTGATATTTGCACACTTTTGTATGTGTTATTGAATGAAAAGTTAGGAAATATAATGGCACTACTATGAAATATTACAATTATAATCACAGCCGCCACTGCATTCAATGTTTGTTAAATGTGGAATCTCCATAGTAAACAACATGGACATGTGATGATGACACATATCGAACAATTCAGATCTGTGTTTAGAAGACCTTTTAAGGTATATATCATGTTAGACATATATAGACATAAAGTATGTTATATTATATTATATTTTATAGTATAACTGTACTGTGTGCTCTGAAATGTGTGCTGGTGACTTGCAGAACTAAAAGCATGTTAGTGTAAGTTAATGTGTGCTTGTTCATTTAAATCAGACCAGAATCTTTTTAATGGGTTTTATATGTTTATATTAAGTACGAGTTGTAAAGCAGTAGGCCTATACTGATAACATACATCAGATTAATAACATTTTGTGGGTGTTCGATGAAAAAGATAAAATGAAAGCATTCTCCTACAAAATAACTGAACTGCAGTACTAAATATGAGACCAGTCCTCTGCAGTAACTTTAAATTGATTGCTTTGTGATTAATAAATGAGTATATAGCGCCACCTGCTGTTCAGTCTCAGGATTTCTCTCACAGAAGTTGTTGAACAGTCAAAGCATATGCCAAAACATAATTGTATTATGTACAATATATATAAAGAAGAATATAAAATAAAATGAACAAACTACATAAATGTATAAAATTCCATAGAAATACACAGACATAAAAAGTATACGAGTCTCTAGTCTTAGGAATAGAAAATAATGATGGGGTTCTTTTGAGAATTTCTTTGCTCTTTCATACTTGGCCAGGCGTGTTCTGTGGCCTGAGGCAGAACAAATCCTTTTTATTTCCCATCCCGAGAACATAATTCCCAATCGTGATCTGAAATGAAAATGAGAGCAATGTCTTTTCATCTCATAAAGTTGAGTGAGATTTACATTGAACTTAACACAGCTGTGTTTGCAGCTAAAGTTAAATTATGAACTTCCATGTCTATAGATTTAGCAAAGAATTGAAAATATCAAGAACATACGTACAGTTATTGAGTCCACTGCTGTGACGGCTCTTGATTCTCCTTTAATCTTACAGATAATGGCATTGTACTCAAGCATCTCCAAAACACACTGATACTGCCGATCTCCCTGATAACCCATCACGTTCACCTCACTCATACTCAAATTCAATGCATCTGCCTTTTTCTGAGAAACAGATCCATAAGATTCATTTGTGTTAATTCAAATTCTAAAGAGTAGATCTTGCTCAGTTTAATCATTCTTTACCTGAATGTTCACCAGTAGATAGTTGGCCACCTGGAAGGTGGTAAATACAGTGAATTCTGGATCAGGTTTGTAGGATAAATAATACCCACAATCCACAGTGGAGTTTCCAACTTTCATTAACAAGCTAAACAGACCACTGCCATCATAACGGGGGGAGTGAAACCACACGTCCTGAGAAAAGAGAGACAATGAAGATATGACTGTAATATGACTTTTATTAAATGTTTGTTCCTTGATCCTTTGACATAAGAGTTTTTACATACTAATACATACATACAAGAGTTTGTCATACTACAAGTTTCTGATCTCAGAAATTCACTAGGAAATTCGCATTTGCTGATTTTCGACTTCCTCCTCAATGTGACGTCACACTGTTAATATTTGTTAATATTTGTAAGTGAACCTCAAGGAACACATTTATATAATATAAAATGCATGTTGTCACCATTTAAAAAAATCTATTGCATATTTAGAGTCACTAAAGTTAATTTAACAATTTTATGAGCAGATAAATGACAAATTCTTCCAAATAAGACCTCATGCACTACATGTGTGAATCTGGGCTGTTTGAAAACTCACTGAAGGTATAAATAACTGAGCTCTGTATCAGATAAAGTGCTGTGTGTTACTGCAGGAGTACTAAACACACGTCTTACCCCTGAGCTTCTGCTGTATTGTGTTTGAAGCTCTTTATTAAAGGGACGGACAATAACTGATTCCACAGTTTCCATATTGCTCCCCTGAACATGAATCTTCCTTCCGCCACTGAATGAAGACATTAAAACCAATTCCAGTTAATAATACATAAGAAACAATATTAAAGTAGAGTATTAACATTTTAATTCCACCCACTAACTTTCCTGCATGTAACTTTCACATACACAAACAGGAAACTGTCAGGAAGCAGTTTGCTCTTACTAAACTAAAGACTAGTCTCGTGACACACGAGTCAGTAAACCACAGCTCTCAGAACTAACATTAAGACAAAACATGCAGGAAATGACCCGACCCTCACTTCTGCTTTTATTTCTTGATGTCTTTATGAGTGTTTTTTCATCTGTACATTGCAAATCTTATTTTCCCACATTAACATCATTCTTGCAAATTCTGTGACTAAAATGGGCTGTATGACATTAGATTAACTAATTAAAATGTGCTGTTTTCATCTTAAGGCACTGTTGGGATAGGGGAGCTGATCTGCCAGTGGTCTGAAATGCTCTAACCTGCTCCAGGAGACTGTGGGATGTATTCCTGTACAGCTGGGCTGGGAACTGTAAGTGATGATGCTGTTACCGTGACAACGGTCGTCAGGAGTAACAACACACACTTTCACTGTTCCTTTAGTTCCACTGGGGGGAATGTGGAACCTTAAAGTGTCACTGGAGCGATTAAACACTGGAGCTCTGAAGGGAAACATTCATGCCAGGATATACAGTATCATTTATCACAATCTATGCACATTCGGCGAAATACTAAATTCAAACACACAGAGTCTCACTCTTTAGGAATACAGTCCAGTTCCCCTTGAAAATGGATTTTAGTGACAGATTCCAGGTTTCTTCCTCTTAGTAAAATGTTGTTTCTGCCATGGAAAGAAACTTTGTTGGGCTCTAGAGAGAGAATCTCTGGCTTCTACAGGACACAAAGGGTTGCACATAGAAAAAGAAAGGCCATAAAGGAGAAGAAAAAAATCCATGTCCACTCAATATGACCACAGCAGGTTTAATGAACAGCAGAGGTTAAAAGTAACTTTTATAATAAAAATGATATTATTAGATAACTATAAAATATAACTGTTTACATAATTTAAAAAACATGATGATTGTGACCAATTGTTTTTTGCTGATATGATGTACAAGAAAACAAGTAAAAAACCCCCTCTAACTCTAATATATATTCATTTGAAATAGGAACATACTGAAAAAACAACATCCCTATTCTGTGATGTTTAACACATAATCAGTAACACTTACTCTGTAGTCCATGTCAGAGAATAGATCTTTACATTCATCCTAAAAAGTAGAGAAAAGAGAATTTACTTTCCAAGTTTTCTTTAGACAATGCAATGATATTTCAGCTATCAACAATGAATTAATATAAGCTTGAATCTTTATAAAAGTTACAGTAAAGCTTTAGATTACAGCCCGAAAAGTATGAATCTGCGGGTTGTAAATTAAAGTGGTGTTTGTTACCCTTTTTGTTGAATATAAAAAGGACGCTGGACAAGAGGTTTATGCACGCAACTCACTTTACTTTCAGAAAACCAGAATGAACTATTTCAGACCAAAACAGCTGCATACTACACATGCAGCAAGGCATCACCAAACGAGATTCATCCGTCCCGAACGGACATAACAATCTTGTTTAATGTAGTTACAGGGTAAGTGTGAATCTACAGGCTGTAAATTAAAGTGGTGTTTGTTCTATGTCTCTAGCTATTCTGTATTATATATTAAAAGAAAATACAAAACACCCGGAAAGGTCCTTGCGTTTACTCATTTTTTACCCTCATGCCATCCAAGATGTATACAACTTTCTTTCTTCAGATGAACACAGAAAAATAAATAATCTAAAGAAAACTAATTTGGGTTCCTAAAAGTTGAAGCATTAAATAACACGTACAGCAATAACTACAGTAATCCATACGACCCCAATGGATGAATCAATGTATTCTGAAGTGAAACTATAAGTGTTTGTACGAAAAATAACAATATTTTAAATTGACTTTCGCTTCCGACCAACAGTCATCTGTACACGCATGAGAGAGTTAAGTTCACGCGTGTAATTTGAAGCGCGATGTAAGCGCGCCGAGAAATTACATTTTTATTTAATATATATATATATTTTAGAAGTAATGCTCACAACAGTATAAAAACAATAACATAATATATGATAATAGCAATGAGAAACAAACAAGACTAGAAGACAGAGATGCCAGTTCTTATAGAACGTCATAATAGCTAGACGCTTCTTTACTCTTCAGATTAGATTTACTTTAAGATTAGTAAATTATTAGTAAATTATGAGAGCATTTCTGGGTCTCTTTTAAAAAAAAATTGTACTACAGAATATCAAAAGACATGGGACTCCTCTTAAGATTCATCAGTGGAAATAATGAAAAATAAGAAGAGGAACAAGAGGAGGAGAAACCAAGAGAAACAAAAAAGGGCAAAATGTGTCTCTTTCTGTCAGGACGTTATTAATTTTAAATGAAAAGTTTATTTTAAAAAATGAATAAATGAATAAGAAGACAATAAATTTGTTTTGAAAGTTGTTTTTCAAATACATGTTTCTGAGTGATGTCAGATTTTGCACATGTTTTGTATTGTGCTTACCCTGTAACTACATGAAACAAGAGGGGAACAAACACCACTTTAATTTACAGCTTGTAGATTCACACTTACCCCATAACTACACGGATAATTACCCTTTAATTTAAAAATACTTACAGTATAAATTTGGTCATTTGATAGTTCCCATTTATTCCCCAAATATTTTATATGGTTCCCTTATAGCTACACGTACTTACTTTATAGTTACACTATAATTACCTAAATTTACACTGTAAATTCGCTTTACTTGCGCAGTACTTTCCGGGCTGTAATCTAAAGCGTTACCAAAGGTTACACTATTTCCCAATACGCATTTACAGTAAAGAAGCATTGGATTGAATTCATTATGTCTCACCTGTATGTGTAACTGTTGCCCAGGTCCATGTGTCCAATCACAACGCTGAGAGGAACGGGACCACTGACACCCAGATGAGATACACTGCACACACCTTAATAAATGCATGTATATGATGTGTTAATATCTGTTATAATTTCTGCACTATGACATTTTTCACACTGCATTTCATTTTCTCACTGTGTATAAGAAGCTTTTGGTGAATTATCTGTGATACTGGAGCAGTTCCTCAGCGTCAGCATCTCTGTGATCTTCTGATCCTCAACAGTAACTGTAGCAGAGACTTTTAAACCTGAACAGTTTATTAACAAATGTTTATGATTATATATTCTAAATACATAAATGTGCTGTATAAGAATAGCACATACAAAACTTAACTGAAAGAAAACCAACCTTTATTAGACAGCAGCTCATCAGGAAATCTACAGGAGCATTTTGGGAAAACTGCAGCCGGATCAGACCCGTCACACAGATTCACACTTCCTGTGGTGAAGGAACATGAGAAGGCGGGATTCCCTGTGCTCTCCAGACTTAAGGCAATATGTAATGTAATCTATGAGGAGAGGATAATGGTTGGTAAAAAACAGTCTTGTAAATAAATTCTAAACAATAATAAGCAAATACATTTAGATAACAATGTCTACCTTTCTAGAAGATTTCTCTGTCATCTGAAAAGAAAGCAGCTGCGTCTGAAGAGAGTCTTTTGGAATGGACACCCATGAAGTATTTAAGCATTCATCTTGAGTAGAACATCTAGATAAAAAGCAGCATCAAGGGCTTGCATAGAGTAGTCGAGAGATCCACTACTTCAACCACTAGTCGGCGCTGTCGGGAACAATCGACTACTCGAGCGTGCATTAAATTAATTCAAAATAGCGAACGTCACCAACAGACACAAAGTAATTCATCAAGGATGACAAAAATATCGTAATTTGCCAACTCTGGAAGAATACTTTAAAGTACAACAGAAGTACGACAGCTCTGCTCAACCATCTAAGATTGAAACATCCAACAACAAAGGCAAATGCTAGTGAGACGCACACCACGAAGCAAACGAGCATTGGTGAATTCCGTAAACGCCGGATTACAGAGAGACAGGTAATAACAGGTGGACAATAACTTGTGGATTTCATAGTAAAGCCCTACACGGGCCAGAGACGCTCAGGCCCGTGTAACAACCATCAGTTTAATGACAATTATTTGCATTCAATTATCAGAATTATATTCGTATAGGCTGATATGTAAAGAAACAGTGGTGGCTACAATCGGAATGAACTGTCAATAGTGATATTGTATAGCTAAGAGTGGTCCAGACCAACCTTAGTATGACTTACAGAAGGTATTCTTAACAAAGAACGTGTACTAACGTTAAGATACACCTTAAGGTATAACTTAAGAATGACGTAGAGTTAAGAAGGTTTCAGGAAATCCAGCCCATAAACAGGTCCGAAGCCCAGTGTCATGAGAAATAAGGCTTGTTTGAGATGCGCCTCGCCTCGCCTGAAATTCAGCCGAGACTAGGCGGCTGCAGTGAGGGGAGGAGTGAAAAAAGTGCAGGCAAGCCGGACAGTTCTCTCTTCTCGTAGTGGATCAGACACCTGCGAGATCAAAGGCGGATATCGCGGGATTCACACTCGTGCGCTTTGTTGCTGATAAACTGGATGTAATTTACGTTCTGTTACTTTTATATGAAAATAAAATATTATGAACAAGACACCCAAAGTTTTTGTTATTTATTTCCATTCGAAAGACGTGTTTATCAATAATTTTTACTTTAATTAGGCCTACATAGGCCTACATGTTTTTATATATATATATTTTGTTATAAATATGACAACAATCACATAACCCACAGAGAGATCGCCTTTGTTAGAGAGTTTGGGAATATTCACACATAAAAACATGATATCAGAGTTTTAAAATCAAACATTTAAAAAAAGAACCATACATCACGGTTGTTTAAACCAATAAGCATTAAGCTGTGTCGTCAGCAAGTCGTTTCCCATCATGCTTTTGCTCCGCGCAGTCGGTGGAGAGCAACTGCGCTCGACTGCAAAATCCGACACATCCGCCTTTCGCTCGCGAGAGTTTTTTGACATACGTCGGCATGACATCAGAGCAAGGCGGACCGCCCTCGGACACTTTTCTAACCGGCATGCATCTCGCGCTGATCACCGGTGATCGGTTCTGCGCAGATTTCGCTCATCTCAAACAAGCCTAATCTTTTACTGTCTATGGTATAAACTAAGCTAATCGGGTAGCTGTATGCTATGCTAGTGTGATGCCCACTAAAGTGTTATCACATTTGTGGTAGTTTTCTGTAATTTTATAATTAATATTTTAAATAATTGGTCAGGGGTAATGAACCTGTTTCCACCACCATTCTTTCACAAAATTATTTTATATATAGGGCAGGAGAAATTGTGGAGTTCGCCAGCAGGGGGTAGAGTAGCGCTTATGGTGCTTCAGGGGAGCGTTACGTCAGTTTGGTCCGCTTTGCGGTTGCCCTCTTTCTGCTGAGCGAGATGAAAAACAGATGCTGAGTTTGCCCTGTCTCACTTATTTCTCCTGTTTCCAGGTTGGTGGGATAGTAAATTAAGCTAAATACCTGAAGTGGAATATGCTGACATGTCACTGAATGTTTAAATGTCCGCTAATAAGGCTGTTTTATGGATATGTGGACATATATGTAAATATGGCAGTAGCCGCATTTTCGCGCCGGTTAACGCCACCTGTTGCTGCCAAAGTCACGTCAGAGAGAGTTTTATTTTTAGCTCCTTGAACATTCTTGTAAAGTCTCGATACGTTTGAAATGTATGATGTTGATGTAAAATGTTATCAGCGAATATTAAAAACTGAGTTTGCATAATGGTTAAAAAGTAAGGTTAAATACAAATGTGATGTATTTTACAAAGTGGTTAAAAATAAGTTAAAATTCTGTCAGCTCATGCACTTTGGGGAAGAGGAAAAGAAATGACTTTAGCTGGAAATGGAAAATGCATTTGAGAACTATATGTAATTGTTAAATTAAGCCATGTTATATTTTGAGTTGGAAAGAGACAACTTACAGAGTAACATTGGTTATGACAATTGGTTATTGTCATTTTGATTTATGTAATCACCCAAAATGTATAATTCAGTATTTGCTGAAACCTGGGGAAAAAAAGGGACAACTTGTATTTTATTTTGAAGTTATGTTTGTTTCATAGTGAACATTGAGTGTTTGTATCAGAGGAGGGTTTAAATGGTGAATGTCTAATAAATCCTCTCTGCCCTTTTTCTGCTGAGCGAGATGAAAAACAGATGCTGAGTTTGCCCTGTCTCACTTATTTCTCCTGTTTCCAGAGAGAGCATATAAGCTGTTTATGTGGTACCAGCCGGTACCTGTAACACTAGCATTAAGAACGAGATGTGCTTGATTTCACAACTTATAGCTTTGGTTATATACTAGTATATGAAACATGCTTTGCAAGACGTTAAAGACTATTTTAACACAATTTAAACAATACAAATCAAAACGTGATTTTGTAAGAATTGTAATCACCTAAGCGGATACTATTCCACAGTAGGACACGATTTCTCATGACACCGGCCCGCATGTGAGGTATGACGTGAAAACTGGCCCGACGCTTGGGCGTGAAAATTCAGAGCTTAATATTTATAGTGAAGGATAAGACCACTCTCTGCAGTTTCAGGAGAGGGGGGAATTATCAGCTTCTTTGAACCCAGTTACACCGTTCCATCGAATGCTACTCTGGATGTACGTATTATTTGGCTTTACTCTGTTACATGAATATTTAAATATAATGTCTTAATTATAATGTAGGCTATTGAGAGTTTACTTATGTACTGTAATTGTTGCATTAAGTTATGAATTAATAAACATTTCATGTCTTTTTCATTTATTTCTGTATGACTATTTCATTACTTTTAATTTACAGTAGCATGAACCACGAGTAGTCAAGTAACTCGAGTATTGTTTTGATAAGAAATCGACTAGCAGAAATCAGTAGTCGTGCAACCCCTCAACCAAATTTTGACATACAGATCTGTTTGACACTGCTCATCATGTCCATCATGTTATGATAAGGAGTTAACACACTGTTCTACAATGAACCATTAGGCATGTGATGATGCAGCCAAGAGCTCATGTGTGATGTGTGAAAAGTCACATGTGATAATGGCAAGCTGACCTCTGTGCATTCACACACCAGCCGCAGAGAGGATCCAGAGCAGCTCTGCAGTCTTTCAGAGAGCTGTATTTTGCACACTGAACCACAGACACTCTTCTTAACTACATGAACAACGTGAGCAGAAAGAGACAAGTATGGCGATTCAGTGTAACAAAAACAGAGTATCTGACATACTGCCAATGGTTTGCAAATTTCTAAACCTCACCTCTTTCCTTAAAGCAATGTAGATATGCTTGAAATCTACTGGATCAAAGTGCATTCTGGAAAGCATTGCTCGTTCTTCATCAGATTTGTACAGCACTATTGGACAGCCTGGTGTGAATTTTTCATCCAAAACCAACTAGAAAAACAAACAGAAATACAAATCATAAATTGTGATTAGTGTTTCAAATGCAGAGGCAAACAGCAGATTAAATGGAGGCCAGGAATTTACAAATGAAAATTATAGAGAGGTGAGGCAGACCTTTATCAGTTGACCATCACTGATTCCTATGAACAGCACAATCCAGGATCCACTTCTAACTGCTGCCACTGATGACATTGAGCTGGACTTGAACACCACAGAGAGCGGCTGAAGGTTACTACCAGTCTGCAACACAAAAATACAATTATGACTTTAGTGAATAGTGAAATTAGATCGTGTCATTCAACGTAGCCTATTAGCTAGCTATCTATTCTACTACAATTATCATGCTCAAATCAATAGAAGTAGGCAACTTAATATTTGTAAAAAAAACAACAACAAAAAATCAATATGTTTATTGATCACATGAATGCTGATTTTCCAACCTCAGAATCGCATTTTTCACCAGAAGCGCAGAAACCCTTCACTTTGCCTTGAACTGTACTGATGTCGTACAGAGCCAGCGCGGTGTTCTCTGGATCCTGCTGGTCCTGCGCACTGAACACACCTGCCCAAATAACGGCACTGACTGAGGGAATAACGGTGGAGGCGACGAGCACTGGGCGAGCTTTATCACTGCAGCACTGTATCGTCGCAGTCTGTAGGGATTTGAAGATGTCTGTCTTTTTATCTTTAGAGCTGTCCATCCACAGGACGTGCACTTTCCTCTCCGAGTCAGTCTTTGCGTTGACAAATAAGTACAACTCTGAGGGAGAAACTCTCTGGAATCCATCAATAAACTCCACATCTCTAGTGGTGCTCTGTATGAAGGGGGTTGATGTTTCATCCATGTTAGAGAAAATCCCACCCTTTTGAGACTGTAAAGTGTTCCACAAGTTAACAACAGGATACGGAGGGTTTCCATCATCGTCCTTTTTCCCAACCAAAATGTACCTACTGGTGCTTGTACCTGTTATGAACGCAATAGATTTCTCATTCTGTCTCGGTCCTACCGGTAAACCACTTTCATAGTAAATACTGTTTGTAATGTCATTGAGGTCAAGAACTTCACAATATCCATCTGTAAAGGTCCCACAGGTTATCAGGGTGTCGTTGTCGTCAAAAGGCACCAGAATGTTGACTGTATTTTGATGAGTTGCATTAGTGATGTCCTTCCTCTTCTCCTCAGAAAGATCGAGTCTCATCTGATGAAGTCTCTGGTCAGTAAGAACGAACAACTTACTTTTACCAACTACAAAGTCCTTGATGTCTCCATCAAAGTTCACCACATCATCGCAAATGCAATGTTTCAAAAGTACAAGTATTCCAAGTAAGTATCCTCTCATCTTAAATATCTGAATGAGCAGTTGGACAGGCCTTCTGTTGTGAGATCTAGTCACAGTGATCAACTGCGCTCAGATGCGTCCGCTGGTGAAGTGAGTGGAAGTGAAAGAAGTGCTGAGAGAGGAGGGCTGGGGTCTAAATGCTACAGAGAAATTGTAGCCTACTTTCTGAAACGTTTATTAACTCTCCAAAAAGTTACTTGAGTGAAAAAAACTCTCTGCGTTCATTTGTATACCAAAGCATAAAGTTAAAAAGTAGAATAGGCCTAAATGCTTTAGAAATTGTCTGATGTTGTCAAGAGGATGGGTTTAAACAACTTGTTTAATATTCATATTAGTGTTATGACTCCTGACTATGTAAGGCTCTTGAAAATCAATATAATAGGCCTACAAATATCATACCCGACACAAATATCACACACTTCACAGATGATAGAAAAGCAGGCCTATTTGTAGCCTATATGTAGAAAGAAAGTGGGCTATATAGCCTAGATGATGACTAGTTTTAGGACATTCTACAACTTCTTTAAATTGAAAATCATTATCATTTAACTCATCAGTTCATGCAACGCAGTCTGGCATAATAATGATGATGTCAATAATAACAACAAAACAAAAACTGTCTAGTGATAATAGTGATAGCAGTCTCTCAGTCCATAGATTTGTTTTTGTAAGTTTTTGTAAGTTTGTGTTATTCAATTTAAATATATGTATTTGGCAGCAGATTTTATTCAAAGCGATTAGTTAAATAAAAAAAGAACACATAATCAGTTCAAGTGTCTTCTGGGAATGGGTCTAAACCATTATGTTATTGTTGCTAAAGAATGTTTTTTGCCATTGTTCCTCCTTATTTTAAAGTTTAGAGGCGTGCACTGATACAATGGCACACAGGTGGTTTTGGTGTATAAGCCTATGTTGTATTTTCTCAGCTGAACTAAGATGATATTTGCACACTTTTGTATGTGTTATTGAATGAAAAGTTATGAAATATAATGGCACTATTATGAAATATTACAATTATATTCACAGCAGCCACTGCATTCAATGTTTGGTAAAAATGTGACATAGTTGTATGCATTCTATGTTTGGTAAAAATGTGACATCTCCATAGTAAACAACATGGACATGTGATGATGACACATATCGAACAATTCAGATCTGTGTTTAGAAGAACTTTTAGTGTCCTTAAGATATTCAAGGTATATATATATATATATATATATATATGCTGGTGTCTTGCAGAACTAAATGCATGTTAGTGTGAGTTCATGTGTGCTTGTTCATTTAAATCAGACCAGACTCTTTTCAATGGGTTTTATATGCTTATTAATAAGTATGAGTTTTAGGGCAGTATACTGATAACATAAATCAGATTAATAACAAACATTTTGTGGGTGTTCGATGAAAAAGATAAAATGAAAGCATTCTCCTACAAAATAACTGAACTGTAGTACTAAATATGAGACCAGTCCTCTGCAGGAACTTTGAATTGGTTGCTTTGTGAATAATAAATGAGTATATAGCGCCACCTCCTGTTCAGTCTCAGGATTGCTCTCACAGAAGTTGTTGAATGCCAAAACATAATTTTATTATTAAAAGCTAAACAATTTAAAAGTTCATTTGAGAATTTCTTTTTCTGTGAGTGTTTTCTTTGCTCTTTCATACTTGGCCAGGCGTGTTTTGTGGCCTGAGGCAGAACAAATCCTTTGTATTTCCCATCTCGATAACATAATTCACAATCGTGATCTGAAATGAAAATGAAAGCAATGTCTTTTCATCTCATAAAGTTGAGTAAGATTTACATTAAACTTAACAGCATTCAGATTTACATAAAACTGTTTGCAGCAATTATCTAGTTAAATTATGAACTTCCACGTCTATAGATTTAGCAAAGAATTGAAAATATCAAGAACAGACGTACAGTTATTGAGTCCACTGCTGTGACGGCTCCTGATTCTCCTTTAATCTTACAGATAATAACATAGTAAATGCATTAAGTTCCGTCATCCTGGCATGTGTGGAAAGTGTTAAACCATGTGTGTTACAACTAACCCCCCGTAAGGTTGTGCCCCGCTCTCCACTAATATAGATAAGATTGTAATGTGATTAAATAATTCACAGTATGGACTGGACAGCTCTTGCAATAAGGATGATATATTATATATTTACTATGAATTTTCTGTAGATATAAATAGGTAACATTGCAATTATTTTAATGCAACTTTTTATTTGTACATTTCCTAAAGAGTGTCATTAAACTCATTTTATGATTTTTTTTGTCTGGCGATCCACAATTAATATAAAGATATTTTGGCTATAGTTTGAACGGGTTTCATTTCCCAATAATGTCTTAGTAAGACTATATTTAAATGCTTTTATTATCAACGCTCTGTAGTTTTTTATTAAAGGGGGCAAGACATATAATGCAATGCAATACAATTATGATCGAAATGATGTATGTATAATCAAACTATCGATCAGACGACAGTAGATTGTTTGCAAATGTTTTTTCAGCAAAGTTTTGATCATGTTGATCATTTAGAGGCCTTCGAAATTAGCATATCAAATATTATACAGTAGGCTTTATGGGCATAATAATATTAATCTATCACACTCAGGGTTGCCAAACCCCTGCTCTTATCCATACAATTAAACTCAACGCTTTCTACTGTTTGTTACTTAAGGCTAAAAATACCTTACCAGTGGAATGACACTGGTAAGGACTGGGATCAAGGATTCGACCAACGTGTGGATTAAGCAGTTGGTTCATTTGAATTCATTCAATTCAACCTGCCTCATACATTCGGTGCAATCTCCCAGCAGGTCCTGAACCAGATGGTGGCCAAGAAACACTTTTCTCTTCTCCACTGACTCCATCAAGGCGCAGAAGAGACTGGGGCATGGCTTATCTGAGAGGTTTATAGTGCAGGGCACGGCCACCAGGAAACCCCAGGACTTTAAGCTCTTTCTGGGCAATGAGAAGAACAAGCGGCAGCTCTGTCAGTTAATGCTCAAGGTCTGGGGGAGTAAGGAGGCAGCATCCAAGCTGGCAAAGTGTGAGACAGCTGCTCTTATTGTGGAGGGAACAGCTCATCAGCTAATGTTGTCAGATGGAGAAGTCAGTTGCTGAGACATACCTAGGAAACTTGGTCGTTAACTTTTAAATGCATCATTATGTAAACACAGGAGAAGGAGCAGAGGCTTTTCAGAGCAGGGGATTTGTAGAAATATGCGTGTTCAATAAATAATGAACATTATGTGAATAATAATAATATGTGAAATATGTTAACATATTATAACATAATTATAAAAATATGTTAACATATTTTTATTACACCCATAACAAAATTATGAACTAATTATAGCATCATATGACCCCTTTAAAAATGTCTTAAGCGAATGTTTTTGGCTGCCAGAAATGTTTTATTAATAAAGGATAGGTCTGACTCTATGCACTGTATTTTATTTTTGCATCCTCCTTTTTATTCTAAACTGTTTTAATGTATTCTATATCATTTTTATTCTCACCTTTTATTGTTATTTTTATTTATTTTAATTACTTCAATTCCTTCTATGTAAAGCACTTTGATTAGGCTAGCATTGTGTATGAAATGTGCTACATAAATAAACTTGCCATCTGTTAAACTCCAGTTCAAGGAAATTGAACCAGTTGTGACAATATAGAATATAGAGGTTTCACTAAAGCTCATCAAATCTCTCAATTTCATCTATGGCAATCATTTCTATTCTATTCTATTCTAAATATGAAGCTGTTTTACACCACAAGGGTGCAGCAGTAACCAAATGATTGCAGAACGTAGCAAAATTAATAATATTAAATAAAGTCTGCTGTCAATAAAATTAATTTAACAGAGAGTAGACTATACATACTTGTTCCTGTCTCGTATTTTGTGTAAGATCATGAAACGTGTTTAATCAGGAAATGGTATAACTTACAAAACACCTAAATGTCGAAATCAAGGCTGCAGATTTGTTGGTGTGTTGCGCGGAAGTCATCTGGCATCTTCAGAGCAGCTGCTTTCACTTCCATCCACTTCACCCGTTCACGCATCTGAGCGCAGTTGAGCGCTGTGGTAAAGTCTCTAAACTTAAACTGCTCGCTCAGATATGCAAGATGAGAGGATACTTACTTGGAATACTTGTAGGCCTACATTTGAAACATTGCATTTGTGGTGATGTGGTGAACTTTGATGGAGACATCAAGGACTTTGTAGTTGGTAAAAATAAGTTGTTCGTTCTTACTGACCATCGACTTCATCAGATGAGACTCGATCTTTATAAGGAGAAGAGGAAGGACATCACTAATGCCACTCATCAAAATACAGTCAAGATTCTGGTGCCTTTTGACGACAACGACACCCTGATAACCTGTGGGACCTTTAGAGATGGATACTGTGAAGTTCTTGACCTCAATGACATTACAAAGAGTATTTACTATGAAAGTGGTATATCGGTAGGACCGAGACAGAATAAGACATCTGTTGCGTTCATAACAGCTACGGGTACCAGTAGGTACATTTTGGTTGGGAAAAAGGACGATGATGGAAAAGCTCTGTATCCTGTTGTTTACTTGTGGAACACTTTACATTCTCAAGATGGTGGGATTTTCTCTAAAATAGGGGACGGGGCAGACGCCTTCATCCAGAGCACCGCTAGATATGTGGAGTTTGTTGACGGATTCCAGAGAGTTTCTCCCTCAGAGTTGTACTTATTTGTCAACGCATTTGCAAAGACTGACTCGGAGAGGAAAGTGCACGTCCTGTGGATGGACAGCTCTAAAAGAAAAAAGACAGACATCTTCAAATCCCTACAGGCTGCGACGATACAGTGCTGCAGTGATAAAGCTCGTCCAGTGCTCGTCGCCTCCACCGTTATTCCCTCAGTGAGCGCCGTTATTTGGGCAGGTGTGTTCAGTGCGGACCAGCAGGATCCAGACACCGCGCTGGCTCTGTACGACATCAGTACAGTTCAAGGCAAAGTGAAGGGTTTCTGCGCTTCTGGTGAAAAATGCGATTCTGAGGTTGGAAAATCAGCATTCATGTGCTCAATATAGCCTACATAACTTTAAATGTAATTTAATTTTTTTTTTTTTATTATTATTATTATTTTTTTTTTTACAAATGTTAAGTAGCTTACTTCTATTGATTTTAATATGATAATTGTAGTAGAATATATAGGCTAGCTAATAGGCTGCGTTGCATGACAAGACCTAATTTCATTATTCACTAAAGTCATAATTGTATTTTTGTGTTGCAGACTGGTAGTAACCTTCAGCCGCTCTCTGTGGTGTTCAAGTCCAGCTCAATGTCATCAGTGGCAGCAGTTAGAAGTGGATCCTGGATTGAGCTGTTCATAGGAACCAGTGATGGTCAACTGATAAAGGTCTCCTTCACCTCTCTATAAGTTTTCATTTCTAAATTCCTGGCCTCCATTTAATCTGTTGTTTGCATCTGCATTTGAAACAATCACAATTTATGATTTGTGTCTCTGTTTGTTTTTCTAGCTGGTTTTGGATGAGAAATTCACACCAGGCTGTCCAATAGTGCTGTACAGATCTGATGATGAACGAGCAGTGCTTCCCAGAATGCACTTTGATCCAGATTTCAAGCATATCTACATTGCTCTGGGGAAAGAGGTGAGGTTTAGAAATGTGCAAACCATTGGCAGTCAGATACTCTGTTTGTGTGTTACACTGAATCGTCATACTTGTCTCTTTCTGCTCATGTAGTTAAGAAGAGTTTCTGTGGTTCAGTGTGCAAAATACAGCTCTCTGAAAGACTGCAGAGCTGCTCTGGATCCTCTCTGCGGCTGGTGTGTGAATGCACAGAGGTCAGCTTGCCTTTATCACATGTGACTTTTCACACATCACAAATGATCTTGGATGCATCATCACATGCCTAATGGTTCATTGTAGAACAGTGTGTTAACTCCTTATCATGACATGATGATCAGTGCCAAACAGATCTGTAAGTCATATATAGGTTGATGGTGTTTTTTATCTAGATGTTCTACTCAAGATGAATGCTCAAATACCTCATGGGTGTCCATCCCAAAAGACTCTCTTCAGACGCAGCTGCTTTCTTTTCAGATGACAGAGAAATCTTCTAGGAAGGTAGACATATATAAATGTATTTGCTTATTATCGTTTAGAATTTATTTACAAGACTGCTTTTTACCAACCATTATCCTCTCCTCATAGATTACATTACATATTGCCTTGAATCTGGAGAGCACAGGCAATCCCGCCTTCTCATGTTCCTTCACCAAAGGAAGTATGAATCTGTGTGATGGGTCTGATCCGGCTGCAGTTTTCCCAAAATGTTCCTGTAGATTTCCCGATGAGCTATTGTCTACCAAAGGTTGGTTTTCTTTCAGTTAAGTTGTGTATGAGCGATTATTATAGTGATTTATGTTGTCAGAATATTATATTTTTTCTAATCATAAAATTTTTCAGGTTTAAAAGTCTCTGCTACAGTTACTGTTGAGGATCAGAAGATCACAGAGACGCTGACGCTGAGGAACTGCTCCAGTATCACAGATAATTCACCAAATGCTTCTTATACAAAGTGAGAAAATAAAATGCAGTGTGAAAAATGTCATAGTGCAGAAATGATAACAGATATTAACACATCATATACATGCATTTATTAAGGTGTGTGCAGTGTATCTCATCTGGGTGTCAGTGGTCCCGTTCCTCTCAGCGTTGTGATTGGACACATGGACCTGGGCAACAGTTACACATACAGGTGAGACATAATGAATTCAATCCAATGCTTCATTACTGTAAATGCGTATTGGGAAATAGTGTAACCTTTATGAAGATTCAAAATGACATCAATTCATTAATTAGTTCATTAATTCAAAGCTGAAATATCATTGCATTGTCCAAAGAAAACCCAGAAAGTAAATTCTCTCTCTTTCTCTTCTTTTTAGGATGAATGTAAAGATCTTTTCTCTGACATGGACTACAGAGTAAGTGTTACTGATTATGAACTCAACATCACAGAATGGGGATGTTGTTTTTTCAGTATGTTCCTATTTCAAATAAATATACATTAGAGTTAGAGGTTTTTGTTTTACTTTTTCTTAGGAACAATTTGCTTATAAACTTCTTTAAAGATGCAGTGTATTTATGAGGATCTATTGACAGAAATGCCCCTATGTGCTTCGAAAGGGAGGGGTGAGCAGTGGGTGATTGCAATTAACAAACACACCGTTAGATGACGCTAAAATTTACACACTGCACCTTTAAAAAACTTTTGTTTTCTTGTTCATCATATCAGCAGAAATCAATTAGTCACATATGCTGTTATTTATATTTACATGTATATTTTATTATATCTAATTATATCATTTATATTAGAAAATTACTTTTAACATTTGTTGTTTCATTAAAACTGATGTGGTCATATTGAGTGGAAATTGATTTTTTTCCTTTATGGCCTTTATGTGTAACCCTTTGTGTCCTGTAGGAGCCAGAGATTCTCTCTCTGGAGCCCAACAAAGTTTCTTTCCATGGCAAAAACAACATTTTACTAAGAGGAAGGAACCTGCTATCTGTCACTAAAATCCATATTCAAGGGGATCTGAACTGTATTCCTAAAGAGTGAGACTCTGTGTGCATGTGTTTAGTTGTATTTATGAATGTGTGTAGATTGAGATAAATGATACTGTATTTCTGTGCATGAATGTTTCCCTTCAGAGCTCCAGTGTTTGATCGTTCCAGTGACACTTTAAGGTTCCACATTCCTCCCAGTGGAACTAAAGGAACAGTGAAAGTGTGTGTTGTTACTTTTGACAACCGTTGTCATGGTGACAGCACCATCACTTACAGTTCCCAGCCCAGCTGTACAGGAATACATCCCACAGTCTCCTGGAGCAGGTTAGAGCAATTCAGACCACTGGCAGATCAGCTTCCCTATCACATCAGTGCCTTAAGATGAAAAAAAAAATAATGCTTATGGTAATCTAATGGCATTTTAATCATGAAATATTCAGGAATGATGTTTATGTGGAAAATGAAGGTTTGCAAAATAATAATCTGCTGAGATACTGTTAGAACAGATGAAAAAACACATATGTGCGATTGAAAGAAAATTAAATCAGAAGTGAGAGTCATTAAGTAATTTCCTGCATGTTTCATAACTATGCAGTTTACCAACTCACATGTGACCTTAGACTAGTCTTTTTAAGCTGTTTTATAAAGAGTAACCTGCTTGCTGACAGCATGGCCGTTCTTAATATTTTGTATTAATGGCTGAAATGCTTAATATCTCTATAGTAAATATTTGAATTTATATTTTAATATTTCTTCATTCAGTGGCGGAAGGAAGATTCATGTTCAGGGGAGCAAAATGGAAACTGTGGAATCAGTTATTTTCTGTCCCTCTAATGAAGAGCTTCAAACACAATACAACAGAAGCTCAAGGGTAAGATGTGTTTTTATTATTCCTGCAGTAACACACAGCACTTTATCTGATCAGCACTTTATCAGAGCTCAGTGAGTCAGATTCACACATGTAGTGCATGAGGTCTTATATATATATATATATATATATATATATATATATATATATATATATATATATATATATATATATATATATATATATATATATATATATATATACTATATATCTTAAGTAAGTTTTGCAGCCACTTAATGTAAAAGAAAATGTGATTCATCAGACCAGGCCACCTTCTTACATTGCTCTGTGGTCCAGTTCTGATGCTCACGTGCCCACTGTTGGCGCTTTCGGCTGTGGACAGGGGTCAGCATGGGCACCCTGACTGGTCTGTGGCTATACAGCCCAATAAGCAACAAACTGCGATGCACTGTGTATTCGAACACCTTTCTATCAGAACCAGCATTAACTTCTTAAGCAATTTGAGCTACAGTAGCTCGTCTGTGTGAATGGACCACATGGGTCAGCCTTCACTCCCGACGTGCATCAATGAGCCTTGGCCACCCATGATCCTATTGCCGGTTCACCACTGTTCCTTCCTTAGACCACTTTTAATAGATACTGACCACTGCAGACCCCACAAGAGCTGCAGTTTTGGAGATGCTCTGACCCAGTCGTCTAGCCATCACAATTTGGCCCTTGTCAAACTCGCTCAAATCCTTATGCTTGGTAACTTTTTCTGCTTCTAACACATCAACTTTAAGGACAAAATTTTCACTTGCAGCCTAATATATCCCACCCACTAACAGGTGATGAATAGATAATCAGTGTTATTCACTTCACCTGTCATGTCAGTGGTCATAATGTTATGCCTGATCAGCATAACAAGTATATATATATATATATATATATATATATATATATATATATATATATATATATATATATATATATATATATATATATATATATATATATATATATATATATATATATATATATATATATATATATATATATACATATATCGGAGCTTCACATGTCACGTGTATTAGAGTGATATCTTCATTGTCTCTCTTTTCTCAGGACATGTGGTTTCACTCCCCCCGTTATGATGGCAGTGGTCTGTTCAACTTGTCATTGAAAGTTGGGAACTCCACTCTGGACTGTGTGGATTATTTCTCCTACAAACCTGATCCAGAATTCACTGTTTTCACTACCTTACAGATGGCCAATGATCTACTGGTGAACATTATGGTGAGTTTAGTATTACAGTGAGTTCAAGATCAATGTACAGTCTGCATGTTTTGGAATGCATGCCTATTTTTACCAGGTTTCTTAAAACCTCTCGGAAAATATTATTATTTTGAGCAGTCATTGTTTTTGCGCATCAGCATGTGAATTTCACAACCTCCACACAATCCTACACTCTATGTTTCTCAGAAAAAGGCAGATGAATTGAATTTGAGTATGAGTGAGGTGAACGTGACGGGTCAACAGGGAGATCGGCAGTATCAGTGTGTTTTGGAGAAGATTGAGTCCAATGCCATCATCTGTAAGATTAAAGGAGAATCAGGAGCCGTCACAGCAGTGGACTCACTTGATGTGAGTTTAAATATTACATTTTAAATAAATATGTATTTATGTGAAATTTCTTGGTATTAATTATTGACCCTTGCATATATATATTTTTTCTTTTACTATAATTTTCAGATAAAAGTTGGGAATTTTATTAAAAACCTTGAGACTCAAAGTAGTATATGGTACTTATACGTCCTTGTCGCATTGATTCTGCTCGTAATTCTAGGTGCTGTTGGTAAGTGATTTCAGATTTACGTCACATATTTTAACAGTAATCCTGCGGGGATTAAAAATGTGGTTTTGCTCATCTGTCTAGTTGGAACCATTGTTCACCGTAAGAGCCAGAGACTAATGAATGAGAGAATGAACAACCAACTGGAAATGCTGGAAAGCAACATCAGAAGGGATATACGACAAGGTTGGTCATTTTTGGAATGCTGGTCTTTGTTGTTAGATGTTTGCAAAGGCAAGTGTCACTGTTACTATTGCTCATACGAAATCCAAAATACAGTATTAAACTTTGGTACATAACTCGTCCTGCACCTTTGTGCTACGGAAACATGATATGAATTAGATAAAACATAAAACATTTGCGAATAAATCACGTGTTCAAGAGAACAAAATAGCATAGCAACACCTTGGCAAACAAGTGGCACATTTTCAGGCAAACACCAATTATACCGTATGTTTTGCTGAAAACATAAAATGTTAAACCTTTCAATGCTCATATTGTTGTCATGTTACTTCTTATTTGATGTCTAGTTATATGGGATTACATTATGCATTTATGTTTGTTTTTGACAGGCTTTGTTGACTTGCAAACAGAAAAATCCGACTTGATTGACAATGTTGGGGCAATACCTTTCCTGGATTACAAGCACTTTGCCTCAAAAATCTTCTTTCCTGAGGTTTAGGAGCTTTATCATTTTTTATTCATATTTGGGCATACCTTTATTGATTTACCATATGTGCTTGCTTGTTTGTATATTATATATTTTCTTATTTTTCTAGGCTGGTCCTCTGGCAGGGGTCATGATTAAAGACATTGGGCAGGTAAGATACTGCTGTATCTTTAGCAGTATACTTTATAAAGTATAAACATATCACACTGTAAAAATAGATTTTTTAACTATTACTCTGTCATTTTTTTGTGGTCAGGACTCTGAGCCGACAACTGTTGATGAAAAATGTCAGGCTTTTGCTGCGCTGATCAGAGATAAGCAGTTTCTCAGTTGTTTTGTGCATACATTAGAGGAACAGAAAAACTTCAACATAAAAGACAAGTGAGTTGAAGATGCTTTGACTCTTTGAACACATCTCGCCTCTGTTTAAATATGACTTGTCTTTATGGCTATTTTGAGGCTCTGATTTGGTTTCCGTTGCTTAGCATTGTAAACAGAGATAATGTTTTCTGGCATTATAAGAATAGCACTTCTGTCTCTGTGAGGGAACTCAGAAGTTTCCAAGTGTCTACTCGGTTTGTATAAATATTGCCAAAGCATAAAGATTAAAAACAATTACAACAAAAACATATTAATACAAATAATTTCAATATACACCGGCAAGACTTTTATTGCTGAACATATTGCACTTAAATGAAAAATAAATCATTAAAAATCAATCAATCAATTATTTAATGTTCTCAATCTTTTTAGTTTCAGTTTCATAGTATTTTTTTTATTGATCTGATGGTGTTAGATTGAACCATGGCAGGAAGTTTGGATCCATCCTCTTATCCAGATCCTGTCAGAATATATCTGTTTTATCCAAAAACTGTCAGCAGAGTTTCGTCTCATATCTAAAACCATTAACACTGTATTTTGGCGGCTACTCAAACTAGAATTACCTAAAAATCTTCTCTCAGCCTCAGAGGTTGACAGAGGAAGCCAGGCAAAAGCAGGAAGCAGGAGATGAAGTTATGATGATAAAAAAAAAATTAAGAGGGGTTTATTGAATAATCTTAGTTGCATATTTCCAATGCATAGACTTTGTTGGACCAGCACAAATCCACCAAGTGTTATATCAAATAGCTTCACAACAACATCTCATACAACCTTGAAATGGAGACATTACATCTTATCTCTTATTCGTGAGGACAAATATTACATAAAAACCCACAATCATAAGATTAAACAACAATGGCAAGAGTGAGGAAAATCATAAGTAATATAAAATATAAAAAAACAATGACATAAATGATCAAATGATGCATGATATAAAAAACAAAAATGATAATTAAACAAAATGAAGAAGATAAAACACAACACAAATGTATGGTTGCTCTCTTGAAACACACAGGTTGCTACCGAAACCTTAAATTGGATCCTAAGATTATTATACTATCGAGATCAGAGCCGGGGTTGCTTTTTAATTATAAAAGTATGTGTGACAGATGTCTGACCTTTTAGCTACTCGTCTTTTTCTGTTCTTTACACCTTGTGTTTTTGTTCCTCTCTTTATATCTCTCTTTCTGTTCCTCTATCTCTCTCTCAGATGTACTGTGGCATCTCTGTTGACTCTGGCTCTCCATGGAGACCTGCTTTATCTCACAGAGATAATGGAGGACCTTCTGCAGAGTCTGATGGACCAGTCCAGTAATGCAAATCCAAAACTTCTCCTGCGCCGCACAGAGTCCATAGTGGAGAAGCTTCTTACCAACTGGATGTCCATCTGTCTGTACGGCTTTCTCAGGGTCTGTCCATACATCCAGTTTATCTGGGATTTATAAAGCGCATATTCTCTTACACTACTCATGTTTACTCGCATGTTTATGCACAAAATGTGTGTGTTTCCTTCATAGGAATCAGTAGGACAGTCTCTCTTCCTGTTGGTGTCAGCTCTGACTCAGCAGATCTCTAAAGGGCCGGTGGATTCAGTGACGGAGAAAGCTCTGTACACCCTTAGCGAGGACTGGCTTCTCTGCCAAGCACAGGACTTTGAGGCCCTGGTCAGTATTTTCTTCTTTTACTGTATTTTTATCCAAATGAGGAACTGTTTGCAAAATTAAACAGTTATAGAAAGTACTAACTTCAAAAATATTTTAGACGTCAATAGCCACAAAGACGTTTTAGTAGTTCCCCCTTTTAATTAATTTAAAAAGAAGCACCACATATTTCCTTTCCCAAATTATATATTATATACACTATCGTTCAAAAGTTTTGGGTTGATACATTTTTTAAAAGTTTTAAAGTCTCTTAATTTCAGATATTTCGTCAATCAGGTTTCTTGCTAGCTGTGTACATTTTAAACCTCTCAAGTTTGCTCATCATTTCTGCTTTTTTTTTGTTACCGCCACCAAGACATCCTGTAAATTCCTGTAACTTCTCTTCGTTGCTCAACATTTCTTGCTCAAGTGCTTTGGGCATAATTTTCCGACTGTTGTGTTGCTTTCCTACATGCATACTTCTTACACTTTGTATTAATTGTTTATTGCAGGCCATAGAGATTTTTATTACAGCATTCATTTGGTTCCTGACATTTTCTGTTCCTGATTCTTTCGTGACCTGTGCTTTTCATAATGACTGGGGTTGGATGGTTGTTGTCTAGCTGCTCATAGACATTTGAATAAGCAAGAAATGAGGAAAGATTTATTACAGTGTGCGGACAGAATCATGTGACCAAAAATCACCTGCAGCCTTTCATGGTTACCATTGTGCTTCTGCATTTTGCCTTCTGCAAAGGATATCAGATTTGCACAAGCCTTCCTCTCACAAAACTGGACTGTACCTGTATTGCCAAGCAAGTAACTGGCATTCATCCAAAGGTACATATGTCAGAAGATGATCCAACTCATAGTTTGAAATTGTATTCTGCCACTTTATTACAGTGGAAATTACAGTGAAAAAAAAGAGGAAGTCTTTAAAGAAGAAGTCATCATAGCCGGGAATCTTATGCAACAGTGCATTTTTCAACAGGTCCTAAAAAGGATTTCTTTTTGGTTGATACAGCTTTTTTTTTTTTACTTTAAACTGACTTTATATATATATAAAAAAAAAAAAAAAAAAAAAAAAAATATATATATATATATATATATATATATATATATATATATATATATATATATATATATATATATATATATATATATATATATATATATATATATATAAATACACTCACCTAAAGGATTATTAGGAACACCTGTTCAATTTCTCATTAATGCAATTATCTTATCAACCAATCACATGGCAGTTGCTTCAATGCATTCAGGGGTGTGCTCCTGGTCAAGACAATCTCCTGAACTCCAAACTGAATGTCAGAATGGGAAAGAAAGGTGATTTAAGCAATTTTGAGCGTGGCATGGTTGCTGGTGCCAGACGTGCCGGTCTGAGTATTTCACAATCTGCTCAGTTACTGGGATTTTCACGCACAACCTTTTCTAGGGTTTACAAAGAATGGTGTGAAAAGGGAAAAACATCCAGTATGCGGCAGTCCTGTGGGCGAAAATGCCTTGTTGATGCTAGAGGTCAGAGGAGAATGGGCCGACTGATTCAAGCTGATAGAAGAGCAACTTTGACTGAAATAACCACTCGTTACAACCGAGGTATGCAGCAAAGCATTTGTGAAGCCACAACACGCACAACCTTGAGGCGAGTGGGCTACAACAGCAGAAGACCCCACCGGGTACCACTCATCTCCACTACAAATAGGAAAAAGAGGCTACAATTTGCACAAGCTCACCAAAATTAGACAGTTGAAGACTGGAAAAATGTTGCCTGGTCTGATGAGTCTCGATTTCTGTTGAGACATTCAGATGGTAGAGTCAGAATTTGGCGTAAACAGAATGAGAACATGGATCCATCATGCCTTGTTACCACTGTGCAGGCTGGTGGTGGTGGTGTAATGGTGTGGGGGATGTTTTCTTGGCACACTTTAGGCCCCTTAGTGCCAATTGGGCATTGTTTAAATGCCAGGGCCTACCTGAGCATTGTTTCTGACCATGTCCATCCCTTTATGACCACCATGTTCCCATCCTCTGATGGCTACTTCCAGCAGGATAATGCACCATGTCACAAAGCTCGAATCATCTCAAATTGGTTTCTTGAGCATGACAATGAGGTCACTGTATTAAAATGGCCCCCACAGTCACCAGATCTCAACCCAATAGAGCATCTTTGGGATGTGGTGGAATGGGAGCTTCGTGCCTTGGATGTGCATCCCACAAAGTCTTTAAATTGTTTATACATTAATTTGGAGAGTAACTGAAGTTATTACAATATCAAAATATTAAAAACTTAAAATATTAAAAACTTGCGATTAATCACGATTAATTACAGAAAAAAAATGCGATGAATTAGTAAAAAAAAAAGTTAATCGATGCCCAGCACAAATATATATATAGTAACACTTTACAATACGGTTCATAAGTTAACATTAGTTAACTAATACTGAACAGAGGGGTTGTTCATGGTTATTTTATACTAATGTTAGCTAATACAACCTTATTGTAAAGTGTTACCATATATATATATATATATATATATATATATATATATATGGCTGATTGCCTGTTTCCTGTGCTGGTTTGTTTCCATAGTCATTGATGAAGCAATGCAAGTGTTTCTTAACATTAACAATATCTGTTATACTCTGCATGTAAATAAGCCCTCAGTTCATTCTGTTCTTTGTTCCGTGTCGTCAATGTTTGTGCTTAGCAGTTGTTACGCTAATTCTCCTGTGTGTTCTCTTTGATTATTCATTTTGACTACTCCTTCGTTGTGCGCTTCCTTGATACAACCACACGTGTGATATTAATAATATACATTCATTCTTGCTTTAAAATATTGTGAAAAAATAAGGGAACATATATGGTTTGTCCTCTAAATTGTTTCATTCTCTATTCATTATCATTAAAAGAAGAACTGTTAAGATATTCATGTGCACATTTATAATGGGTAGTTCTTTAGCAGTTAAATCGTTTTGTTCATGTTTTCTCCCCCTGTAGAAGCTGAAGGTGGTGTTTGCTGTGGGGACTGGAGGAGAAGTCAGTGAACCCTTAGAGGTCAACGCACTGTCCTGTGACACAGTACAGCAGGTCAAGGAGAAAATTTTACAGACCTTCCAGCGCAAGTTTGGTTTCCCCTACACACAGCAGTTCAGGGATATAGAAATCGGTTAGTAGGCTCCCTGTTTATTACTAGCCTATTTCAGTGTTGATTATCATAATATTTCATGAACTTTCTTAGGTTTAAAGCTGATGGGGCCTATTTGTGTTGTTAACAAACTGTTGTTTCTGTTGCCAGTCACACTAAATGCAGAACTAATTCCTGTTTGATGTCTCTGTTTTTTGTTGTGCACTCACAGAATATGAGAAGGAAGGAAAGTTTCTCATGCTACAGGAAGTCGATGAGACCTCAGAGATCCGAGGGCATGTTACCATGTTAAACACTCTAAAACATTATCAGGTGAGTGCATGAGAACCAAAAATGGTAAAATGGTACTATATTGTAAGCAATCAGACAACTGAATAAACCCCATATACCCACATTGAAGATGGGACCTGAGCCATATCTAGAGACCAGAATATCATAAAGAAGTTATTTTTCATTCTTCACTTAAGGGTAAAAAGAAGCCAACATACTGACGCCCCCCACTGTTGGGAGCGACATGTAGATATGTTCTGTTTGCTTTTCTCTCAATATCAAATTAAACACTCAACAAAAATGGCAGAAGTGTGAAAACAGCAGTTCAGAAAGCATCAGATCATAGGGATGTAGATGTTTGCAAGAGCTCTGCAATTTGGCACTCCAGTCAATTTATTTATGTAGTACTCTATACAGTAGATTGCTTTAAAGCTAGCAAAAAAACTCACGGTGAACTTTCAGTTTGAATTAGAACTTCTACTATAAATTAGCTATGCAGTGTTCATGTTCTGTGGACATCTGACCTCGACAGACTGAACTGAAGAAATTAAACTGAAGAGAGATCGGAGAGTGACTAGCGCTCTGTTGTGACTAGCAGTTTGTCCGATTAGGGCTACTGTAGAATCATGGCGGTGCAAAATGGCGATTTCACTGTAAGGGGACCCGTGGTGGATGTAGATAGAAATGGCCCTTTCTAAGGTAATAAAAACATAACGGTTCATTATGTAAGGTCTTTGCACACCACTGAAAACATAGTTATGTATATTAAATTTAATTTCTGTCAATAGATCCTCATAAATACTACACACTGCACCTTTAAGTAACCACACTAAACACCCAAGCAACCCCTAGCAATGCCCTCTCAACCACCCCCCAAAAAAAACAGCAGCTACACAGAAACACCCAAAAAACATTCTTCGGAAAATTTAAAAATATAGACATATAAAGAATTTCTCTATAGAACAATTTAAAAATGAAAGACCACAAAATATGTTTGTTTGAAACCGTTTTACACAGTATTTTTATGTTCTCAAGAGTGGCTGTTGGCTTTATTCTAGGTGTTTGAGATTGACCTTTCACTTGCAAAGCTTGTATCACAAGGCCAAATAAACCCAGATTAAGCTAAACTGTTGTGTAAACCCATAATACATACATAGTCTACAGCTGCACAGCGGTTTTTCTGCGATTTTCAGAGTTTATGTGCTTTAAAATATGTATTTTCATTCAGGTTGGGGATGGAGCATGCATTAAAGTAATCACAACAAGAGTGCAAGCCCCTCTGAGGTCTCAGACCAGTGTAAAGGGTGAGTCACATCCGTAATGGTGGTTTATGGTGCTTTTGGAGCTTGAAATCTTCTGGGTTCCACCCACTTTTGTTATATGGAAGAGAGCGGTGTCAATAGTCTATAAACATCTGTATTTGGTTTGGGTTTGGAATAACTCGAGGATGAGTAAATAATGAGAATATTACCGTTTCGGGGAGAACTGTCCCTTTAAAAGAGATCTGACCTAGAACTATGAGCTAAAACTGCTCAGACAACATTTATATCTGTGCGTCTTGCCACAAGGCATAAGGTTTAAATATGGCCTTGTGTACAGGAAGTGGTTGTCTCAGTTTTTATACCACGTCCTTCATCTGTCAGTGTTTCTTTTATTGACAGCATGTTATTTCTGATAGTGCTTTATAATAACTTTCATTAAGTCTACTACAGATCAGTAATTGCTGTACATATACATATACATGAATCAATGACAAATCAGTTTGAACATAAATGATCTGTTCATCATCATATGATGTAATAATGTTTTTTTAAACATAAATCAAGTTCCAACATTTTGATTTGTCTGTATGAACACTGATGTGTTGCATGTGTGTTGCAACTATATTGTTATTCTAAATTGTTTGAGTGCATTGTGCAGGTTTGGGTGTAGACATGTGGGCATTTCTAGTTCACACTCAAACCCACTATGACCACATTAGAGATTCAATACATGAAAAACTTCTAAGTAAAGCCAGTGATACATAAATGTTGGGACAATACCAGCTTGACTTTGCTTATTTATTTACTAATCGTCATGGTGTTTTGTTGCACAGATGATGAGAACTTCTCTATCAAGTACTTCCATATGGTGAGTAGCCAATCATACTTCTGTACTGTATAACGTCTGTTTTGTTGTGTCCTTCTCTATATACTGTACTGACACACCTAATAATATGTGAAGTAATGACTGTGTTGTGTTTCTATGCACGGGTTATTATTGAGGGTTGAGTTATATAGTTGGCATCACTTTGACACTGCAGTGAAACAAGCGTTGGCGTGTGATACTTTCGGTTTTGCCATTGTCTTCCTGTTCAAATGAGAGGAAGTGCTTTTAAGTAAATATGAACATATACGGATTTTAGTGCAGTTTGTATTGTACAGACACCAAGCATTTTGCCTCTTCCTATAATAAAAGACGTAATAGCTTAAACATTTATATTACAAACACTATTGGTACACATAAGAAAACGTTGTGGTATGCATAGACAATTTCAACAAATAAACCTAGTAACCTGGACATTTTGGTTGGTCTAGGTTGATCCAGATAGTGACACAGACCTGAGCAATCATCCAGAGAAAAAAGCTGTAAAATTCAAAGAGATGTACCTCACCAAGCTGCTCTCCACCAAGGTGAGAATCACTGACGCATGGAAGCATTTTATTGTATATTGTATAGATAGATGTATAGACATATGGGCGAACGAACAGACAGAGATATAGATACAGATAGACGTACAGTTGTGGTCTGAATGATTGGCATCCCTTTGAAATATGCATGGTTTATCCTTTTGATCTTTCACTCAAATAAATTCGCAAAAATCGAACCTTTCATTGAAGTAAAGTAAAGTGGGGGGAAACTCACATTATGAAATAAAAGTTTTTCACATTGGCCACACTTAATGATATTTACATGTTTTAGCACACCATGGTGACTAGGAACATGAAATTGTCTAGCCACAAATTCTTGTTTCACATTCCAAAACCAGAGTAAAACCAAAGAATATACTTCTGATTTGCAGCAAAAGATTGTTGAGCTTCACAAAATAGAAAGTGGCTGTAAGAAAATAGCTTAGGCATTGAAAATCCCCGTTTCCACCATCAGAGCAATAATAAAGAAGTTCCAATCAACTAAAAATGTTATGAATCTGCCTGGAAGAGGGTGTGTCTATATCGTCCGAAATGCATGGTTAGGAGGAAAGTTTGAGTGGTCAAAAACTCTCCACGGATCACAGATGGAGAATTGCAGAGATTAGTTGAGTCTTTGGATCAGAAAGCCTAAAAAGAAAATAAAACAACCCCTACATCACCTCCAGTCCTACCCGAAAGACTCAGGAGGCGAGAAAAACATTTGGATAAGATTTATATACAGTTTTTATACAATGAGTATTGATTATATGAAATGATCCGTCCATAGTCCGAATCCGGAGGGTAGCAGATGCTTGCAGTTCCTGCCTGAAGATGAAGGCAGGGGCGGAGCCTACCGATGTATGGACAGGGACCGACCTGGTGGTGGTGGTGGTGGGGAGGATGGGGGTGAATGCATCAGTATCTGCGAACGTAGTAATGGGTTGGAAGATAACTTATATACTACAGAAGACGAATAACGAATAACGATTGGCTAGATAGATAATTAGTGAATGACGTGACATTGGAGTCTTCCAGGTAGAACTACGCTAGTGTAACGGAGGCTAGACGAACAAAGACGACGAATTTGTTGATAAAAGGTAGCACTAATTGTTACTCATTTGAACCGCCTCACACAGACGGCTCGGGTCAAAGACCAAAAGGCAGCGCAGCGCAAGCTCACTAGAAGAGATCCGTTTACTCTGATCGGTCACACGAACACTAAACAGTGCTGTGAGAACCAGTGAGAAGCGCATGCATTCAACAAAAATATCAACACAAATGTCAACACAACATGAAACACAAATGTCTCGGTGATTTAAACTATTTTAAAGCCAGACAAAACAGCACTGACAAACAGCAGAAACACTGTGTGCAATGATACAGTCAGAAGGTTTTTCGATCTTATCCTTAATTTACCATGATTAACTGTAGTAACACTAACTGCACCGCATGGTAGCCTACTGTGGCAGAAATGTGGGATATTCATATCAATTTTGGAGTTGCAGTTTATGATACCTAACCTATGTATTTATGCAACATATGCACAATGAAGAAATGACTCTAATACATGTGACATGTGAAGCTCCGATATATGTATATATATATATATATATATATATATATATATATATATATATATATATATATATATATATATATATATATATATATATATATATATATATATATATATATATATATATATATATATATATTAGTTAACAACAATTTATTGCAATTAACTATATACCTATATTAAATAATCACCAAATAACCTCTTAGGAGTGGATTTATCCCTCTGGCCACAAAGGACAAATTTCCGAGCTATGGTATTAATTAAAGCATTCAATGATACTTATAAGAGCTTGTAGCTTAGATGTGACATTAAAGGGACTCGTGTTTTGTGAGCAACAACAATGACAATCAAAACGTGGATACAATGGTTTTAATGGAGTCATGTCAATTAGCTAGAACCCCCCCTCCTCAATCCTCAGTTCCAGTTCTGGACAGTGTTGGGCACGTTACTTTAAAAAAGTAATTAGTTATAGTTACTAGTTACTTCTTACAAATAGTAACTGAGTTAGTAACTGAGTTACATCATTATAAAAGTAACTAATTACCAGGGAAAGTAATAACTGCGTTACTTTTTTTTTTTTTTTTTTTCAAATGTTCAAATATGTCAAATAACTTGGATGCCCCCAATATTAGATATGTTAAATGAATGAATTGGACACTAAATAGAATAAATTATTATTATAAAACATTGTACATTAATGTACACTATTGTAATGTTGCTGTGGGACAATGTAAGAGACACCTATCAAATTCAATGCATTATTGTAAATATTATCAGTAGGCCTACTATAGTGTAAATATTGTGTAAATATTATCAGTATTATACTTTCCTTTGGTAGTGGAGCTCACGTTATCACCTGGGTTTTTAGCCACTAATTTTGTGGCATATGATGATGTGAGGCGCTTCAGAATCACTTGCCACCGGCGTGGAGAGACTCTTTCTTCCTGGGCATAAGTTGCATGTTACATAAATATTCTTACCTTTCACCTCAACGAGGGAAAAGTAGCGCTTATACTTCCAGTTTGCGAAAGCTACCTTTGAAGTCGTTGGACCATCGCTGAATGTGCATATGTGTGTGCGTCATTGGTGTGTGTGTGTGTGTGTGTGTGTGTGAACCATAGACCGTGAAAAAAATAGGTGTGAACTCAACCTATCAACTTCAACCTTGTCTCCCACCCACCAATCATCATCAGTTATGTGCACCACCGCACCCACCCCCAACACGCATGGCTGGTGCGCGCGCACACACACACACGTTGCAGGTCCGACTGACAGAGAGCCTGTTCGGATGAAAAGCGCTTCAGTGAGCTCAATTATAGTAACGCGACTAACGCCGCTTTTTTTTCCCTCAGTAACGCTAACGGCGTTGTAACGGGAGGAACAGTCATTCGTTTGATTACTCGTTACTGAAAAAAATAATTCCGTTAGTAACGCCGTTTATCTGTAACGCCGTTATTCCCATCACTGGTTCTGGATCTAGAGTGAAGTTGTAATTCTTGAAGAAGGATGGGGTTTCCAGCTCTGACCAGTACTCTTGACTTGGGAGGTGGTGCAATGCCAGATCATTGAGGTGGAGGATGGCACCCTTTGGTACTTGAATCCACATACGCTGGTTGTTTGTGTCCCCTGGAGTGATGGTCGCTCCACGGCAGATAAGGCAGGCAGTAGCCAAGTTCAGGTCTCTGACCTTGTGCAACAGGTGTCGAGGCAGCAGGTGCCCTGACAGTGCGTCACCTGTCATCCTGAAGTCTATTTGTGTGGCGCGGGTTTCTGCTTGTGGTCTCCTGAAGTGGTTAGGGGTCTGTGTGGCCTGAAGAGGGTTTCAGACTGACCTAGTGCGGGTGACAGGAGGGCAGCAGGTAGTTGTTAGCCACTCAGCCACGATAAGTCTGAAGGATTGGAGTTCTGCTCTGCTTTTGTGGCAGTGCTGTTGTGAGCTTGCCTGAGCTGTGTGGGGCAAGGAGTTGGAAGGTGTCAGCAGCTCCTAAAACCCTGAGATAGTCGTGTCCAGCTGTCCTTGTGCAGCCTCCACTCGACACCTGTGTGAAGGGTTTGGCGGAGGACGTTGTTGTCGACGGCTGTGGGACATTCTGTGGTGTGCGCAGGTTGGGCGTACTGTCTTCCATGGCTTTGTTCAGTGGCTTGTGTGGTACCTGGCGTTTGCCGTAGTGACAGTTCTGCACAGGTCCTGTGCTTTCTCTGTCCAGCTGCTCTCATGTTTAAACAGCTGTCTGAGCCATTTCAAGTCTTTGTTTCTGGTTTAAGCCTCAATCTCTACCTGGTTGGTGAGGCTTTGAGCATGTGTCTGCTCCTTCTGGTCTTTGTGATCTGCTGTGTGAGGTTGTTTTAGCCTCTGTTCATCAGTTCAGTGGTTTAACCCACTAGGCCACCATCTCCGCTTGAGTTTCGATGACTTGGATGTGAGGCGTGGCCTCGGCAGGATATTGGGTGTCGCTTCTCATGGGCTGTAAACCGCAGGTTCCTTCGGTGTTGCACCAGAGGAATGGCTTGCTACGGCAGAGGTAGTGAATGTCTTTAGTCAAAGTACACCTGCACAGGCTTGGGGCCAGGTACAGCTGTGTGTCGCTGTCATGGGTGGCCACCACATCTGGGGTGTGTACCTTGATCTGGGCATTACCTCGCCAATGCCCAACATCGACGGTGACCATGAGTCTGTAGGTGTTGTTTTCAGGTGTAGTTTGTCAATGTGCTGGTGAGCGGTGTAGGTTCTGACAAAGCTAGAGTCTCTTGTTTGATACAGCAGGTGCAGCGGCAGGGTCATCTGCCACCCAGTCACAAGTTCAAAGTTAGACACATGAGTTGATTCATGCGGGGTGGCTCTGATGGCCATGAGCACCAACAGAAGTTTCACATCCCAGTCTTTCTGGTTGGCAGGCACAAACTTTCTCAGCATGCGATTGGTTCATTCAACTTGGTGTCGTTGGGTGCTGGAAGACATTCTACTCACTTGTAGAACTGGCATTCAACTGTGAGGAAGTACTTGTTGTCCCTCGTCGATCTGGGTAGGGATCCTGCCCAGTCTGTTTGGAGATTTGACCACGGGACTGTGACTCCTCTGCGTTGCAGTGGCTCTGGGGTTTGGGTTTGCCGGTTAGAATTGTCAGCAAACCAGACACTCTCTGACATACTCTGACACGACTTGCTCCATGCCAGGCCAATATGCCACTTGTTTCTGTGTCTTGTGGCTCTGGTACTGTGGTATCCAGTGGTTTAACCCACTAGGCCACCATCTCCGCTTGAGTTTCGATGACTTGGATGTGAGGCGTGGCCTCGGCAGGGTATTGGGTGTCGCTTCTCATGGGCTGTAAACCGCAGGTTCCTTTGGTGTTGCACCAGAGGAATGGCTTGCTACGGCAGAGGTAGTGAATGTCCTTAGTCAAAGTACACCCGCACAGGCTTGGGGCCAGGTACAGCTGTGTGTCGCTGTCGTGGTAGGCCACCACATCTGCACTGTGAGGTCATCAGAGGCATACCACAGAATGTTGACTTTCGCACGAAGCATGTATTTGATGCCTGTGGTAGCAGTGAAGTCAGACGTTGGGACAGGGTGGTTGGAGGGGTCTGAGAGGTGGTTACTGATTGCTTGCATGGCAGTGTCAGAGGCTTGCATGTCAGCTTTGTCATTGATGGAAATTGTGGAGCCAGCGTAAGCGGCTGTGATGTTGGAATCGTCGCAGGAATAGTTTGTTTGCTGCAGGTTATCGCAGCCCCATCAAGGGTGGTTGGAAGAAGCCCAGCGTGTGGTTTAGTGTGTGACCACATCGCATGTTGCGACCCCTTTGGTGTAAGCTGGTACTGCAGTATCCTGTTCGTTGATTAAAGTACAGACTCCTGGAATGGTCCGGCTTGGTTTTCAGGCTTGGCAGGAACCATAGGGGGCTGTGATGTCAGTGGGGCTCACACTACCTCCTTGATAAAGTCCACATGAGCCTTGAGGTGAATCAAGTGGTCTGCTTCTATGTAGACATTATGCAGTGGATCTGGAAGGACCAGGAAGTAGTGTGTGAGGCACCGATCGTTCCATTTCAAGTTCAAAGCGCAGGTGCCCTTGACAGTTAGCATGATTGTTAGGCCGGAGTCCAACGGGTAGCGGGTGCGCTTGCTTGCAGATGGAAGGTTGGATGTTACTTCCATGAGGGCTTTGAACAGTGCTAGACTGATGGCTGAGTTGTCTGCCCATAGTGCGAGTATGATGTCTGTAGTTGTTACATCATTCAGCTGGAGGTCGGTCATGACCTTGGGGCAGTAAAAGTCAGAGTCTATGGTGAGTTGAAAAGTGCAGAGTAGCGAACTTGAACTTTGCTCTGGTGCTGAGCAGTGTTGGGCAAGCTACTCTGAAACTGTAGCTTTGCAAGCTGAAAGCTACTTGTAAGTTAAAGTAGTTGTTACATTCAAGCTACCTTTTTGAAAAAGTAGTTAGCTACACTACAAGTTACTATCAAAAAGTAGCTAGCTACATATTTTATTATTATTTTTTTACAATGACATTGTAACAAATAAATTGTTAATGAAGAATGTTATACTATTTAGGGTTTTAAGCAACATAATGCAATGTAATTATGATTTCAAATAGTATGGGGTGAATTCAGGTGTAGGTTTATTGAGACACTTTTCCCCCAGTCATTTCAATGGCAAAAACTGTCAGAATAATTTAATTTTGTAAACTATCCTGACTAACAAAGTACAAAATGGCTACACATTAGTGCAAGAACAAAATGTATGTAACTTAAATTAAATACTCAGGAGTCAGGAGTAATCTAAAGATGCAGGTTAAACTCACGGAGCGTACATCATTTTGAACAGAAACGAGTATCATGAGCTGCTCACGTGAACGTGCGCGCGCTTTGCTTGACTGTTTCTATTCGTTTCGAATTGTTTCATTTAAAAGTGGACATTTCAAGCTTTCTATACACATATTTCTCATGTCTGTGAGGCAAGTAGGCTAGCCTGCAAGATTTCCTGTGACATCTGTGACCTGACAGTCTGGCTCAGGTGATCTGGGTGGCTGGAGAGGCAGAGGTTCTCGCACTTGAGCCCAAATCTTTAGCTGTTTGAAGTCTAGTAGTGGCTCAAAACGATCTAGCAGATCTTTGCAGACAAGGTATGCGTCCTAAGCTAAGAAGGTTCGCTCTGATGGAGCGCACCGCCGGCCATGTCGTGGAGCGCGTCAATCTTCAAAGGAAACAACCAGCTTGGCTGGGCCGCGGATATCTCCCTTTCTCTCTCTCTTCCCCGGTCGTACCCGCGCTTTGAAACCGCGACAGCGACAACTGTGTATTTGTCCATGACGAAACGCTGACCACACCAGAAGCTCTTGATTCGATTCTTTGTCTGTGGTTTTTGAGATCGTAAGATAGGCCGCATTTAACCCCCACCTCTCCATTTCTACAGCTGCCGAGGCGCCGCACGAGATGGACGCTTGGGGTGACATCAGCGAGCCGAGCACACAGAGAGTGAGCAGACGGATATCTCCTTTCTCTCTCTCTTCCCCGGTCGCACCCGCGCTTTGAAACCGCGACAACTGTCTATTCGTACATGGCGAAACACTGACCACACCAGAAGCTCTTGATTCGATTCTTTGTCCGTTGTTTTTAAGATCGTAAGATAGGCCGCGTCTAACCCCCGTCTCTCCATTACTACGGCTGCTGAGGCGCCGCACAAGATGGACGCTTGGGGTGACGTCAGCGTGCCGAGCACACGGAGAGTGAGCAGATGGATATCTCCTTTCTCTCTCTCTTCCCCGGTCGTACCCGCGCTTTGAAACCGCGACAGCGGTCTATTCGTCCATGACGAAACTCTGACCACACCAGAAGCTCTTGATTCGATTCTTTGTCTGTGGTTTTTGAGATCGTAAGATAGGCCGCATTTAACCCCCACCTCTCCATTTCTACAGCTGCCGAGGCGCCGCACGAGATGGACGCTTGGGGTGACATCAGCGAGCCGAGCACACAGAGAGTGAGCAGACGGATATCTCCTTTCTCTCTCTCTTCCCCGGTCGCACCCGCGCTTTGAAACCGCGACAACTGTCTATTCGTACATGGCGAAACACTGACCACACCAGAAGCTCTTGATTCGATTCTTTGTCCGTTGTTTTTAAGATCGTAAGATAGGCCGCGTCTAACCCCCGTCTCTCCATTACTACGGCTGCTGAGGCGCCGCACAAGATGGACGCTTGGGGTGACGTCAGCGTGCCGAGCACACGGAGAGTGAGCAGATGGATATCTCCTTTCTCTCTCTCTTCCCCGGTCGTACCCGCGCTTTGAAACCGCGACAGCGGTCTATTCGTCCATGACGAAACTCTGACCACACCAGAAGCTCTTGATTCGATTCTTTGTCTGTGGTTTTTGAGATCGTAAGATAGGCCGCATTTAACCCCCACCTCTCCATTTCTACAGCTGCCGAGGCGCCGCACGAGATGGACGCTTGGGGTGACATCAGCGAGCCGAGCACACAGAGAGTGAGCAGACGGATATCTCCTTTCTCTCTCTCTTCCCCGGTCGCACCCGCGCTTTGAAACCGCGACAACTGTCTATTCGTACATGGCGAAACACTGACCACACCAGAAGCTCTTGATTCGATTCTTTGTCCGTTGTTTTTAAGATCGTAAGATAGGCCGCGTCTAACCCCCGTCTCTCCATTACTACGGCTGCTGAGGCGCCGCACAAGATGGACGCTTGGGGTGACGTCAGCGTGCCGAGCACACGGAGAGTGAGCAGATGGATATCTCCTTTCTCTCTCTCTTCCCCGGTCGTACCCGCGCTTTGAAACCGCGACAGCGGTCTATTCGTCCATGACGAAACTCTGACCACACCAGAAGCTCTTGATTCGATTCTTTGTCTGTGGTTTTTGAGATCGTAAGATAGGCCGCATTTAACCCCCACCTCTCCGTTACTACGGCTGCCGAGGCGGCGCACGAGATGGACGCTTGGGGTGACATCAGCGAGCCGAGCACACGGAGAGTGAGCAGATGGATATCTCCTTTCTCTCTCTCTTCCCCGGTTGCACCCGCGCTTTGAAACCGCGACAACTGTCTATTCGTCCATGGCGAAACACTGACCACAACAGAAGCTCATGATTCGATTCTTTGTCCGTGATTCTTAAGATCGTAAGATAGGCCGCATTTAACCCCTGCCTCTCAATTACTACGGCTGCCGAGGCGCCGCACGAGATGGACGCTTGGGGTGACATCAGCGAGCCGAGCACACGGAGAGTGAGTAGACGGGTATATCCTTTCTCTCTCTCTTCCCCCGGTTGCACCCGCACTTTGAAACCGCGACAGTGACAACTGTCTATTCGTCCATGACGAAACGCTGACCACACCAGAAGCTTGTGATTCGATTCTTTGTCAGTGGTTTTTGATCTCGTAAGATAGGCCGCGTCTAACCCCCGCCTCTTCATTACTACGGCTACCGAGGCACCGCACGAGATGGACGCTTGGGGTGACGTCAGCGTGCCGAGCACACGGAGAATGAGCAGACAGATATCTCCCTTTCTCTCTCTCTTCAAATCAAATCAAATCAAATCACTTTATTGTCACACAGCCATGTACACAAGTGCAACAGCAGGTGAAATTCTTGGTGCAGTTCCGAGCAACATAGTAGTCACGACATGACATGTACAACATTTAGAGCAGCATCAGATTACACTGATGCGCCCACAATTACTCACAGCACAGTAAACTCTACAATAAACAATAAATAAAAAATCTTCCCCGGTCGCACCCGCGCATTTTAAACCACGACAGCGACTACTGTTTATTCGTCCATGACGAAACACGGACTACCTAGAAGCTCGTATCCGATTCTTTTGGTCGTGGCCCCTTTTTGATATGATTAAGAGACCGCTCGTCTAACCCCCCGCCTCTCCGCTTATTCAGTTTCCACTTGGGGTGACGTCGGCGAGCACTTGGAGAGTGAGCAGATGGATTTCCCCCTTTCTCTCTCTCTCTCTCTCTCTCTCTCTCTCTCTCCTCCGGTCGCGTCCGCGCGTTCGAAACCGCGACAGCAACGACCCTGTTTATTCGTCCATGACGATATGCACTCGCGCTGAGATAAGCTTGAGCTGGAATGGGACTGCGAGGCCGCGCAAAACCGTCCCAGCCGAAGCTGGACGATTGATTTATTCACACAGAAGTGCCCCACCCAGTCCCGTGGGCTTCATTCTTCTTTCAAGACCTCCACCACAAGGTTTCGAGGTCTTGCAAGCAGCCATTTCTGGTGTGTGTTACATAAGTGGCATGGATTTCACCACTGTTTTCAAATATGATCTGGCATTAGCCTCCTTGTTTGAGTGTTCGACTCCCATGCATAAAGACCCGGGTTTGCGCCCCGCTTGGAGCGTGATGTGCAACCCGGAGAGATTACAACAAGAGTTGTTCAATATCAATTTTTCCTTGTTATGCTATGATGCCAGCTGTTGAAGGGACTCTCACGGCCCATCTCGTGCCTACTTTGGCTTCATTGTGGAGCCACGACCCCTGCTGCCTTCCAAATCGTATAGGATCATTAAAATGTATACTCCTGAGGCTGTAAGAAGCTCAGAAGAGCTACTAACTTGGCGCTGAGAGCTACCAAGCACATCACCCGCACATTAGGCAGGCCATGGCGAGAATGGTGTCAGTAGATCGCCACCTTTGGCTTATCTCACTGACATCACAGAGAAATATGAGTCTTCTTTGTTAGAGAGCCCCATTTTTATACAGAAAGTCTATCTGGAGGGTCTGTGACTACTGTGGTAAGAGGTTGAACAGAGAGGTTGAACAGATAACCACCTCCAGCTCATTCACACTCTTCCTCTCAGTGCTCCTGTGAGATACAGCAAGGCGAGCTATCACTTATGGAACTCCCTCGCAGAGACTGGGCCCTGGGACTCGCCCACCAGTTCGACCGTGACAATGCAGGCGATTGATCTGAGCTTGACGGCCAAGGCCTCTCGTTCTCAGGGCTCCAAGCATAATGCCAGAGAGTTGGACAAACCGCGCAAGCACATTCGCCTCTCACTACGTATGTTGTGTCTATTAAAATATATTATATGTGGCCCGCCACGGATAATTTACAAATCGTGCAGTTTCACAAAGTCAAACGCAAGGTGGCAGTACTAGATTTTAGGCCAGGGAAACAGCGCCCAAAGCGGAACGAAACAACGCTACTTGTGCTCTGCGCAACTCGCAAGCTCTGACTCTGAACAAATGTGTTTATCTGCTGAGTGTCTCGATCACGCGCCCACTAAACAGCCCGTGTGAGAAATGTTCGAGTTCGGCGCAGAGCTCTCCTCTCTGGTACGAGCTGCGAATCTCTCTGTGATTTGATTTAATTTAAAGCCAGTTAAACAGCGCTGACTTAATCAACAACACTAGTAATAGAGTAATAAAGGCCAAATTGCAGACTATTTTTGTCATAAACTTGCAGTTTTGTGCATTTGTATTTATATGTTTATAGACTAAATACCTTAAAGCCATTCTAGATATAGAAATATATATATTTTTTTTACTTTACTGTTGGTGTATGTACACTGTATGGAGGTCTATGAGAACAGTCTGGGCGATTCTTGGCCATCCAGAGGCAGAACAGTCTAGAATAGTGACAGTTATCATAACTCCCTCCCTTTCACACTTTGGTGGAGCGTTGCCCTATTGACCTAATTATGAAGAAACCGCCTCTGATCACCACATGTTGTTTTGCGAGGGTTTCAAGAAAAATCCTCTTCGCTCATCCAAAAACAAACTCCAGCATATTCAGTTGATTAATTAATATCCAGTCAAAAGGGACCGGATTCTATGGTCAGATGAAACTAATGGGTCTGGTGCAAACAAGGATAAAAAAGTATCCAATGCCCAAGGTTAAATATACCCCTGGATCTTTAATGTTGTAGGCCTATTTTTTAGCTGTAGGCCCTGAACATCTTGTTCAGATACATGGAATCATAGATTCTAGCAAATACCGACAGCTACAAAATACAACCCCAAATCAGAAAAAGTTGGGACAGTATGGAAAACGCAAATAAAAAAAAAAGAAGTGATTTCTAAATTTACTTTGACTTGTATTTCATTGCAGACAATATGAACACAAAATATTTCATGTTTTGTCTGGTCAACTTCATGTCATTTGTAAATATGCATCCTTTCCTGTCATTCAGACCTGCAACACATTTCAAAAAAAGTTGGGACAGTAAAGCATAACCACTTTGTAATGTTGCCATTCCTTTTCACAACACTTTAGGGACTGAAGACACCAAGTGATGAAGTGTTTCAGGTGTAATTTTGTCCCATTCTTCCTGCAAACAAGTCTTAAGGTGGGCAACAGTATGGGGTCTTCGTTGTCGCATTTTGCGCTTCAAAATGTGCCACACATTCTCTATTGGAGACAGGTCGGGACTGCAGGCAGGCCAGTCAAGTACCCGTACCCTCTTCCTCCGCAGCCAGGACTTTGTAATGTGTGCAGAATGTGGTTTTGCATTGTCTTGTTGAAATATGCATGGATGTCCCTGGAAAAGATGTCTTCTTGAAGGCAGCATATTATGCTCCAAAATCTCTATGTACTTTTCAGCATTAATGGTGCCTTCACAGAAGTGCAAGTTACCTTTGCCAAGGGCACTGACACAACCCCATACCATGACAGACCCTGGCTTTTGGACTTGTTGCTGGTAACAGTCTGGATGATCCTTTTCTTCTTTGGTCCGGAGCACACAGCGTCCATTCCTCCCAAAAAATACCTGAAATACTGATTCATCAGACCACAGTACACGTTTCCACTGTGTGATGGTCCATCCCAGATGCCTCCGAGCCCAAAGAAGTCGACGGCGCTTCTGGACACTGTTAACATAGGGCTTCCTTTTGGCACAGTACAGTTTTAACTGGCATTTGTGGATGTAACTACGTATTGTGGTACTTGACAAAGGTTTACCAAAGTAGTCCTGAGCCCATGTGGTGATATCGCTTATAGATGAATGACGATTCTTGATGCAGTGCCGCCTGAGGGATCGGAGATCACGGTTGTTCAGCTTAGGCTTGCGCCCTTGTCCTTTACGCACTGAAATTCCTCCAGATTCCTTGAATCTTTTAATTATGTTATGCACTGTTGAATGTGAAATATCCAAATCTCTTCCTATCTTTCTTTGAGGAACATTGTTTTTAAACATTTCAATAATTTTCTCACGTATTTGTCGGCAAACTGGCGATCCTCTGCCCATCTTTGCTCCTAAAGGATTAGACCTTTCTTGGATGCTGCTTTTGTACCAAATCATAATTACAATCACCTGTTGACATCACCTGTTTCAAATCACATCATTATTTAACCATTTTACCTCATTACTAGCCCTAAATGGCTCCTGTCACAACTTTTTTTGAAATGTGTTGCAGGTCTGAATGACAGGAAAGGATGCATATTTACAAATGACATGAAGTTGACCAGACAAAACATGAAATATTTTGTGTTCATATTGTCTGCAATGAAATACAAGTCAAAGTAAATTTAGAAATCACTTCTTTTGTTTTTTATTTGCGTTTTCCATACTGTCCCAACTTTTTCTGATTTGGGGTTGTAAAACCTGGCGGCTTCTGCTAGAAATCTTATAATTGGCCGTGGTTTGGATTTTCCATCAGGACAATGATCCAAAACACACATCAAAATCAACACAAAAATGTGTCACTGAGCACAAAATGAAGATTCTGCTATGGCCATCCCAGTCCCCATGAACCCATTGAAAATGAGTGGGGTGAACTGAAGAGGAGAAGCACCAACATGGAGCTGGTAATCTGGAGGATCTGGAGAGATTCTGTATGGAGGAATGGTCTCTGATCTCTTGTCAGGTGTTCTCCAAACGGAGATTGCAAAAAGTATTTAATAAAAGGGTGCCAATTATTATGACCAATGTGTTTTGGAGAAAAGCATTTATTTCATAATGTGATTTCGCCTCGACCTTCAATGAAAGGTTTGATTTTTGCAAAGTTTATGAATGAAAGATCAAAAGAATAAACAACGCAGATTTTTTTTTATCTTTGATCATATTTACCAGGGTTGCCAATAATTCTGACCACAACTGTACATGTCTGACAGTCTGGCAATACCAGAAATACCAGACAAATTTTTGGTCGAAAACAGCTTATAAATCATATTAAATTATGTTTTTTGAAAATGTAAAAATGCAAAAAGTTTTCTATGATGGGTAGATTTGGGGGTAGTGTTATTATAGAATATACAGTTTGTACAGTATAAAAAAATATATGTCTATAGAATCTATAGTGTGTTTGTGTTAAATATGAATGAAACATGTTCTCGATGTGTCCAACAGGTGGCAGTCCATTCTTTTGTCGAGACCCTTTTCAAGAGTATCTGGGGATTGCCCAACAACAGGGCCCCATTTGCTGTCAAGTACTTTTTCGACTTCCTGGATGCACAAGCAGAGAGAAAAAAAATCTCAGATCCAGATGTTCTCCACATCTGGAAAACAAACAGGTGCTGGAGAACACACCTCCATTGAAGTACTCTTTGCGCTGCATTAATCGCTGACTATCAAATGCCTCAAATGATTTAATATCTTTTATATGTTATATGCTATCAGCCTTCCGCTTCGTTTCTGGGTGAATATCCTGAAGAACCCGGACTTTGTGTTCAGTGACATGGAAAAGACGCCTCACCTGGATGGCTGTCTGTCCGTCATCGCTCAGGCTTTCATGGACTCCTTCTCACTAGCCGAGCAACACTTAGACAAGGTAACCACTGACACCTCACATGGAAAACTGTGAATATCACAGAGATTGATGACTCTCATATTCTCCTGCAGTATTCTCCAACCAATAAGCTACTCTATGCCAAAGATATCCCTCAGTACAAACAGGAAGTGAAATCGTACTACAAGTTAGTGAAGGACCAGCCTACTATCAGCAGCCAAGAGTTTAAAATGTTTCTTCAAGATGAGTCAAAGGTACAATTTGTCAAATACTACCTAGAGATTTAATGAAGCATCTTGATGAAAATATGGTTAAATATGTTCATTTCCCTTCTTCATCAGAAACATCAAAACGAGTTCAATGAATCTGCAGCTCTGCGTGAACTTTACAAATACATGGTCCGCTACTTCAGTGAGGTACGAATCTTTTGTTATCATCGCTCATGTACTCTTTCGTGCATTCGTGGCAGTTTCACAGGACAGTTTCACAGGATTTTCAGGCATTTTGAAGCCACAGAAATTCTATAAAGGAAACCCATTTTGCCACTTTAATGAAATGTGACAACACTTTCACATCCTGTTTTACTTCAGGATGTTCAAAACCTGTTTTGAAATGAGACTTGATACTGTATGTTCCCATAGAAATCATTTGACGGTTGGGTGGTCACAATTCAGATTCAGATTGTGGAGTACAATAGAATAACTTTTTCTTTTTAATTCTCGGTCTCTACAGGTTTCTCAGAAACTGGAACAGACAGACGCCCCTGCTAGGCTGAAAGAGGACATGCACAAAGTAAAGGAGCTTTTTGACAGCATGAAACGAGGTGGTTGGAGCTGAAATTCCAGATATTGTTATTCAAATGGGTATTCACACTGTTTTTTTTAAGATGGTCATTAAACTGGAAGCGTCTCACTCATAGATACTGCCATTGTCATCAGCATTATAATAGGAAAGACGGATTCACCTCTGTCTATTGGACACTGTAGGGACCAAGTGAATGTAATGTATATTGATGAACTAGGGTTTTAGAGAAGCTTATCACTGAGCTTATATTGGACTAACACTGAGCTGTCTATACAATGTATCTCAGCCATATGACTTGGTAAAGCAAAGCAATGCAAAACTTGATTAATATGGTTTAATTCGATTTTGTTCCTGCTTTCTTAATCATGTATTCTTTTACTACAAGGTATACATTTTGTACATTACTTTTGAAAATAGATCAAACTTTTAGGGGGGCATTTTGCTGTCCTGGTCTGCACTATACTAATACAATGTGTGTAGTTTTATTTTAAACCAATGTTACATGCACAAGTGTGATCACCGTTAATCTGTGTTCTTTTGTCGCCCTCTATTGGTCACACTAGTTATTATGTTAAGTTATTAAAGGATTAGTTCACTTCAAAATGAACATTTCCTGATATTTTACTCACCCCCATGTCATCCAAAATGTTCATGTTTTTCTTTCTTCAGTCGAAAAGAAATTTTGTTTTTTGAGGAAAACATTTCAGGATTTTTCTCCACACTATGGACTTCAATGACAACCAAAATGTTGAAGGTCCAAATCAATGGTCAAGTTTCAAAGGGCTTCGAAGGGCTTCAGAGAGAGGTTCTGCACGATCCCAGCTGAGGAATAGGGTCTTATCTAGCAAAACCATCGGTCATTTTCTAAAAAAAAGAAACATGTATATACTTTTTAACCTAAATTGCTCATCTTGCGCTGCTCTGCAACACACCACGGATTGCGCAATCACGGAAAGGTCACGCTAGACGTAGGCAGAAGTATCGCCCCTGTGTTTACAAAACGTACATACGAAGACTAATGCAAACATCCTTTAAAAAAAAGGTTTAACAATGATGTCGGACGATTTTGAAATTGGACATGGAGTATTTTTTTGTAAAGGGTGTTTGTATTAGTCTTCGCACGTTTGCTTGGGGCGGTACTTCCGCCTATGTCTAGCGTGACCTTTCTGACATGATTCTGCAATCCGTGGCACGTCGCAGAGCAGCACAAGATGAGCAATTTAGGTTAAAAAGTATTTAAATGTTTATTTATTCTTGAAAATGGCCGATGGTTTCGCTAGATAAGACTCTATTCCTCAACTGGGATTGCGCAGAGCGCCTGAAGCTCTTTGAAACTGCATTGATTTGGACCTTCAACATTTTGGTTGCCATGGAAGTCCATTGGGTGGAGAAAAATCCTGAAATGTTTTCTCAAAAAACGTAATTTCTTTTCGACTGAAGAAAGAAAGACACTAACATATTGGATGAGATGGGGGTGAGTAAATTATCAGGAAATTTTCATTTTAAAGTGAACTAATCCTTTAAAGGGATTGTTCACCCAAAAATGAAAATTACACCATTACTCACCCTCAAGCTATGTGTAGCATATATGACATTCTTCTTAATACAATCAGAGTTATATTTAAAAAAAACTCCTGTCTAGCAAGCATTATAATGGGAGTGATTGGCAGCCCAAAATTTGAAGCCTAAAAAAGTGCATCCATTATAAAAGTAATCCAGAAACTTCAAAAGGCCTTTATTAACCCCCAAAGCTATGTGGAGCCCTTTTATAATGGATGGATGCACTTTTTTGGGCTTCAAATTTTGGGCTGCCATTTACCATTATAAAGCTTGGAAGAGCCATGACATTTATTAATATAACTCAGATTGTATTCGTCTGAAAGAAGAATGTCATATACACCTAGGATGGCTTTCTGCCTCCCTTTGGGTACAAGTTCGGTACTGTTTTTTTTTCCAGAGCATAAAATATGTATTGATTAATTGCTATGCAGAACAATAAAAATATGTAGAAACTATTCAATTATTTTTGGGGTGCATTTGCCTGTCACAATGGCTGTTGTTCGATTTACTATTTGCCCATTTCTGTTTAGGAGTATGGCTTTTCCAATCAATAATAAATAGATTAATTATAACTGTCGTAGTTTGATCAGTGTTTATTCCATTTCTAGAAAAATAGAATACACCAAAAAAAATATATAAAATATTAAAGAAGAAAGAATAAAAACATAAAATGAAACATATCCAATAATGTATCAATATTCAGGACAAGGTTTATCATGGTGTTTATCTTAATGAGCAATACCAACACACACACAGACACACACACACACTAAAACACACACACACACACACACACACACACACACACACACACACACACACACACACACACACACACACACACACACACACACACACACACACACACACACACACACACACACACACACACACACACACACACACACACACACACACACACACACACACACACACACACACACACACACACACACACACACACACACACACACACACACACACACAGCAGCAGCAGCAGCAATGAATAAGTTTAAAAGAAATCTCTTTGACCTCATTTACCAATTGAATATTAATATATATTTTTATTAGGCTAAACTTCAAACAAACGTTATAGGCTAAACATTATATAAATATAAAGGACTCCCATATGGACTCACAACAGTTTTAATAATTGCTTTCTTATTTTTGATACATATTTTACTTTCTTTTTCAAGAACCAAAAACAAATGTTGGGTTTTACTGTAGATAAATTTATGTATATGAAATTTAGCAAACAATTAAATAAAATGTATAATATAGCATTCTTTCTGTCTATTTGTGGGGATATTAGCAAAACCAAATATAACGTTTTCTAAACACAAAGAAAAAGTGGGGGTCAATGATATCAATTACAAATCTAGTCAAATCTTTCCAAATTTTCCTTACATGAGCGCAATGCCAAAATATATATTTTTTTAATTCAAGAAAAAACAAATTACAAACATGCATCTCTTAGAAATATATAACATTTCTAACAATGTACATATTAAACAAGTCAAATCATTATTCCACAATCATAGAACAAAAATGGAAATAATGAAATAGAAGAAAAAAGCAAACAGATATTAATCATGGTACATGAAAGATCTCATCACATTTCTTCAAAATAGAAGTACATTTTTATCAATTATTCTTAGTGTTTTGATTAAATATAGGCACTACTTCACATAAGAAATCTTTAAAAGTAGGAATTTTCTTCAGAAAACTTTGTTTGTGAAAATAAAACTTTGCCACAAGGATAAGGAAGTTAACAGGTTTGGGTTTTCAAAAAGACAAATGGCATTCTTAATGTGTAGATTACAGTTCACTTTAGAAAAACAATAAGAGCTCAAATCAGTCCAGAAAATTGATGATACATACATTACAAGAGAAACACAAATGACAGATGTCTTCATTTTCATTCTTACAGAAGGTGCTCAATGCCAAAATATGTTTATTTTTTATTTATTAATTTTTTAATCAGAATTTAAACAACAGTACCTCATTTTCAAAATGAATAAAACAAGAATATAGCTATGATGTGACGCAAAATTCAAGCCGGATTCCTATTGGCTCAACGGAGTTGGGCGAGCCTCATTTTCGTGGGGTGCTCCTGCGCATGCGCGCTTGGCCACCGACGCGTCACTGCGCATTCAACATGGACCCGACGGTAAAGCGGTAGCGACAGACGCCTCTACGAGTCATGTTTATATTCGCTCATTACGACACTTCGTTATTTAGAAGAAAGCACTCCGGTTGACTCCGGAGTGGAAACCTAAAATGTATAGCTTCCAAAATCTACCGCGCGTCCTTGGATAAGTGATTGATGAGATACCGGTCATGGCTGGATTGATCAAGAAACAGATCCTGAAACATCTCTCCAGGTTAGAGCTGATCCCTTACTGACACACTTTACATACATGTCGATGCCTGATACATTTTAACCGTGACTCGTAGGCTGGGATGAGTCCTGCTGATGTGGCTGTGCTGGATGACACATGCCGATGGGTCATAACTGGGATTTGACAGTTTGCCAGAGAAAATGCTGTTCCACTGGGTTGATGTCAAAACATGCTTTGGGTGTCATGTCTCCAGCTAAACTAGTCTGTCTGCTCTAATCTTAATGTGTTTTTATGGGTCAGTGTGACAGAGCTGGCTAAATCCATTTCTAGATGTCTTCTGCTTCTGAAGCCACCCCTCATCCCTTTCAGAGAGGTTAAATCTTGGGTAATAAGTGGATTCACTTATTATTGGCATGACAGCCTGACCCCATTTCCAGCCTAATGTTGTATTTAATTGACACTTAAAGGTCAGTTTGTTATCAAGTAGTCTAGTAGGATGCTTAGAGGATGTAACCCAATGATTTATCCAGATATTTATGATTATGAGAGATAAGTGTCAGGTTTAATAGTCTGAATGTGAAAACCCCATGTTTATAGATCTTAAAATCAGCATGAAATGAAAAATCCATGCATGTTTTTCATTTTTTTAAATACATTTTTAACCAAGATGTCATAACTAGATCGTCTTGCGTCTTGCATAACTAGATCGTCTTGTTCCCAATCCTGGTCATGGAGTAGCCACAACACTGCACATTTTTGATGTTTCTTTGATCTGACACACCCAAGCTGATGAGTTTAATTATGTGTTTGTTTAGGGAGACCAGGACCAGGGTTGGGAACCACTGTTGTAGTGAAAATAACAGATTTTCCCCTGGTGACGTATACAGGACTGCTCCAATCATTTAGTCCACTTAAATCAGGGGTGTCCAAACTCAATCCTGGAGGGCCACTGTCCTGTAGAGTTTAGCTCCAACTTGCCTCAACACACCTGCCTGGAAGTTTCTAGTAAGAGCTTGAGTAGCCGGTTCCAGTGTTTAATTGGTTGATGCTAAACTCTGAAGGACAGTGGCCTTTCAGGAGCATGATTGGATACCCCTGATTTAAGCCCCACCCCTTCAAGCTCGCCTTCATCTGCCTCCATTTTTAAAAGCAACAGCCCCATCTCAAAATCCAATCAACATCCAATGCATAAAACCAAGTCTCCACCCTGTGTTTTTTTCTCGATAAGCTGTTACACTTGGAAGTACATCAAATTATGGAGGAACAGATCTTTCGTTCATCGTGACTTTAAATCGTAATACTGGGTAGGTGACTTGTCCCCTTGAGTGTCTGCGGTAATTTTGGGTGTGATGTACAAATTTGGACATTTTGTGCTAATATTAGGACAATATCTGCAGAATTTCAGTGGAAATACATGGTAAAAGAGCTGAGAGGTCTACAAAATCAAATTAGCCAAGTTTTTTAGAGGGATAGTTCACTCAAAAATTAAAAATCTGTCTTCATTCCAAATTTGTATGTCTGGGGCGATACACCTTATTCTCGAATCAATACTATCACGATACTTGGGTGCCGATACAATATGTATTGGGAATTTAAAAAAAATGTCCATGTTTTTTTAACATTGGACCATGGGGAAAAGTAAAATCATACACTTAAACAGACTATACATGATGTATAAGTTTAGTCATATTTACAAAAAAAATTCATCACAGTTTTATTTCAGAAGCATCATACAGTACTACATTCTCTTGAATAAGCGATTCAGTAACAAATAAAAATTATTTAACAGTCGTTTGTCGTTTGTAAACGATGTAATAGATAGTCATTATTTGAAAAGGTGATATGATCGCTACCGTAGACATCAGTGTTTATATTTGATTTATAAACTTATATCCCAGTACTTCTATGATTTGATCATTTGAACTATTGTATCACAGAAAGAATGATACTATGAGGTTGAAAAGACTGTTTGTGAAGCTGTTTCATACATAACTCTCTCTGGATGAGCGGCAGCGCCAACACAGATTTGAATGTTGCGATATGATTTTGTCAAAGGTTTAATAAACAGACGAAATGGAATAAGATCGCGTAGGTGTTTGAATTGAGATCCCAATCTTTTACAGATTAATCGTGCAGCTCTACTGTCTTATCTCTCTTTCAGCATATGAAGTAGCGCAAGGTCTTTTCAGTGCATTCAGTCTCACATCACTTACACGCGTCCACTTGAAAGAGATATTAGATCACTTAACACTCATAGATAATGACACATTTCACCCTCTGTTGGAAGAAAAGCGGGTAACTTCTGTCTACCTTGTCTACAATCAAGGGCTAAAATAAAGCAATTTAATTTGAATTAATATCGATTCTGGATTTTAAAATCGTGAACAAAAATATCGCGATAGTTAGGTGAATCGATTTTTTTTTTTTAACAAATTTGTGTGACTTTCTTTTGTGGGGCATTTTGAGGTCTAAAACAACATTGAACCCCATTGACTTTTCATTTTATTGACAGAAAAAACACGAGCAATTATGACTTAAAGGTGCGGAATGTAGGATTGACAAATAGTGGTTGAAATGGGTACTACAGTCCAAATTCAAAATATTGGAGATCGTTGTTTTCCCCGCCCCCTCCTCCTCAGACTCGATGCTCACGCGTGGGTTGCCAGCTTGAGGACACGCAACAGGAGTGAGCGCAATTGACAATGAAAGCCACATTGTAAGTTGATGAGTTGATTTATATGCGTTTTAATGCTCTCGTTCATAGAGATTTTTAGATGGATGCTGAGGCTTTTTAGGTTGGGTAGAATCTGCGATTTCTGACCCAGTTTGTTTGCTGGCTTCCAAAGCAGCGGTATGCCAACTGGCCTGGGGTGTCAAAATACTATTGGGTAAACCGTCAGCGTGCGGTTTCACTCAGACCAAAACAAAAACGGATATTCTGACACGGAACACACATTTCAAACTGGCTGTAGCATTGTTTTTCTGAGAAACAAGTAGGCCTAGGTGAATTTAGCATGTTTTCTTACATATCGGCAAGCATATTATGATATTTTTATGCTTTAGTAAAGTGAAAAACGTACCTTTTTTATGTTACCTAAATTGTTTATTTTTGGGTGAACTATCTCTTTAATAGACAAAAAAAGGATGTTCAGGAGATATGTAAAACTTTCTGAAAATGCATTCCAGTTGTGTTGAAAGAAATCCGCAGGACTTTTAAGGCCTATTCACACCAAAAATGATAACTATAAAAATAACTATATTAGCTTCCATACAATCAACAACATTGTGTTCTCGCATCTTCATTCACATATATCATTTTCTGCATAAAATACACAAGCTCTTTAAAAGTTGGATGGATTCTGATTGGCTGTCAATGATTTTATTGTACCAGATAGAAATAAAGAATTCTAAAAGCAAGTCGAGTGAGACCGTTCCTCACTTGTGGCATGGACTTGCATATTGTTTTAGTATTATAATCATTATTATTACAACTTTATAGATATTGTCCATGGTGTGAATGGCCCCTAAGACAGTCGACCCTTAAGTTGCGCAGGGTGATAGAGTCGTGTCTCTTAACTTCTAATGTGTTCAGTTTGTTGTGGAAACTTGAATTAAGTCTGGGTGGATTTGTTAGAATGAGGCCTGGGTTCAATAGAAACAATGTTTCGCCTTTGCGGCCGAGTGCACATTGTGCCAAATGGTTTCACTATTGTGTGCCATTGTAGTGTCAGTTCTTGAGTCCAACCTACCTGCATTATTTATTCCCTCAGTGGAGCGAATCCAGATGAAATACAATACTACACCTATTCATTCAAAATGACACAAGGGCATTTGGTAAAATGGTGAAATGTTGTCTCATTTGATAAGCGAAAGCTCAGTTCCACGATGTTGACCAGTCAGCGTGATAAAATAAAGATGTGTGGGATGGCATCTCATAAGGGTCGTAACTTTCGGCCATGCCCTACATTCAGGGTGAATAGGTTTGGGGCTTGTATATGTTAGTTGCGAACTCTGCATTTTCTGGAGGAATAGTGGCGCTCAAGGCCTTCTAAAAATGCACTCTATGGACCTTGACTTATTGTTTATGACGTTGTGTAGAATTAATTTGCCACTGAGAGACTATCGCCCAGACTTTGACCTACACAAAATCAAGTTTAGATCTTGCAGCAGCACTTTTTCAGTCTGTAGTAGTCTTTTGGTAGAAATAACTTTTTTGGTACTTCGGGTACGCATAATATGAAAATTACTATTATATTATTTTAAGTATATTACATTATAATATATACATATTATTTATATTACATAATTTATAATGTTTTTCGAGGGTCTGTGAAAATGAGAAGATGCCCTGAAGAGGTCTGATTTGAAGCTAGGCATTAGTGGAATGAAACATGCCTGGCTTGTATTTCTAGTCGGTGGCCCCCATTTTAAAAGGTGAAATAAATAACACAGTCCTACATTCTGTTAGTGTGTGCTCATGGTTATTCATTGTAAAACCAGGGTAAAACTCATGTGGTGGTCAATGAGGCTGTTTGCCCTCTCAGAACTAGTTTTTCAGATACTGCATGAGCTCCAAGCCAGACTGAGAATATTATTTCCATCAGAAAATCAGTGTTATTCTTACGACCACGGTTGATCCAAAGGGATAGTTCACCCACAAAAGTCATTATTTACTCACATCAGAGTTGTTCCAAACCTGAAAGAGCTGCTGTTTTTCATATAATGAAATTGGGTGGAGACCAGTCACTATTCAAGTTCACTGTATGGAAAAGAGCAGCCTGAACATCCTGCTAAACTTCTCCTTTTGTTCTCCATGGAAGAAAGAATGTCATACAGGTTTCTAAAGACCTGAGGGTGAGTACAGTAGAGTTAATCATTTTTGACTTAATCTTTGTGTGACTTGATTTTGGTTACTTTATTAAATTAAAGTAACACAATACTCATTGTACGCTTCAAATGTTTTTTCACAAGGAGGAATAAAATGTTTTAAAGTGGAAGACTGTAAAAAAATCAACACCCACACAGGAAAGAGGCAGCGGTCTGACTGACACAATTGAACAGATGCATTCCCAGGTGCATTTTCAACAGCACTTCTACAGTTTTAGCATCGATCAGGTTTATTGCAATAGACCTGAAAAGCAACATGTTGCTTTTTAGCAGCTTTGGTCGATTATGTTGATATGGGTTACTATTGAGGCCGAGGTTTCACTTTAGTGTGAACTGAAGTGAAACTTAAAGCACCTTTTAATTTATCCAAAAGGAGGTTGTCTGATCTCAACTGCACACCCACACAGACTCAGAGAACCACAGCAAATGGCTGCTTGTGGAGTTTCCCCTTGATTCTTTGGTAGTTAGACTTTAGCTTTTTAGCTTCACAGTCTTAGAAATAAGGAAATGTAGATCTAGGCCTAGATATGTTTTGAAATTGAGCTGATGGGTTGTGTTTTGAAAGACTAGTCTTAAGAAGGGTCAGTGACAGTGTAATGAAACTGATTTGACATGAATCAGTATTGAATGTTGATTAAAAAGTTGTTAACACAACAATTATCTCAGACGATATATGCACACCCCTACATACGTCCAACTCGTTTTTTAAAATTTTGGCCATGTTTAGCAAAAGGCTGCGTGTCCACCAAAGTGTTTTTTCACGCGGCTGGCTGGCGTATTCAATTGTTTTCAATGGGAGCACTGCATGCGTTTTTAGAACGCCATGAGCGTAATGAGGCGCTGAGCGAGTATTTCACGCTCAAGTGCTGAGCGCTCAGCATTTTTTTACTGGTCGCCGAGAGTTGAAGAATGTTCAACTTTGAGTAAAACGCAGTGCTCATCACTGTCACTTTTCACCCAGCCGTCCAATCACAATGGAGGAGGGGCGGGACAAATACAACACCGACCAACCGCCACACACCGTACAATGCCAACAGTTGAAAACAAGCAGTATAATAACTGAACAAAATAATTTAAAACAAGAGCCAGAGCAAATACTTTACATTGTATCAGCATTTTTATATTGAATCCATACAGAAACAAACTATCTGTGAAATGAGATACTAGTAACACTTCCGTGGATATTCCGTATCATAACAAGCAAAGAGTCTCAACTGAAAAAAACGCTGCGTTTTCAGCAGAACGCCTAGTGTTTTCAGCCGGCTAAAAATGCTTTGGTGGACATGCGGCCTAAGAATCAGACTCTTTAATGCCCGTTTCACACATACTCCGTTTGCAGTGCGTATGCGGTGCGTATTTTTTTCCGTACCCATGTTAACGGATTACAGCTTTCACACTGCACGCGGATGCTGTCCGTCAGTCCGTTCCAGGTGCGGTGCGTCTGCAGCAGTGCGGCGATCGTTTCCGTACCGAGTCTATTTTTTGCTGTGCTGCACTGCGGAATTAAAGTGACAGCACATTGTTCGCTTTAAAATAAACATGTACTGACGCGAAAATCTAGTAATTTTACCACAGATGCATATAATTTAAAATATACTCTGTTTCAAAGTCAACACATGGCTTTTTTTTCTCGGATAAAGCAAGGAAACGACACCTTACCTGGCATTTAGGTTAAAAAAAATGAAATAATGGAGAGCACGTACGTTCCTGGAGGGGGGAAAACAAAGGTCTTTATGACCTGCTTTTAAAAGGGTTTAAAGACGAAAGAAAAGACGAGAGTCGGCTGTTTTTGTATATAGCGTATTGTAAGTTTCTAATTTAAAATGTTTATAGGCTATAAGTTATATTTAAATGTTTGCCACTTGTGTGAGCTAAATCTAAAGTATAGGCTATATAAATATAAAGTAATTAATTGAATAAAACGTTGTTTAAATGTACTACGTTAAAACGTGACATCTATGAAAGTGTAAACAAAGAGAATTGCAATTCTGACAAGCCATGTTCAGTAACAACTTTTGGATTTGAAATAAAAAAATTTTAATTAAATGCTGTGTTTGTGGTATACAACCGCGGATCAGTTGCGCACTGTAAAACGTGATCAGTTGAATTAAAAAGTGAGGAAACTGGTTGCCTTTAAATTAAGTAAAAAAATCCTCATACGTAATTGAAAAAAATAAGTTATGTTGAACTGTCAAGTTCACGTATTTTACTTATTATTTTTCAATACACGTGAAGTTTATTTACTTAATATTTTGAAGTCACTGGTTTTCCTCACTTTTTTTTAAATTAAGTCAACTGATCACTTTTTCTAGTGAGTGTTGTGTCCTCTGAGAAGTTAATTAAAAATGTTTATTGGGTTTATATGTTTAGTAGGTCTATGTTTATATAGCAAGTGGTTCAGTTCTTGACCATAGCGTGGGTTGATCAGTATTTGTAGGCCATAAAAAAAGAGCAGTAATGTCTTCTGTCTGGAGGAAAGCCCTTAGTAAAGTAACCGTCTGTTCTTTTTTACCGCTGTGCTGTTCATCCTTGCTTCTGTCAATGTTATCGCCATGCCGACCTTCCTTGGGTTCTGTCCCTCAGCTGTTGTTCTCTAACGACTCCCATTGGATGCTGATTTTTTTTCCTGCCTATCATGCACCTCTTGGGCTTGTCTAAAACCCTGTGCTGAGGACGGCTCTATGAGGCTACATACACTCACATTGCACTTGTTTGTTTGTGTGTGTATCACTGTGACATTTGCAAAGGGTCTATGAGGGCTTCTGTCATCCTGTGAATAACTGCTGCGTTTGGGCTATTCAGAGCTCTCCTTCTGTGTCCTTGGCGTAAAGCATTAGATTAATAATAAGTCACCATAACTGGGGCATAATCTCTTTCAAGCATCTCATTCAAGAGATGCCCACACTTTGAAATTCATCCAGTGAGTGCAGGGATCCAAGCTGCTATTGAGTTAGGTATGGTCGACAAAATACTGAGAATTTGTCACTTGATAAGTTGAATAGAAACATTAAAATTTCAAATGGATCCTTCTTATTATTCTGCACAACCAGTGCACATTATTCCTTTAAAGGAAAAAATGTTAAAGCTACACTATGTAACTTTTTTAGTTTATTCTTAGCTAAAAACACTTAGTTCTTTCAAAAATATATGTGCTCATTAATGTATATTTACTTCTTTCAAGTAATAAAGTATTCTCGTAAGTTTATAATATGCTCCATCTTGAAAGTACATTAGCCAAAGAGGAACATACCGGTAAATTCAAGCTTCGCCTTTCGCGTTTTAACACTCGATGGCACTGTGTCGAATGTGGACGAGGTCGAGCTGGAAGCCATGTTAATCTTGGATTAAATCGGCCACCGTAGGTGGAAGGAAATCGGAATTGAGAGGAACAGAAACTAATATTCACTGGATGGTCATATACCTTTTAACCGCTAGATGGGGGAAAATATAACACAGTGTAGCTTTAACATTTTGTAATTCTGTCATTTCAGTTTGCTCCGCCTCTGAAAACCACATTCTGTATCAAGTGACTTCAAGGCCACATAAGTTTCAACCAATGGTTACAGGTCGTGGTTTCAGGAGTGGAGTTGGTCTCAATTCACTCAATTCTCAATAAAATGAAGTCCAACCCTATATTTGTTTTTCTTTTTAAATGCCTGTTTCACTCGAAGAAAAAGTTACATTTATGGATGTAAAATTACATAAAAGTTGTTTCATGTTGACTTTAAATGGCTTCCTATGTTCACAGACAAGAGCTAAGTGTATACTTCAAAATTTCAAATACACTTATGATGCCTACAGTAGTGGGGCGTCTTATCACAGTGTAACAGAAGAAGCTGTATCTGTGAGCTTACTTCCCACAGTGATGCCAAAATGCAAATGATGACATTATTCCAGCTTGATATCTAATTTCTTGGCAGTATAGACAGAGTGGCCACCATGATAAACACACTTAATTACTGTATGGTGAATTTACTGTAAAGCATGACTGGAGTGACTTACTCCCTTTAGGAAATAGTAGCAGCAGCAGCGATTGTATAATAGACCAATTGTGACATTCTAATCAGAATTTGGCAATCAGTAGTTTATCGCTATTTTACAGTAAATTTGAATGTGCCTCATCCACCATTATCAAGTTGAAACGGTATAATAGTTTTATAATAGTTTATGCTTTCAGCTGCCTAAACAGTATTTTCTACTCCGTTTAACATATTTGGTCATATTTAAAGCTTGCAGTCCATAACTTTTTTTTTTGGTTAAAAATGATCCAAAATAAATTTTTGAGCAAGTACATAACCAGCCAGTGTTCAAAACTATCTCCTTACCTTGGCCCGATTCACAACGGTAAGCTTGTAATAATATCATTTGAGTGGTACCGGTAGCTTTCCGCTGGAAATTCGAGCATAAACATGTATCCATACATAAAGAAGGAGTCCGGCTAGTAGTAATATCGCATGCGAGGATGATGCAGGTGGCGGATCATTTATTGCCTTTTCTCACAGCAGCTGGAATAATTAAATTGATCATTGCTGTCAAAAGCAAAGGATTAGACTGTACAGAAATGTAAATCTACACTTCTACAGGTAACTAAATACACATAGTAACTCAATGCTGATGTTGTTAACATGAACAATTTGAGAACAAGTTATAAATAATAATAATTTGCACGGTTTGATGTGATGTGAGCTAAGCGATCGTTAGATTTAATCACTGTTGGTAGCACGGTTTATTGTAATGCCTTTTTTTCTCAGTTGATCAGAACTAAAGTGGTAGACATGTTACTTGTTCAGATGACATTTTCCGGTGAAAATTTTGGTCGTACAAGACCTAGAATCTGTGATTCCGAAGTACAGTATCCACACCGGTGCCGTGACTGACAGCCAGCCACACAAACTCCTCAAAACATAAAATTCACCCACGCTGACGATAATTCTGCAAATAACTGCAATTGCAGGTTTCAAACAGAGATGGCGACAAAGAGGCAAAACGTACAGACTGCAGCTTTGAATGTGTTCTGCAAAATTCAGGCCATAAATGAAGTGCTGAAAGAATATATAAAAACTATGCAGATGCTGTGAGTCTACTCGTTCTTTTATGTGATTTCAGTCTATGGGGCTTTGTGCATATTATGTGACAGTTGATTGGTATGAATGAGGGTCTGTCCATGTGACAGTGCCGTCTTGTGTTGTTTAGACCCGACACCACCCTCACATCAGTTCAGCAGTGCTGGTATCACTGGGACAGAATGTGTTGACTGTTATAACACTGTTCGTTTTTGTAGGAGGTTGATTTTATAGTCTTTCAATGACCTTCTTGTCATCTAGGATGGGGCAGTATGGCGATATACAACATGCAATTGTAAAAATGTGTGAACTTGTAATACTCAATTGACTTGTCCTTCCCACTGGTTTTGATCTTCAGACCCTCCTTGTGTTTTCAACATTGAAGTAATAAGTTCACTGAATAAAGATTAATTTACCTCAGATTTGCTGGATTACCCAGGTGTAGTTGAGCTGAGCCCACCTAATGTCACATGGCCGGCACCGTGGCACGTGTCCGATCTCTTCACTGTAGTGGTGGAGCGTTCTGACCCGATATCTGATATATCAGGGACTGAAGGTAGGCCGTGTCTGAATGAATATTTAACCGTTCCCAGAACGCAGCTACGTAATGCGGAGGCCAGACTGTTCACGTTTCATTTTGAACTGGCATGTCTATGAAAGTTTGCATGGTTTCACACTTTTCGTCCCGTAATGAACAAGCCCACACAGCAGCGGTTTAGTGATTCACACCACAGCACAGTCCTGTGGAAACTCAGAAAAGGAAACTTCTCTGCCTCATCACGATTCCACCCTTTCACTTTTTTTCCCCCTCCTCAACACTTGCATTTTCATTACAAAAATAATAACAGTAAGTTTTATATAAGTTTTGTTTTGTTTAATTCATTTTTTGTTTGTTTAATTACATTTATTTATTCATCTAATATATATTTTATTCATATAACTATTTAGTTTACTTTATGATGTAATTATGTTTTTATTGTTTAATGTATTATTTATTATTTTATTTTTAGTTTACATTCCTTTTTTATTTTATTTCATTTCATTTTATTTTATTATTTTGTTATGTTTTATTTTATTTAATATTTTCCATTGCATTAAGGAGGACTGTAAAGAGAGACTCTTTGAGTGCCATGCTTTCCCACCTTTTATACAAGTTTTGTTTTGTGTTTTTATTTATTTTTTCTATTTAATAATTTTTTTTGTTTAATTACATTTATTTATTTTATTGTTTCTTTTTTATGCACTTTTTAAATATTTTTTATTCTATTCTATTTAATTTAATTTATGGTGTAATTATATTGTATTGCTTTTCTTTTCTATTGTTTAATGTTTAATTTATTTATATTTGATTTTTAATTTTACATAATTAATTTTTTAATTATATATTTTCCATTGCATTAAACAGGACTATAAAGAGAGCTTTTTTTTCCGATGCTTTCCGACCTTTAGATACTATCATCCTTATTCAGTCTTTGGAAACACAGACACTGTGAACTTAATCATCTATCCTTACATGAACTAAAGTACAGTTGTTTCTAGGTTTCCAGGTCAGTGGTTACCTCTGGACAGTTTTTTTAAACTCTTAGTTGCCTCTATTTGAGAAGCATTGAAGTTATTGAAGGAGTTATTATTGTTTTGTCACTCAGTAAATAAGCTTTAATAATCTACTTGTAGTCCTTTATATAGAGCTCTTTATTTGATTCTGTTGGAGTGAAACCGGATTAACCGGCCATCTAAGGCTGTTCGCTCAAACACAGATTACACCTAGTCTGGGACCTAATTACACATTTAACGGTGACTCTCAAAGGAGCCATCATTTTAAGTCTAGCTTTCGGTTTAATTTGTGTCAGAGAGACTTAAGCGACTCTGTGTGTTAGTGCTTTTAAACTGGACTGAAAGTCAAATAAACAGGCCATCCAACATCTTCAAGCTATTCATGACACAACAAAAAAAAAATTTGCCCAGACTAGCATTGACCTTGGCCACATCATAGGCTTTGATTGACCGGTTTTTCCACACCCTGACCTGTTTGTGCCATTAGCCCGCCGAGCGAAAACAACTAAAGGAAATGATAACAAATGAGTTGTGTTATCAACCTCTGTGTTGAGAGCCGTGCCGAGAACATTGCTCTTGCGGGAACACTCTTAAACATTAACTGAAAAATCAATCAGCGTAGAAACAGAAGGTCACGCCATTCAGAGCTCTGCTTACGTTCTCCTGGTCACTGTTGCGCATTTAGATCCTCAAAGTTGCTATACGTTCAAGCTTAGCTTCAGAGAACGCTCTTAATCTATTGATTTCATTGTGCATGGCATGTCAGCAGTACATTATATGAAAAACTTAGCTTGTCTGCGATCTCCAAAATGCAAATGTACTAACTTTCCCCTGTTGGCAGTTGTATTAATTTCAATTGTTAATGGAGCCGCATTTTCACCCATCAGATATTTTTTTGCCTCTTTAGTAAAAGAGCGCAACAATGGGATCATTTACTGTCCAATTAATGGTTGGATCGATGAATAATGAAGGAATAGCTTCCCATGTAAGACAAATGACCAGCAATAGTTTTGGATTACCCAAGGCTACGGTGTTAAATGACGTAAATACATTTTTCTGACTCTTTTATTGATTAACCATCTACACTCTAAAAAAAAGGTTCTATATGGCACCAAAAATGGTTCTTGGCTCGTAATCATAGGGGAACCTTTTTTAGTGCTATATAGCACCAATTTTGGTGCTTCAGTGGTTCTTCAGCGGTTCTTCAGAGGCGCTATATATCACCTTAGTCAAAGAACCAGTGAAGAACCTCTGAAGAACCACTGAAGCACCAAAATTGGTGCTATATAGCACACAATTTTTTAAAATCATTTTTTATTTATTGATCTGAAGTCAATGCGGCCCTCCATTGAAGATCAATAACTTCCAGTCAGGGTTTTTTTTTTGTAATCAGTGAAAAGCACATAATCTAATATGTGATCATATTGTGTACTTTAATCGGTGAACTGTCATTATTGAACTTTATTAATGTGTGAAAGCGTACACACACACACACACACACACACACACACACACACACACACTCGAAATCTCACAGCTCAGTGGTGGGTGGTAACAGCATGACTGCTTGCTTGTAAAGCTGTAATTACAGTCAAGAGAAAGAGCCATTAAACCATAATGGAAAACTGCAATGTTGTTTTTTGTCCCTCCCCTCATTCTCTTCATTCATCTTACTGATTTTATTCCCTCATTTCTTCCTGTTCCTCTTTCTCTTTCTCTTTTCTGCAGGTTTGCTAAGAACCTCTCCCCAGATAAGATTAATCTGAGCACTCTGAAAGGGGAGGGCCAGCTTACCAACCTGGAGCTGGATGAGGAGGTTTTGCAGAACATGTTGGATCTGCCCACCTGGCTCGCCATTAATAAAGTCTTCTGCAACAAGGCCGCCATCCGGGTATGAGATGCCATGGTTTCTTGATCACATCATCACTATGAGTCCCTCTGACACTATAATCATAGGATCTGCTGGGAATAGCTCTGCTGATTAAGCTCAACCCTCTAGATTTACACTGTTGGGCTGCATTGAAAGTTGCCTAATGTCCATGTTCTATGTTGTATGTACCATATCGTTTATCAAACAGTTTGTAGAGTTTTTCTCATTTATGCATAGTTTCGGATAATATTGTTTATTTAATTGTGTATGCTGCTTTCCCTTATTTTTACGTTTTAGATTATCTTTGCTGTCATGTAAAGTTAATCTTTAAAGGGGTCATGAACAGGCTTTTAAAAATGTTTCATACTGTTGTCTGAGGTCAACTTATGACGTCCGTGTCGTTTTTACATTCAAAAACATAATAATTAATAAGTAATGGGCTATTTTCTACCCTGGTTTTGAGGCTCTCTCAAGAAACACTGGGTTTTTATGGGCGTGCCGCACTGAAGACTTGGAAGTAAACGCCCACGGCTAGGATTGGATAACAGTTTTGCATATTTAATGAGCTTCAGCTCCCCTGTTTTGAAAGCCTGTGAGAAACGGCAAACTAAATGATTCGTCCCACAAGCCTCGCAACATCTATTTATCAAACAAACACAATGATTTATCTCTCATCCACCCGCGATTGATTGGAATGTTACTTTTTTATTACTTGGCACGCCCGATCGGTGGATATAACCGCGAACCGTGCATCACACACACACACACACACACACACACACACACACACACACACACACCAAGGACGTTGTAGACTGCATGATCAAAACTTCCGCGATTGTATTTTTCCTTCAAATATCAAGTCAAGAGAGTGAACGCACATCAAGAAAGGAATGTTATTTAACTATTTAAGATGGCCTGTTTTGGGCTAATGTTTTGGTAGCCCGTCTGGAAAACAAATAGCCCCGGGACGTTGGGCTTTGCGAGCCCTGGCCAATACATGTCCGAGTCTGATCCCGATTCGCAATAAACCAACAACACCACAAATAAAGGATTCTTCGGCCTTTGACAGTGTGCTAATGTTCAGTTAGACACGTACACATAATCAATAGATATCAAACGATCTGTAACAATGCAATACTGTCAAATATAAAAAACAGTTTTACTCACATAAGTGTGGTTAATCTCATCCTGTCTGCAAATCCAGTCTCTTGTTTACAAATGAATCCAGTGAAATGAAAGAACAGACGCGCAATGTCTTCCCCATGTGAGCTGGATATTCATTAAAAATAAAGTTCATCCATGCATTCATAATATTGGGATCAGAATGAAGCTTATGCGGTATGTTTAGAAATTCGATGCGGTTTAGCTCCATGTAGGCCTGTGTTATGAGTTGGTGGGCGGGGCTACAGAATCAGACATTCTTCTTCTGTTGAGGCGGTGCTTCACTACACTCTGATGTTATAGCTGGGCACATTCTGAGATTGATCGTTTGCTGGGCCTGGTGTCTATAAAAGCTTTTCTTTGACTAACAAGGAAGTTTTCAGCTCTGAAACTTACAGGATATTCTTATATTACCATGACCTTTTATATATCAAAAGCTCAAGGGAAAGTTGATTTCTCAATTCATCACCCCTTTAAAAAGTTACAATTTAATAACAATTAATAATTTAATAATATCTTAAGCAAAAGTCCTATGACATTTTTGAAAATGTTAAATAAATTATTATTAAAAAAAAAAAAAAAAAAAAAAAAAAATATATATATATATATATATATATATATATATATATATATATATATTTATTTAAAATGTATTAATAAAAATTAACTATTTTAAACACTACAACATTATCTAGTTATAGATATCATTATACGATTATATCATTATATCTATATCTAGATAATGTTGTAGTGTTGAAAATAGTTAATTTTTATTAATACATTTTAAATATATATATATATATATATTTTATATTTTATATTTTAAAATTAACATTGGCCAATATATTATTACTATAATAATAATGCAAAATTATTATTAATATTGATTATAATAGTGAAAATTATAATAAAGATCACATGTAATCTTTAGCAAGTATCATAATAAATAAACATGTTTCATAATTGTACATTATAAATTCATGTGTAGTGTTTAAAATAGTTTATTTTCTAGCCTTTTATTTTAACAAATTATATTTAAATTTAACATGAATCATATCAATCTAACATAACTTGATAATAATAATGAACATACTTTCTAATAATAATAATGTATTCATATAATTATAGTATTATTATTATTGTTAGCATTAATACTTATTATTATTACTGTAATAATAGTGATAACAATGTAACATTATATTATTAATAATAATAATTTAAATTTGTAATACTAATTATATACAGTATATCTAGAGGCTTGCAGCAATATTATTATTGCACAGCATCATAGACATGACTACACGCATCATATCTCAGCGAAGGTTCTGCAGTGCAAACAGTGCCTAATTACAGGCTGTGTACTTTAATTACAAGGGATCCTGTTGCATAAACTGTAAATATATTTTATTTTTATATTTGTGTGCCCTAGATCCCATGGACCAAGCTGAAGACTCATCCAATCACTCTGGTAATAACATTGTAGTAATTTTTTTCAATTAATTAACATGTGTATATATTACATCTTTTTGTTTAATTTTGTTTTGTGTATTTATTTATTTATTTGTTTTTTGTTCATTTCATTTTTGTTTCTTTTCAAATCACTGCTCTGATTAAAGGTAGTTACATTTTCTGCAGCTAAATTATTGAGGCTGTAAATCATTTCTTTCAGTCTTTGGATAAAGTTGTCATGGAGATGAGCACCTGTGACGAACCTCGCCCTCCCAACGGTCCTTCACCTATTGCAACAGCCTCGGGTCAAAGGTCAGTTTCAGTTGATCGACTCTGCCTTGATTCATATCTCTCCTCTGCTGCTTCCTGTTTTCATAGTTCCCTCTGTTATGAAAAGCCTTAGAAAATATTGTTTGTTTGTTTTCTGGGCTAGATATTATTTTTTGGTGATTTTTTTGTAGTATAAAACGTGTATTATGATATTATATGTTTATTTGTGGGTTTATTTTGTTATCTTTTTCTCATTTTGCCAGTGAATATGGTTTTGCGGAGAAAGTGGTGGAGGGCATCTCACTCTCTGTGAACTCCATAGTGATACGCATCAGCGCCAAAGCCTTTAATGCCTCCTTCGAGCTCTCGCAGCTCCAGGTCTTAAGCGTCAACACCAGCTGGACCACTGGTGACCTGCGATACACACGCATCCTGGACCCAATACGTGGAGAGGTGACAACGTAGATCTCTCTGGTGTTATGTTGAGGCCATGAGGCATGTTTCTCTGCTAACACTATGATGCATTCTAGATCCTAACGTTTAAGGAAGTGAGCTGGCAGATGATCCGGATTGAAGCAGATGCCATTCAGAACACAGAACATGAGGTCCTCAGAGCCCCCATACGCCTCATTACTAACCAATCAAAGATCAGAGTCACGTTAAAGAGGAGGGTAAGGATCCATACACATTCATTAGACCTACAAGACCTTCAAACAGTAACATACGGTTATGCACAGAATTAGATCCAAACTGTCGATTTTTGGATCATTATGTACTAGCGTGTGTATTTATGAGAATGTGTGTAGTACTCATTCTTCTATGGATCAGTCAGGGCAGCCGGAATCCATTTTTCTGTTGGTAGTCTGAGTATTGGCAGCTGATAAGAGGGTTTTGTCTTGGTAGCATTCAGCTACACACACAAACAAAACTCTGTGCATTAGTACGCTCAAATCTTGTAAGATTAAATGAAATACAGCGGTGTTTGAGAAAATTTGGGTTTAAAAATCCTTTGCCAACCTGGAATTTTTTAAAAATATTTGTAAAAAAAACAACAACCAAAAAACATTATGAAGTAAAATACAGAAGACATTTGAGATTCTGATTTGTAAAAAATAAATAAACAGATAAACAATACAACTTTCAAAAAAAAAAAATATATATATATATATATATGTGTATGTATATGTATAAAATAAAATGTAATATAGTATATATAATTGTAATAAAATAACTACCGTTCAGAAGTTATAATGTTTTTGAATTAAGTCTTTTTTGCTCACCAAGGCTGCATTTATTTGATCCAAAATATAGCAAAAACAGCTATATTGGGAAATAATATTAGTACAATTTAAAATAACGGTTTTCTATTTGTATATATTTAAAATGTTATTTATTCCTGTGATGTCAAACTGAATTTTCAGCTTTTTTTTCCATTACTCCAGTCTTTAGTGTTATATGGAAAGCTTTTGTAACATTATACATGGCTTTTCTGTCACTTTGTTTTGATCAATTTAATGTGTCCTTGCTGAATAAAAGTATTAATTTATTTAATTTCTGTCCAAAACAAAAATATTCTTATTGACCCCAAACTTTTGAACGGTGTTGTATAATGTTACAAAAGCTTTCTAATTCAGATAAATGCTGTTCTTCTTGGTACACAACATCAGAAATGTTTCTTGAGTAACAAATAGAATGATTTCTGAAGGATCATGTGGCACTGAAGACTGGAGTTATGATGGAGTTTTGCATCACACGAGTAAATGACATTTTAAAATATATTCCGCTTTTTTAAATGGTAAAAAGATTTCACAATTTTTCATCAAATAAATGCAGGCTTGGTGAGCATTCTTTTAAAAACATCAAAAAATCAGTAGTGTGTATGTGTATATATATATTTGATGAAGAAATTAAGAATTGAAATGTGCACATTATGTATGTCATGGCTGTATGTCCATTTATTTTCCAGATGAAAGACTGTAATGTTGTTGCATCAAAGCTAATTCTGATCCTGGATGACCTGCTGTGGGTGCTGACAGACTCTCAGCTCAAGGCTATGGTGCAGTATGCTAAGTCTCTCAGTGAAGCCATGGAGAAATCAGCCGCACAGAGGAAGACCATGGCCCCCGATAGCACACAGGTGTGTGTTTCAGGGCACTTCCTCATCCCTTCCCCAATCAACCACACCACCTGTTTCAGACTACCTCTTTTTTTTATTTTTACTTCTATTTTCCATGTTATATTTTGTTGCCCCACTACTGGTTATAACTTTCAATCCTAGATTTTGCAGTGGGTGAGGCATCAAATGTCGCAAATGTCTTTGTGTCTTTAATGTGTTATCTGAGTAATGTGTTATTTTGGTATGGTATATTTCAACTGTGTTGTTGTTTTTAGGTAACACCAGCACCCCCCTCAGCCCAGCAGGTGCGCGCACAGCAGGCTTCAGCCACAGCAGATCAGAACGCTTCCATGGAACGGCTGTTCAACTCCCATGATGTTCGTGAGACCTCACACCACCTCCAAATCACACACCTGGACCTGCATATTTGTGATGACACCAATACCAAGGACAGAGGTACCACATGCCCCCACGTGTAATACTGTTAACACCAAAGTGTGAGAGTTTGGTGGTGTTATGCTAAAATGTGTCTTTTTTTCTCCCTCTGCAGGAATTAATAAGAGATTAGATGGTGGCGCAATGCAGTTGTCTTTCAGTTCTATCACTGTGGACTATTACCCCTTCCACAAAGCTGGTAAACTCAAACAAAATAGATTCTTCCTTTTAATAACCCGTTGAACAGGAAGACGTTCAGATTATTAACTAATGCCTTTCTTTCTCTCAGGTGAGGGCTGTTTGCATTGGATGCATTACAGCGAGGCCACAAAGTCTCGTGAGACCTGGGTCCGTTCTCTCCTGGAGGAGTTTAAGTCTAATGTGGATATGCTCAAAAACGTAGTCAATGGCCAGTCCCAGAGCTCCCCTCAGCACGGTAAGAACGACCTGCCCATTAACACACATTGATTGGTTCATTGTGACTAAAAAACTGAAAATGGATTCAGTTTCATGCAACCTATCCTATGTCTGGATCATATTTGAATCAAAAGTTAAAAGAAAGAAATAAAGTGTTTTCGTACCATAAATATTTTTTGCATTGTGAAATTATTTTCATGACAATTGAACACATTTTCTCATATTACTGTAATACAATTTTTTGTGTCTATACATCATAGTATTATTGATTTAGCAGTACATTTGTATTACATTTATAGTATTTACATTGGTAGATTTACTTTATTATGTTATAATACATTTAAAAATACTGTTTTGTGGTAATGAGAATCCCACTATAGAATAATAATGGGTATTACAATGCTTAAAAACTTCTGGACACATTTTTGGTAATGAGATTTTAGGTGCGAAATGTGTATTTGTCATGAAAATAATACAACATTTTATACTATTTATGTATTGTTTTTTTGGGGGGATTCTTGGTTTAAATGTGATCTGGACACTGGTTATTAATTAACAGCTGTTCTTCATAGATGCATAAATCTGGATATCTGCCCATCTAAACACTATTAATATAGCAAGAAAGTATGACACTTTATTTTAAAGGCTCTTCTCAAAGACTGTAGGGCACTTTTAGATGACACCGACAACACAGTTATGGGTTGCAGTTATGGTCAAAGTTTTCCATGTGGCCTCTGAGAGTGTAGCAGAGTCTTTGTATAAGGGCCTTTAGCTAAAGTGCTCAGTAGCGCAGTACGGCTAATGTTTATGAGCATATTGTAATCATGGCTTTAGATTAGTCCTTAGAGTGTGTGTTTTGCAGTGGTCATTAAGTGTGTCCTGATAGCAGCTAACACCTGTCCTAGTTTGAGAGGTTTTTTGCGTAATGGGTTCTGTGTCCCCAGTCCATCAGTCGATTGTCTTAGAGGCGCAGGGTGAAGAGATAATGGTTAGGGAGCTGCACTCAGGCCCAGATGGCTTGTGGCCGCTCTCCCCCACGGCCAACTGCTGCTGGTGTCTGGAGACAGGTACCTCTGGTGTGCGTTTGAGGTGCCACACAAACACATGGCTGCGGTTTGTGCAGATGGTCCACTGTGATTGCGACTTTTGAGTTTGTGTGTTTCCTACAGGAAAGATCTCCACCAGCTCCAGCACTGCCTTCTCGCCTCCATCTGCACCGAAAACCCAACTCATGTCCAGCTCAATTGTACTACGGATGGCAGATTTCAGCATCTATCAGGTTTGTGTGGATAAACGCACTAGGGATGGGCGATATCTTATTGCTTGCGATATAACGGTAAAAATTCTCCCCACGATAGGAATTAGTCTTCCCTTGATAAAAACGATAAAGCCTAGTTGATGATTCATTCGCAGCTCACGTGCAGAGCGAAAACAACTATGGCTGAAGCTGCGGAGGAGTTTATCGCTAAACGAGGAGCAAACTCTACAATTTGGAACCTGTACACACAGATATATTTTCACTGAGCGCTTGAGAGATTCACTCTTTGTCAAGCGATCCGTAAAGTACACTTTCAGTTTATCTCAGTGAATTCACTGTGTATTTGACTCACAGTAAACTATAGTGTGAGGCACCCGACTGAGAGTGCTCCTTGTTTCTCACACACTCGTGAGAGAGTCTTACCACGCAGAATTGACGTGCTACATGTAAACAATAATCTTTGTTGTATTTTCTTGTAAAATAACAGTATTCATTTGGAATTATTCAGCCTTTATGAACAAGAAGAAACTAATGCGCAAACGGCAAAATCATTGGCTGGCACTCACCTATTACTTTCCCTGTTTTGTTTTCCGCAAATCAGTTCGAGCAAACGCAGATAACGTGATTTAATATTCATAAACCCAGCTGCTCATCAATCCTTAGTGCAGTTAATATTGTTATTAGTCGTAGTATTCGTAGTATTATCATCTTATCAGTATTAACCCATAAGAACCCACAGTGACACGGGTGGTCTCCAAAATGGTGGCCTGTCTGGTTAGCACATGTTGCAGTGTGAGCAATTTTTTAATACGCTTGTTTTTGTTACTAAAGGTACGTTTCAACCCATGCAACAATTCTAAAATTTTAATAGCTTATCATAGATTACACATAACCTGATTTTAATACATTTCTTAAACAAATTGATATAAAACAAGTTACGAAAATATTGTGGTGACATATAGTTCACATCGGGCTGTTAACCTTAAAACAGTGGTGACATATATGTCACATCGGGCTGTTAACCTTACAACAGTTGGTGGAATTTTGATGTTATTCAATAATTTTTTTAGTGTTATATATTTTCTCTATGTTTTATATAAAATCTAGGACTCAGAAAAATTTTAACAGCACTGTTTAATTTAATTGAAATATTGATTGGTATTGATCTGCGCATGATCTGCACCAAATGTCAGGAAATCATGCCTACTTGGGAAAATGACAAAATGACATACCATGGTGGCTGATAAAATGTTACGCAACTGTTTTCAGACTCTACTAGCATGTCTACATTTCCCTGACAACAATGATTCTTAAAATCAGCAAGCAGGGGATAAGTGTTGGAAGATCCGTCTATGGCTTGATATGTTTTGTTAATAATTTTTTAATAATATGCATAATTTTGATAAATGTTGTGGAAAAGAAAAGAAACAAAAAAAACTGCTATTTAGCAAAAAAAATATTAAATGTTTTTTTTTTTAAACTGAGAAATAAATGCCCAATGTGGCATATATGTAACATAGAAAAATGTATCATAAACGCCCAATGTCACATATGTGTAACATTACAGATCTTCTGCAGAACTGCAGAAACATGTTACAAGTGGTCCATTAAGCCTGTTTTATATGCCCCATCATTTTCCTATAAGGATAAATTGGTCCGGGTTCTTATGGGTTAATGTTAGTTTTTTTTTTTAGTTTTTTTTTTACTAAAACAATGAATGACCAACAAGCACCACTACGTTTGATCTACTTCTTAAGCACCACCACAATTCAGTTAAAATGACAAATATATTTATATATATATATATATATATACATATATGCATTCATACATTTTCATTAGCACATGATTACCAAGATTTAGTTCAAATTACTTAACTTCTATCATTAAATCATTATTTGCATTTTTTTTTGTAATCTGAAGACATGGTTAGGATTATTGCTTTTGCTACTATTCGAGTGCAGTGATGTTATATTTCCAGTGTCAACACCAGTATGATGTAGTCTTGTGTTCTTCCGGCGGTAATAAGTAATCGAAACAGAGGGAGACGAAGAAGAGACATAGCTGCGACCTGAGCTCCGATGTAAATAACGTTTAGGCCTCAGCAAGCCAGCATTGCCACAGCAGTCATATGCGTCTAAAGCCAGATGGTAGTTTTGCTTTAGCGACAGAAGCTGACGGAAGGTGTACCGTAAAGCTATGTTTGATAAAGGCACAGCCACAGCGACCCCAGGAAGATTTAAATCCGAAGAACATATGGAAAACCTCCAGGCCAACACCAGTCAAGCCAAAAATCCTGCGTAGATAAATAGATGCCACCACATCACAACAACAAAAACTTAAAACAATGCGGAGTAGTGAAAAACAGCGAAGTAATATAAAACGCTCATTAAAAGTGGATTAAAATAATAAAAGAAATCGTAGAGCAGAGCGGCAGCCAAACGCGCCAGTGTACCCAGTCACCCGGAAGTCAAAGTTATGAATATGAATAAATACAGAATCTGTGTTTACATTTCAAACTTGTCATTGATTTGAATTATTATTAGAATTATTTTTATTTGTATTATGTGATATTTTTCAGCACAGTTGCACTATTTAAACACTTGCACTTTTACAGAAGAAATGTATATCTGCAATTTTTCCATTTCTGAAAAGGCTGGTGTTTGGAATTTATGTATTCTTTTATGTAATTTGTTTATTATAGGAGTCTATTTGATGATGGGTACATTTTACTTTAGATCATTGTTTGTTTTTCTGAGGCTCTCAAGAATGCATGCAGCTCTCACTTCTAGCCAAAAACATGGGGAATGGTACTAAATTTATATCGTCATTGATATCGCTATTGCAGTAAATACCAGAAAGTATCGAGATATATTTTGAAATCGTCCATCCCTTAAACACACATACAACACAATTTTCTGCAATCTACATACTCATTCGTAAAAAAAACAAGAGCACATATGCTTGCTATAGTCCAAGTCAGATAACAAAAAACTGAAAATCTTCTCTTCTGCAAAAGCTGTTTAACGCCATTTGTTAAAATCTAATTCAAATATGATGTCATCATTGACATCAAACCAGATGCAACACGGCTTGAATGCTCAAAATGTGAAAAACCTTTTTAAAGTTTTTTGTTCTGATATGTTTAAGGTGTCTACAGCAGACCAGCCACGGTCCAGTCCTCAAAGCATGATATCCTGCAATAAGAAAACCCTCTATCTCCCCCAAGAGATGCCGGCCATCCATGCCGAATTCACAGAGTACTACTTCCCGGATGGCAAAGACTATCCCAGTAAGACAAAAGTGACCACATCCATCATTAACACTGACAAAATATTCACTTTTCAGTTCAACTCAAGCATTCTCTGAATTGACATGAATAAACTTTCTCCCTGCAGTCCCTTGTCCCAACCTGTACGTGCAGTGTAACGCGCTACAGCTGGTGCTTGACTCACGCAGTCTGGTTTGGCTCAATCTGTTTGCGCTGGACCTTCGTCAGAGCTTAGAACAATTCATGGAGCTGTACAAACTCAATGACTCGCAGAAACCTGAGGAACATGTAGATATCAGAGTGGACGGACTCATGCTGAAGGTAGAAATTAAATTACGTTTGCATACTTCCAGTGAAATGTGGTTTGCAGTGTCTGTCTCAAATTGTGGGTAGCTAAGGTACCTCATTTTGGCCCAAATTTAAGGTAACATCACTACTATCTTTCCTAGATGCTATATATTACCTAGAGGCATTTAAGAGGTTTTCTTTTCTTCTTAAAGGGCTTTCGCACTGGAGGAACCTTTTCATAGTTCCTAGAACTAATGGCGGAATTACCCCATTACCACAGGAAATGGGAACGATTTTAGTTATAGGAGCGCCTTTTGGGGGAACTAAGTTAGCTCCTACTTCAGAGTAGGGTCTAACCCAGCACAATAGGAACTACCAGTGACGTAAAAGGACGCTGATTGGCCGAATGCACGTGAAACACCATTTTTAAAAGTGCTGTGTACACGCACAGATTTATAGCTTATATATTTACTCTACAAACTAACTTTATGAACATGGAAAACAGTGGTAGATGGACCTCTCAGCCTTCATATACTGTCTACTTTCTTTGTATAACATATTAGACAGGACTGTTAAACAGATCGTAAACTAATGAAGACCGCTGTGTGCTCTCAGCCGCGTCAAAAAAAATGTCCACCACTCTGTCAAAACAGAAGTCACAACAAGTTGAGTTCCTACTGGCTGGGGAACATTTAGTTCTCAGGCAACCACCATGGTGGCTAGTTCCTAGAACTAAGTTCCTAGAACTACCCGGTGCGAAAGCCCCTGTAGTTTTGAGATCAATTAGCCCCTATTGTAGTTTTCAAAATTACATGTTGGTGAGTTTGATCAGGAGGCCTACATTTGCTGTTCATGTCTTGTACCATCTTTTTTTGTATTTTAATATATATCTCTGTGTTTTAATGTTTGTAGCTGGTGATCCCTGCAGACCAGGAGAAGTCTCAGCTTGGCCAGCCTCGCTCTGTGTCAGTGCAGACCTCTGAGATGGTAGCCACTAACACACGTCACTCTACCGGATGCACTCGGTCCAGTCTGGAAGCTCTTTTGCAGGCCTTCCAGGAGCAACCCTTCTTCACCTCCCTCTCTTCCTCCTTTCCTCATGCCCAAAACTCCTCCTCTGTGCTGCATGCAGCCTTCCAGCGGCATGCTCATGAGCAGGATACGCGTGTTCATGATGTGTATCGGGGCCTCGCTCCACCATCTCTCTCCACCAATGCCCTCAAAACACCAGCAGCCACGGACTTGTGGGCCGTGCACTTCTCTCAGTTCTGGGTGGACTATGAAGGCTCACGCAGTGGGCGAGGTCGTCCGACACCTTGCGTGGACTCTTTCCCTCTGACACTTTGGGTATGCCACCCTGCCCGATATACACAGCACAACGAGAGGCTCAGGGCAGGCGTAGGGTCTGGCCGGTTGCCTCGCAGTGAGTCAGGAGAGATTGCCAATCGTCTGCAGAGGAAGAAGCTTCTTAAGGAGTATTACAGCACTGATGCATGTCCAAGCAACATGCCAAGCAATGGTCTCCACAAACCACACTCTCTTGATGGCCTATTCAGTGGCGACTCTTCGTCTCTTTCCCTTGATTCCTCGTCCAGTGAAGTAGACTTGCAGGTGCTAGTGCACGTTCAGAAGCACCTGAGTGCTCAGGTGAGCCATGGGCAGTATATGTTCCTGCTCAGACTGCAACATGCTGTGAAATCTCTGCAGCGCACTTTACAGCAAGATCTGGAGCAGTACGGCTCCAAGCTCCAGGGTCCTACACAACCCTTCAGTGCCTGTGTGGGTGTGCTCATGAAAAGTGCAGAAGTTGCACTACTCTTAAAGCCTATTCCCCAACCGGATATAAGCACCAGCCCCCTGGACTCTGATGTCTCCCCCTCAGAAAGCAGGACCACTCTTGAAGCCGGGAGTGAGGTTGGCGATGGACACGAGATACCCTCGGCTGCAGGAGAGGGAACAAATGTAGATCAGCTCCTCTTTACAGGCACGCATGGCATCAACGTATCGCCTCTCCTTCCTTCATCATCCCCGTCTCCTGCTCTGAGAAAGGCATCTATGGATGAGAGGAGTAGTGTGGCATCTGGAGGGAGGGTGCTGTCTGAGGAGAAGGAATTGAGAGAAGGATCTCCTGATGGAGAGGGCAGCAGAACTGAAACCAAAGGGCAACAGAGTGAAACTTCACAAGGTGGAAATGCAATAATAGATCCCATCGCAGACACTTCTTCTAGGGAGTGGAACGAAAAGAGTCAGGGAGGCAAGCTGCCACAATCCATGTCCAGGTATTACAGTGTTTATGTATTTAGAACACAACTTCCCTTTCTTTCCTGCTTGGTTTTTGAAAATTGATAATTGAAGTAGAGCTGCATGCCCCTGTCCAAAATGCTGACGTACAGTCCACCTTGGAGTATACACTTTGGTGACATAATGTTGCGCTAATGTTGTGGACTATTGGATAGTTGACTGGAAAGTAGGAGCAGGGCACCTCTGCCCTAAACCCTGCAACACCTGATAAAATGCACAGTATCAGTGTTACTATCTAACCTAGGGGTCCAGATCCACTGTCCTGCAGAGTTTTACACCTGCATGTATTTTTTAAGCAATCCTAAAGACTGTAATGAAGTATTATTATTAAGTATATGTATTTTTCTTTTGGGAAACGTTTACTTCACTACATTCCAAAGCATAATATCATACTTTTTACTCCAGTATATTTGATAAAAACATTATGTTCCTCATTATGTCGAACTGAAGAAATCGTCACCCTCTCCAAGATATGAGAGCAGTGTCCAATTCGTGGAAGCTGATTGTTTTCAATTAACAAGTTAAATAGTTTTAACATACAAATCGAACTGAATTTTTAATTCATGAATTGGACTGATCTGATTGCATCTGCTCTCGAGTCAACAACTAGCTGGTTCAAATGATCCGGTCAGAGCGAGTTATGAAATGAAACATTTCTTACTTGGTGGACAATACATTTTAAGTGTCTGCATAATCTTCCTTATTGACTAGAACTGAGTACTTCACAATTCAAAATAATTCATAATGATGTTAGACTGAGCTGTAACCTATAATCTGTGTTTCTAGTACATTATTTTAAAGGTGCACTATGTAACTTTTCCGTCCACTAGAGGTTGCCTGTTCAAAACAAAGGCGTAGCTTGATGACGCCACGTTTGAGCGCAGAATCTTGGGACATGTCGTCTCCACCTCACAGCCGGTGGAAAAGAATCGGGATAGGACTCATGGATACGATTATTAACGTTACTGTAGTATGAAGCAGAGCAGTACTTAGTGTTGTGGGGCTGAGCAAGGCCGCTGGAGCGATTGTTAATAAGATGAAGGCAACACACGCCTCGCGAGCAGCGGGACTTTTATTATGACACAGTCGCTGGCGCCACTTCCGCTTTTCTGGTCATGAGTATGAGGTAACGCAGCTCTGTTTATCATATTAAGATACATCTGAGTGTGTTGAAAATGAAGTTATGACGTTACTCTGTTATTTCTCACGATTTACAAATAGTTGTAAAGTTGGAAGTACTGAACAAAATATATAACACTGGCCTAAAAAATGTTTTACATAGTGCACCTTTAATTCCCCAATTCCACTCCCATATTTTTACTCAAGTACTTGATTTGTGTATTTCATTCACTGGATTTTTCAGGTGTGTTTGACTAGGGTCAGATCTAAACTCTGCAGTAAAGTGGACACTGAGGTGCAGAGTTGATCTAACCTTTACAGACTCTAAATATGGACTCCTGCAAGTACAATATACACTCACCTAAAGGATTATTAGGAACACCTGTTCAATTTCTCATTAATGCAATTATCTAATCAACCAATCACATTGCTTCAATGGATTTAGTGGTGTGGTCCTGGTCAAGACAATCTCCTGAACTCCAAACTAATGTCAGAATGGGAAAGAAAGGTGATTTAAGCAATTTTGAGCCTGGCATGGTTGTTGGTGCCAGACGGGCCAGTCTGAGTGTTTCACAATCTGCTCAGTTACTGGGACTTTCACGCACAACCATTTCTAGGGTTTACAAAGAATGGTGTGAAAAGGAAAAAACATCAAGTATGCGGCAGTCCTGTGGACGAAAATGCCTTGTTGATGTTAAAGGTCAGAGGAGAATGAGTCTCGATTTCTGTTGAGACATTCAGATGGTAGAGTCAGAATTTGGCGTAAACAGAATGAGAACATGGATCCATCATGCCTTGTTACCACTGTGCAGGCTGGTGGTGTAATGGTGTGGGGGATGTTTTCTTGGCACACTTTAGGCCCCTTAGTGCCAATTGGGCATCGTTTAAATGCCACGGCCTACCTGAGCATTGTTTCTGACCATGTCCATCCCTTTATGACCACCATGTACCCATCCTCTGATGGCTACTTCCAGCAGAATAATGTACCATGTCACAAAGCTCGAATCATTTCAAATTGGTTTCTTGAACATGACAATGAGTTCACTGTACTAAAATGGCCCCGACAGTTACCAGATCTCAACCCAATAGAGCATCTTTGGGATGTGGTGGAACTTGGAGCTTCGTGCCCTGGATGTGCATCCCACAAATCTTTATCAACTGCAAGATGCTATCCTATCAATATGGGCCAACATTTCTAAAGAATGCTTTCAGCACCTTGTTGAATCAATGCCACGTAGAATTAAGGCAGTTCTGAAGGCGAAAGGGGGTCAAACACAGTATTAGTATGGTGTTCCTAATAATCCTTTAGGTGAGTGTATGTAAGGTGCCCCGCTATTTGCCTGACAGGCTAATCAGTTTTAATGGCTCAATGAAGTTAAGATAAGAGGTATGTGTAAGATCGTCAACCTTTGAGACACCTTTTCACTATTCGGCAATTGTCATAGAATTGAATCTGGTCTTCATTACGGGATTATGAGTTTTGTAGCTTTATTTCATAACTGAATGTAGATGTGATTGATGCAGAACTAATATAATTGAATGTTATGAGAGTATGTGTGTGTATTTGGGAGTAAAACCAAATACACAACTGCTTCCTTGCTCTGAATGTTATCTCTGGATGTGTGTTTGTGTGTTTAATCTCTTTTCTGAAGGAAAGGCAGTTTATCAGTGGTCTCTGACCTCTTAACCTCCACGCACAGCAGGTCTACCTCCTTATATTCCATGTCCAACATGTAAGACACCCTCTGTAGGACTCTGTGCCCATCTGTGTGTGCGTGAATGTTTGTGGACAAAACCGTGGTATTGGTATTGTGATTGTGGTCATTATATCACACTAGCTTGTCCCTTGTACTGTTGTGTCTAGCACCGTGGACGTGTGCAGAGTTTGCTGACTCTTGGTGTTTTGAGTTTGGCCAAAACGACTTCTTTTTTTTTTTGTATCATTCTTGGTGTTTTTTTCTTTCTTCTTTTTAGTATCTTTTATATTAGTACGGACATGCGCTCGCTGTACTCACTTTTTCCTACTTTTTGTGCATGTACTCTGCAGTGGCCGTTTGATGCAGGGCAAGTCGCAGTCAAGTTTCTCCGTGTCCTTTAAGAACATGAAGAAAAGCCCTTCACTACAGTCTCTGGATGATCTTTCCATAGACAGCTACTCACTTGAGGACTGTGACAGCTACAGCCTGCTGGAGAGAGGTACATGCATGCACTCGAGAACACCATGTTTTACTGATGTGTATTATTGTCTCGTAAGCCCGGGACACACTGCATGATTTTCAGCTGTCCCAGACGAAAGATTGGCATCATGAAACATTTGTGGCGATTTCTGTGATCGTGGCTCCTAATCGCTGGTCCTATGTCGTTTAACGAGAGGGGTTCCAAGACGGCCATTGCCACAGTCTTGCGACTAAAGATAGCCTACGATAATTTTCTGACAGTGTCAGAAATTCAGCATGATCACCGCACAGTGTGTTTGCTGCTACGGCCTTCGTCCAACCAATAAAAATGTAAGCATTCATCTCATGAATGCTTACCTCAAGCTCTTTTCCCGTTCCTCTTTCGCCACTTCCTCTTTTTTCAGCACATAAAAACTACAACTGCCAAAGTGTGATTCATCATGGTCTTTTTGTTTACCACTAGCGCATGCTGATGAAGTTTTATTCGTCTATAGAAACGTGCATCGTAGCCTACGAGTCAATAGGTGTCACTCAAGTTTAATAGATCCAGTGTGTTTTGTATTAATCTTATAGAATTGCTAAAATCATGCAGTGTATCCCGGGGTTTATACCAGAGCCGTATTATGTTTGTGACCACCAGGGGGCAGTATCATAACATCTTTAGGTTTCGGGCTATTTTGTTCCATTGATGGAGCAATATGACTGTATTTCTTCATAACCAGAAATGAATTCCGATTGACCATTTAGCACAAGCTAAACGTCATTTATTTTTATGTTTTACTTTATATGCAGTTATACTCTCTCACTCTAATCAAATAATATGCATATGTGTGTTTTGTTATAGATGATGTATCGATCTCTGGCTTTAAGGATGCTCTAAATGAAGGGGCTAATGTGAGTCTCGCTCAGGAGGCAGATGAGGCCCAGTCACCTGACGCCATCAGCGCTGCCTCGCAGAGCATAGACGAACCCACAAAAGACCTTGTAATTTCCTCTCTCCTCTTTTCCCAAGTTCACTTTTTTTGTTATCCTCAATGAAAATAACGAGATTGTAAGTACATTTTCTGATTGATGATGCATCCAGAGCCATGTATATAATACCTGTATTGCATGTGTTTGCAGGTGTCGGTACTGGTTTTGAAGGTTCACTCGGTCTGCTGTTCCCTGGATCTGAAGGGTGACGACACAGCAGTAGCTCTCGAGGTGGGGCGGATCCAACCCAATCAGCTCGGCAACATCAGTTTGCGGGAGTATCTTAGCAACCGCAGCCTGGGTAAGACCGATTGACACGTCTGTTTGTTTGTGTGTGCATGTGTGTCAATGTTGCACCTGATAAACACTTGCTGTTTGCGTTTCTTCAGGTTTAGTGTCTTCAGCATCAGTCGCTCAGAGTGGTGAAGGTACTTTAAGTGTGTATCTTCATATGTTTACATAGTGTGTGTGTTTATGCGCACGACACGCTTGTAAGTGTAGATGCTATCTGTGAGTTTGCACGAGTTGTGTGTGTTGTGTGATCACTCTCCCAGCACTTTTTGTGTTTGGTTTGAACACATACATTACAGTTTGGGGTCGGTTAGGTTTTTTAATGTCTTTGACAGAAGTCACTTATACTCACCAAGGCTGCATTTATTTGATGAAAAATGCAGGAAAACAGTCATGCTGTCAAATGTTATGACAATTTAAAACTGCTTTTTACTATTTTAATATAGTTTAAAATGCAATTTATTCCTGTGATGCAAAGCTGAATTTTCAGCATCAGTCTTCAATGTCACATGATCTTTCAGAAATCATTCTAATATGCTGATTTGGTGCCCAAGAAACATTTATTATTATTGTCATTTTTTATTCTTAATATTTTTGTGGAATCCGTGAAGCTTTTTTTCACGATTCTTTGATGAAAAGAAAGTTCAGAAGAACAGTTTTTTTTTAAAGTCTGAAATAGTAAAAAAAGATTTCTGTCATTTTTTTTATAAATTTAATGCATCCTTGCTGAATAAAAGTATAATTAAAAAAAAAAAAAAAGACTGACCTGACCCCAAATTTTTGACTGGTAGTGTACTGATTGTACATATTTTCATAAACGGCTAGTTGGTTGATTAAATAATTGGTCTAAAGGAAACCTTATTGTAGAATGCAAAAACAGGTATTTGTTAATGGAGAAAGATGCTAATAGGATAAGTATCTGTCATAGAAAATATCATAGTCCTCATAGAAATTACCCTTAATGATTATTTGTAATAAAACAATATTAGTACTAACATTTGATTTAGTCCAACAGTAATTCTCTTTTACTTTATTGCTGTGAGCACTGGATTTAGCTTATAGTGATGGTGCTAAATTGAAGCTTCTTTAATATTAATATCGAATATTTAGCTTTAGTGCTTCTAGTAACAGTGCTTTAAAGGGCTGTTTTAGAGATGCAGTATGTTTACACAACAACGATGTACTAAAAACTGAAAAGTTTTTCCTTTTGTGCTTTTCGTGTACAGATGAAAACGTTGTCAAAACGATCCCCGTTCCCACAGATCTGCGAAAACGACTAAAATGCTCTATTATTCTGCCAGGCCAGTAGTTGGTCAGTAGTAGATGTCACTTTGTAAACGAAACATATCACGCCTATTGACTGAACATGTAATACGCATGATGTCAATGTTTTCACAAATTCACAGACTATATCGGTATCGCTTTCAAAAACTTACACTTTGAATCCCGTTTTCAACAATTTGCGTTTCCAGTCCCCCAAATCACTGTTATCGTCTAAATGAAAGGCCAAAATGCATTAAAATAAATGTTTTTCCGTTTTTAGTTGAAAACAGTGTTATGTAAATGGCCCCTCAGTCAGTGGACAAACACTCTTAAATAAATAGACTTTTTTGCAGTAGTATAGTAAGTTTGTGTTGTGTGAATTCTAATGGAGCATTTTTCTCGCCCACTGGACCCAGGTCTTCTCTTTAATCCCCCCCCCCCCCCTCTCTCTCTCTCTCTCGCACGCTCTCCTCTTTAGCTGCTCTGGTTTTGTGTTGTCGTTTCTCTGCTGTCACAGACCACTAGGTTCTGCAGTCCGAGAACTGCTGGTTCAGGAGACTTTGTACACACACAAACACACACATACTCTCTCTCTCTCTCTCTCTCTCTCTCTCTCTCTCTCTCTCTCTCTCTCTCTCTCTCTCTCTCTCTCTCTCTCATCTTATCTAGGCTGTTTCAGAGCACTGCCTCGTTCCTCTCCAAGCATTAATCTTTAGGCTTTTCCATGCTCAGTTTCTCTGGACTGATTCTCCTGGCCTCTGTTTTTTCAGTCTTTTTCTCTGTATCTTTCTCTCACCTTCTCCCATGTTCTCTATTTTCTGTTATTTTCACTCATTCGCTTTCCTCTTGCAGCATTTTTGCTGTGCTTCAGTATCTCGGGATGGAAAGTGCTGCGTTTGCTTGTTTTATTCACAACTGTTGAAAGATTAATTCAAATGTTCAGCTAGGAAGGACAGGAAATGATCACTTCTATCTCATGTAATGATGGTCTGAGCCTTTCTTCCTGCACTATTTCCACAGAGGACATTGAAGAAATTAACGTTTGATATTACAAAAATGCAACTCTCATTTGTCCTAGAGAAAAAAAAAAAAACATGCACATGCACAAAAGCCAACCCATTTTTTTTACAATACTTAAAGGGTTAGTTCGCCCAAAAATACAATTTCTTCCATTAATGACTCACCCCAATGTTGTTCCACACCCGTTAGACCTCCGTTCATCCTCGGAACACAGTTTAAGATATTTTAGATTTAATCCGAGGGCTTTCAGTCCTTTGAATGTAAGTGTATGCACACTTTGCTGTCCACATCCAGAAAGGTAATGAAAACATCATCAAAGTAGTCCATATGTGACATAATTTGGTTAGTTAGACTCTTTTGAAGCGTCGACAATACATTTTGGTCCAAAAATAACAAAAACTAAGACTTTATTAAGCATTGTCTTCTCTTATGGTTTTGTTTGAATCCGCGTTCACGGCGCCACAGTGACGTCAGTGACGTCAGTCACAGTCTTACGTCGTCGTGTTCTTTTTTGGCGATTAGGGCATCCGGGACATGCACACTTACGCACCATTTTAAAAAAAAATATAGCAAAACAAACAATGTAGAACAGCTTGTTTACAGCGTGCGTCTCCCTCAGACTACAAACGAAGCTCTGTCGCACCAGATAACACGTCACAGCGTCTTACGTCAGCAGCGTCACTGTGGCGTAGTGAATGCGGATTCAAACAAAACCGGAAGAGAAGACAATGCTTAATAAAGTCTTAGTTTTTGTTATTTTTGGACCAAAATGTATTGTCGACGCTTCAAAAGAGTCTAACTAACCAAATTATGTCACATATGGACTACTTTGATAATGTTTTCATTACCTTTCTGGACGTGGACAGCAAAGTGTGCATACACTTACATTCAAAGGACTGAAAGCCCTCGGACTAAATCTAAAATATCTTAAACTGTGTTCCGAGGATGAACGGAGGTCTAACGGGTGTGGAACAACATTGGGGTGAGTCATTAATGGAAGAAATTTCATTTTTGGGTGAACTAACCCTTTAAATTAGATCTTACAAGCTCGCAATATTTGGTTGTTTATCATTAATTAAAGAGATAAAAATATGTTATAGTTTACATTCTATTATAGTTATTTGAATTATTAAAAGAATAAATACAAATATAATTCAAAAAACATTTACAATATGCAAATTCATAGGTTGAAATTCTATAATAATTCTTTAAAAAATATTTTAATGTTCATCAAGTCAAATTCCTTATTCAGAAAAATATTATAAATATGTTTTAAATATAGAATGGTATCCCATATTTTTTAATGCATGTATTTTTGTGATTTTGGGACTTACAAAGGGACATAATACTATGGTAATACCATGTTTTTGTACATGTACCATAGTGTGCCTTCAAGTACTTTGTTGTACCGCATATCACAGTATATAAATGTGGTACAATTGCCAATTTATTATGCTAGTAACATCTGCTTTAATTATCATACCACCACAATATTATTTTGGTAAATGACTTATTCCTGTTATGTCTTATTTAACACTTCTGCTGAATAAGCATCAGCGCTATTTCTCCCTATTCTGGGCAGAGGAGGTGAGATTGTTAATGCAGTCTTAGTTTCAGAGCTGACGGTTCTCGAAAAGGAGGTACACGAATTCAATATAGATCAGACAGAAACCGTGGACTCCTCTGCCACGAGACCCTCTGGGACCGCTGAACTGCACAGCTCCGATATCATTTGATGTCTCCTTTCTGCCCTCTGCTGTAGGAAATTTCCATGAATTTCAATGAGATTTCTATTCATTACCACAGGCATTGTTGCGCTGACATTTTGGATTCAATGCATAATTTAAATGCAGCGTTTCAATGTTTTGGATTTGTCTATTTTTAGACCAGTGGTTGTCTCCCGTGTCCTGCTTTCCCGTCTGGTTTCACAGCGTGTGCAGCGGGCCCTTGACTTCCACTCATTAGTGATCCCTTGGTTTCCTGCATGACTGTGTACACACTCATGTGTTCTTGTAGTTCCAAGGCTTATTGCATTGCATGGAGAAACCAAAGTAGATGGTGTTGTCAATATGTGGATCTTCATTATTGCGTGCATTTTTTGTAATGGCATCTATGCTGAGGTATTAAGGGTAGTTCACTCTGACAGTGATTTGTCGCGACAAAGAGACCTGGAATCATTAGTTTTTAATGAGGGCAATAGGAACTGTAGTTGAGAAAAGTTTAACCTTATGCAAATGTGAAGTGACACGTCAGGCTATTCAGCTGCAGGAACACTTACTATCGACCTAAAATCTCTTGCTGCCTTCAAGTGCACCTGGACTTTCATTGGACTTTCATTATTATGGCTTATTACAACACTCTCTGAAATGCTTGTTTCCGATTGGTCAGTCGCAACATTCCGAGGTCTGTTATTCCCTAATAATGACCATTGTCAATAGCAATGCTGTACTGTATAACAGTCCGTTCATCTGTATCTGAAGCCAGAGCTTCTTTTGTGTGTCATGCGTATCACACTACGGACTCGCTCTAGCTTGTTTCATACAAAAGGAGCTGGTTCAATCTTGCGTCTCTGTTATAGTTATCGATTATATTGATAAGAGTCCTGTAATATCATTGTAGCATTCATCTTCCTGCTAGGATGATTGTTGTGTACGTTTTGATGGATTAATACATTTTAATTTAATAAATGGATATGAATAAGATTTTATAACCGTTGTATCTCAAAAATCTATATTTCACGTCCCTGTAATTATTTGATATGTTGAAAAAACATATAATAAATTTGTATGACTGTATATTATTATCCCTTAAATGGTCATTTTGTTTAAACTTCGTTCTTTCGTTTAGCCTCAAAGCACGTTTTTCTTCGCAGAAGCTTTGTTAATTGAGCTAATAAAATATGTCAACTCAAATCAATTATTTATTTGTCATCCAAGTAGGAGTGTAATAAGTGGGAAAACATTATCACTTACAAGTCACTCATTCAAGTTTGAAACAACACGGAAGTAGCCTAAACAACACAAAATAATTTTGAATAATAAACCCAAAAAACTACATCTGAATTCAAAATGATGAAAATTATTAATTTCTATCAGTTGTTTATACACCCTGAAACTTGAGTGACTAATTATACATATTTTGTGTATATGCTGTTTTGTACGTTGCTGCTTTAAAGGTGCACTGTGTAAATTTTAACGGAATCTAGCGGTGAGGTTGCGAATTGACACAGGACTAAGATGTCGTTGTCTGAGACCGCAGAGAGTAGCTAGCGCTCTGTAGAAAAGTTTGTTCGTTTAGGGCTACTGTAGAAACATGATGGCGCAAAATGGCGACTTCACTGTAAGGGGACCCGTGGTGTATGCAGATAGAAATGGCTCATTCTAATATAATAAAACATAACGGTTCATTATGTAAGGTCTTTTTACACCACTGAAAACATAGTTTTTACATTGCATTTCTGTCAATAGACTCGCATAAAGGCACAATATGTAAGATTTTTGATTTCGAATATATACAAATCACTAGAACACACCTTGCGACAGGTCATATTCGCTCTACCCTTGATTTACCTAGAAACCATAGAAACGCCAAAGACGCTAGTATGTATTTTATTAGACAGGCGAGCAACTGTTTGGATTTACATTTATCAACAGAAAACGAATCATTGTTATACAGCGCAACACGGTTAGTCTTATTGTTTGAATCGCTTGTTTTCTTGATTCACCACGAGTAATGTTTTTACCATGACTCAGAGACAACACTATTTTGTCAAGTGGCTAACGTAGCATACCGTAAATCCTCTAATATTGGCCTGTATTCCATTAGCGGCCGGGTCTCCAACATTGGCCGGTCTCGCTGTCACCGAAGGTAAATAAAGGCCGGTCTCTAATAGCGGCCGGGGCTATTATTAGAACCAACGTTTTTCTGGGCAGGCCTCAACATTATGCTTGTGATAGTAACATGCAAGTACCACAGGGTACTGGTCATGTCAATCACCTCGCTCTTGACTCGCACGTGAGACTTCAGTCACCGGGTCTGGTAGGCTAACGTTTACGGCGCGAGGATGAGAACAGACACGCAGCGGAACATGAGGACGAAGAGGAGCTGTACAATAATTAACTTGTTGTAGAGGCTGGCGCGAGTGATGAGGAGTTTACAGGGAGAGATGAAAAGGAGGAGGAAACTGAGGAGGACGAGGATTAAACAGAATTGGAGGATTTTTTTTTTATAACTTCAAACCAAACGAGACCGGAAGGGTTAAACTTTGGAGCGGTAAGGTGTCTGTTGCCTTTTGTTATGAATCAATAACCTAATTATCACCGTGTATGGTTAAGTGTTTACAATGCACTACCGGTAGCCTATGTTTGCTACGTTTTTGTTACCATATTTCTACACTGGAATTTAGCCTGAATTTCCGGTATTTGTTGTTAATGTTCTGTATGCATACCATAATGTTATGGTAACTGTACGTTTTCAATAAATGAACCTAGTATTTTATAGGTTGAAATAGACGCAAAATCAAATTTTTAGTCATTCTACTGGTAGTTTGATTTGCTCAAATAGAAATTGAGGCCTGCCTCTAATTCTGGCCTCCTTCCAATAAAGGCCTGGACCGCGATGCGCTTGAGTAAAATAAAGGCCCGGGCCTATATTAGAGGATTTACGGTAATCAGAGCAAGCTTTCTCCATCATACAATATATTTTGAAATGAATTGCTTGTCATTTAGAAACAGTCAATATCCTGTTTTTATTAATATGATATTCTAATATTGATCTAGATTACTGCAAAGTGCAACAGATCTCATAGCAGCCACAGAGTGAACGCACAGAGTAACGTTATATAACATAACTTTCAACACACTCAAATGTATTTAGTATGATTGTTTTAACCAAGTAAAACAGCGCTGCATTACCCCACATACGCAACGAACATAGCGGAAGTGGCCGACTGCAGCATAAGCATAATAAAAGCTCTGAGACCAGTGTTTTGCGCAGGTCTCTCTTATTCGCATTCACTCCCACGGCTCTCGGCGCGTCCTATTTCCTGTTTCATACCACTGTAATGTTAATAAAACTTTAATACATTCGCTCGTTTATGAACATGATTTCTGCCCAAGTCCGTCGGATTTCTTTCCATCGGCTGTGGAGGTGAAGAGTCAAGACTACAACTCCCATGGTTCCACGCTCATTCATGGCGTCATAAAGCTACGCCTTTGTTTTGAATAAGCGACCTCTAGCGGTGAAACTTACACACTGTGCCTTTAAATTTATTGAAATACAGCAGGGGTGTCCAATCCTGATCCTGGAGGGCCACTGTCCTGCAAAGTTTAGCTCCAACCCCAATCAAGCACAGCTAATCAAGGTCTTATTAGGCATACTAGAAACTTCCAGACAGGTGTTGAGGCAAGTAAGAGCTAAACTCTGCAGGACAGTGGCCCTCCAGGACCGATTTTGGACACCCCTGAAATACAGCATGTAAAATTTGTAATTACATTAGTAAGTAATGTGCAAAAATGTTCATTGTTATTAACTACAGGCTTGCATCCTGCTCACTGATCTGTGTATATGGATTACTGGTATAATATAAGATATCATCAATATTATAGATCAGTTTTCCACCATTACTCGGCAGCCTGTATAAGCTAGTTTCTCACTTGTAAATATGACTTCGCTCGGTCAATCATGTGCTTGGAAATCACTATTGTGATATTTCCAACCTCACTTGAAGGCCGCATTTGTCAGTGTGAACGAAGCATTTCATGGCTCAAAACTGAGAACCTTTAAACCAACAAAACATTTTTTTTTAAATCCAAGTCTGGCAAAGATGACATCAGCACATTACTCACATTACATTTATAATTTAATTTCTTTCTCGCAGGCTCTGGGTCAGGGTCCGACCCCACCACGGTGTTATTAAATCCAGAGGTGCAGGTGAGGCTGGAAAGCGGCCCGGGGGCTGCGGTTCACTCTCCTCTCGCCGAACAGAACGGCTTCCTGCAGTGCCGCCTACAGGCCTTCAGTGCCGACTTCCTCATGACATCACTGCGAAACCTTGCCCTCTTCCTGGGGGATGACTCTGCCTCCCAGGTTCTGCCTATGGAGATCACCATCAAAGATACACACGTGAACCTCAAGGTACGTTAAGACACAGAACACTCAAGATGTCATATTTCACAACACGATTATTATGGCCAAACGAATTAAAGGTAACAATATTATCGCAATGTCTATAGAAATTAAAATAACGGTATCAGTCAAATTCAACTTTCACTTTATTTATTTTGTGTTTTCTCTATTTTTGGTCAGTGAAATGTACTCAAAAGTGTAGGTCTTGCTTTTGTCTGCCTTGTCTAGTGGCGCTAGATGATTTACAATATTATTCTACGTGAAGTATTAGTTTTATTGTACCGATATTTTGTGACGTACTTACTTACTTTAAATCCCTCCATACATTGTTATTGTACACAACCCATCTGTTCCAAAACCTAGTCAGCTGCAATCCCAGAATGCATCTAACTTCAGTGAAAAAAAAAATGTAGCAAAGACAGCTCAGGTTTTCAAACAGAACCAGTATGCATGTACTAATATATGTGTTTAAATCAGGATGATGGTCCCCGTGACAAAGCATCAGAGCCCGAGGCCACGCCCATCGCCGTGCATATTCATAATCTGCTTATCCATCGCCAAGACGACGGCTCATTCAGCATTGGAGGAGGTTATTCATGTCCCTTAATTCCTGTTTATCTCTTCCTGCTTCCTTCTTCACTCCTGAACTATAATTGCTCCTTGTAGCATAATTTCCCCCCCTTTAAATCCCTCTGGCACATGCATGCACTCTCTCTTTTACTTTAAAGTTTGCCTCCATTTTGAACTATTTTGAAATAGGATCAAAGCTCAGGAATGCACGTTCTAAATGCATCCCTCCCCTCTCTCCCCTCGGACAGCTGAGCGTGCTCCGGACCCAAAGCTTCAGAAGGCGGGGCCTGTGAATGACAGCAGGCTCAGCTCTGTCCCTGAAGTTCCTGTAGGTGTGGCCAGTGAGCCGAAAGCCACTCAGACTGCACCTCTGTCACACACAAGCCCCACCCCCTCAAGTAGAGAACAGGTACAATTTGCGATATGTAAATGATTGAACAGTTTTGCATGATGTAATGCATCACAGGGTACGTCCACATAAAGCTGGACTTGTAAAATTGCAGTTTTATGTGAACGTTGATATACAAATGTATGTCTGTAAGCCTTTTACCATGTCTTGATTGCCTCTTTTAACCCTCTAAAGCCTGTAATATAAAATCATAGTCAGAAAAAAATATATATATATTTTTTAATGGAACAGTTTATTGAACCTTTAGACAGTTTTTTTTTTAGTATCATATTTGATACATCAGGCTTTTATGGTTCATATAGAGGAGAATATGAAGCTCATACTCAAGAAGGAGAAAAGAATAACACTCTGACTTTAATTCACAGGCCCAAACTGAGCAAAATATGCAATTTAGTGCAGTTGCTAATATTTACATGACCAAAAAGTAGGATGAAATTATGGTAGCTTGTAATGGAAGTCAATGAGATCTTTATAACAGTGAAACAGACTACTTGCATAAAATGCATATACAGTTTCTGCCAATCTCATGTTAAACTTGAGTACCTATACAGTAGTATTGCATCCTTCATATCTCCAAATCTCTTTCGTTTTTATTATATTTATCAAATCAAATCAAAATCAAATCAAATCACTTTATTTGTCACTCTACATATGCACAAGTGCAACAGTAGGTGAAATTCTTAGGTGCAGTTCCGAGCAACATGGTAGTCATGACATGACATGTACAACATTTAAAGCAGCATCAGATTACACTGATGCGCCCACAATTACTCACAGCACAGTAAACTCTACAATAAACAATAAATAATTTACACAATGTGAGTGTAGTTCTCACAGCTTTAAACAATATACACATACTTACAATATACATATACTTTAAACAATATACACTAAACATACACTAAACAATATACATTACGCTATAATAGTAATAATAATATACAATGTACAGTATAAAATATTATTCACAGATTGAAAAATTGAAATCCAAAGTGCAATAGATGCTGTATGATAAATAAATGTGTATATAATGTGTGTTTATCTACAGTGGGTTGTGCTGAGTGATATTCTGTCCAGTGTGTGTTATGATCCTGATGGGTCAAGAGTTAAGGAGTCTGATTGTTTGTGGGAAGAAGCTGTTCTGGAGTCGGCTGGTGCGTGATCTGATGCTGCGGTACCGTCTGCCTGATGGCAGCAGTGAGAGCAGCCCATGGTTCGGGTGGCTAGAGTCTCTGATGATCCTCTGAGCTCTCTTCACACACCGCCTGACATAAATGTCCTGGAGGGAGGGAAGCTCACCTCCGATGATGCAGCTGGCCGTGCGCACTACCCTTTGCAGGGCTTTGCGGCTGCGGGCGGTACTGTTGCCGTACCAGGTGGTGATGCAGCCAGTCAGCAGGCTCTCTATGGTGCAGGTGTAGAACCGTGTGAGGATGTGGCGGCTCATTCCAAACCTCCTCAGCCGTCGCAGGAAGAAAAGGCGCTGATGAGCCTTCTTCACAACGGCCTCGGAGTGGACGGACCATGAGAGTTCCTCTGTGATGTGGACACCGAGGAACTTGAAGCTGCTGACTCTCTCCACCGGTGCTCCATCGATGGTGATGGGGCGGTGTTCTCTCTCATTCCTCCTGAAGTCGACCACCAGCTCCTTGGTCTTGCTGACGTTGAGGGAGAGGTTGTGCTCCTGACACCACCGTGTCAGAGTGTGCACCTCCTCTCTGTAGGCCGTTTCATCATTGTCAGTGATGAGACCTACCACCGTCGTATCGTCAGCAAACTTGATGATGGTGTTGGAGCTGTGGGTTGCCACACAGTCATGTGTGTACAAAGAGTACAGGAGTGGGCTGAGAACACAGCCCTGAGGGGCTCCAGTGTTGAGAGTCAGTGGTGAGGAGATGTTACTGCCCATTCTGACCACCTGGCGTCTGTTTGACAGGAAGTCCAGGATCCAGCTGCATAACAAGCTGTTTAAGCCGAGAGCCCGGAGTTTAATGTCAAGTATGGAGGGCACAATGGTGTTGAATGCTGAGCTGTAGTCTACAAACAGCATTCTCACATATGTGTTCCTCTTTTCCAGGTGGGAGAGAGCAGTGTGAATTGTTGATGAAATGGCATCATCAGTGGAGCGGTTTTTGCGGTATGCAAACTGCAGTGGGTCCAGTGAGGGGGGGAGAACAGAGCAGATGTGGTTTCTGACTAGTTTCTCAAAGCATTTGCTGATGATGGGGGTCAGAGCAACAGGACGCCAGTCGTTTAAGCAGAGTGTTTTTGACTGCTTAGGTACAGGAACAATGGTGGACGTTTTGAAGCATGTGGGGACCACAGACAGGGAGAGGGACAGGTTAAAAATGTCCGTGAAAACTCCAGCCAGTTGGCGCGCGCACGCTCTGATGACGCGGCCGGGAATCCCGTCTGGACCCGCAGCTTTTCGGACGTTCACCCGCCGGAAGGATCGGGTAACATCCGCTTCAGATACGGAGAGTGCACTAACCTCTGTATCTTCAGCCGCGAGCTCTCTCTCCGCGAGGGCGGTGTTTGTTCCCTCAAAGCGAGCATAAAAGGTGTTGAGCTCGTCCGGGAGAGAGGCAGCGGTGTTCACGGTGGAGTTTGTGTTCCCTTTATAGTCTGTGATGGTGTTAATTCCCCTCCACATGCTTCTGGAGTCGGTGGTGTTGAACTGTCCTTCAATCTTGTCCCTGTACTGGCGTTTTGCTGCTTTGATTGTTTTCCGGAGGGCATAACTTGCTTGTTTATGCTCCTCCGCATTACCAGAGTTAAAAGTGAAGGTCCGCGCATTGAGTGCCGCGCGAACATCCCCATTTATCCACGGCTTCTGGTTTGGGTACAGCCGAATTGTTTTGGTCGGAACAACGTCATCTACGCACTTCCTGATGAAACACGTTACGCTATCAGCGTAGACCTCGATGTCGTCATCAGAGGCCGACCGGAACATCTCCCAGTCCGCGTGATCAAAACAGTCCTGTAGCATAGAGTCCGATTGGTCTGACCAGCACTGGATGGTTCTGAGGGCGGGTGCTTCCTGTTTCAGTCTCTGCCTGTAAGCGGGCAAAAGTAGAATGGACGCGTGATCTGATTTGCCGAATGGTGGGCGAGGGAGGGACTTGTAACCCTCCTTGAAGGGGGAGTAGCAGTGGTCTAAAACACGGTTCCCTCGCGTGTTGATGCTAACATGTTGGTGGTATTTGGGTGCGATGCGCTTGAAGTTGGCTTTGTTAAAGTCCCCGGTCACAATAAACGCAGCCTCAGGATGCGCGCTTTCCTGCTCACTCACTGACCTATACAGTTCCTTTAGTGCCCGGTCTGTGTCGGCTTGTGGGGGAATATACACCGCTGTGATGATGACCGCGGTGAATTCCCTCGGTAGCCAGAATGGTCGGCACAGAACCATGAGAAATTCCAGATCAGGAGAGCAGAAAGACTTGATAGAGTGTACGTTCCTCTGATCACACCAGGATCGGTTGATCATAAAACACACACCCCCGCCTTTGCTTTTCCCGGAGAGATCTTTTTCTCTGTCCATCCGATGCACGGAGAACCCCGTGGTTTCGATGGCTGAGTCTGGAATCTCAGCGGACATCCAAGTTTCTGTAAGGCAGATAATGCAGCAGTCCCTCGTGTCTCGTTGGAAAGAGATCCGCGCTCTCAGCTCGCAGAGTTTATTGTCCAGAGACTGAACATTTGCCAGTAAAATACTGGGAAGCGGGGGTCGGTTTGCGCGGCGTCTTAATCTGACGAGTACGCCAGCTCTACAGCCCCTTCTCCGGCCGCGTCTCCGCGGCCGGGCCACCCAGACAAAGGGTTCCGCTGCTGTGTTTGTAAACGGCGTGTCGTCGTTGATGAATTTAAAGTTCGGTTTTCGGTGTGCGATTGCCGAACCAATGTCCAAAAGTGTCTGTCTGTCGTACGTAGTAAGGCAGACAACATCCAAGACAAAAAACACAAAAACTATAAACAGAACAAACAAAAAACTACAATGCTTCAGCAGAGCTTGCGACGTTGCGGCCGTCCTCGGCGCCATCTTGACTCATGACTCATGACTCATATTTATAAAAGACATACGCTGTACCGAGTCTTTCCGAAAACAGCCGAACTCGTGGAGGAGTGCAGTGGGCTGTGCTGAGTTGAGCACAGCGCACACACACAATACGTCATGGCATTATCCCTGGATAACTTTCTATTCACTATACGTTCGTGTTGTTGACATTATATGCACTTACTCGCCGATTGCCAGCAAAGCACACATTTGATGCAGTTTCACTCACCGCCTGCGGTTTCAACTCATGACTGGGAACAAACAAACACACTTGCAGAACTCTGTTGCTGCTCCAGGAAAACAAACCGCATCCACTGTTTCCTTAACGTTGGGTTATTTGGGAAGCTTAACAAGGCTACCTTTCCCTCACAACCAGAAACACACTTCTTTTGTGACATAGTTGATTTTGTGGTCTAAAAACAAAATAACAGCGCTGCCGACGGCTCTCGTAACTTGAACGAAGCCTGTGCTCTTGCTCTGGTTGATGTGCGGATGCGCTCATCTGGGAGAAGTGCCTATACAAGGAATTCGGCCCTTTATGACCTCATAGAGGGCCATACTCGAAAAAATCTTTCCGAATTTTGTTCGAATCCTGAAGGAGTGTATTTGGCACAGAAATTTAGCATGAGAATCCAACTCTTTAACACTGTAAATAAGTCAGAATTAGGGCTGGGCGGTGTATCGAGTTTGTACAATATATCGATATATTTTTTTGAAACGATATGGAATGAGGCAATACCGTTTATATCTATATACAGTAGATTGATACGATCGCATCTGAAAAATAGCAGAGTACACAGAGTGAGCTGATGCAGGGAAAGTGCATGATACAACTTGTCCTCAACATGACACATGCTTTATATTAAGGGCTTCAAAATAACTGGTAAGATATAGTTAACACGTATAGTTTAAATCAGCTTGCCCTGTCAGATGCTCTAAGAGATAAATACTTGCAGTGTTTAATGCGTGTGAAATGTGGTGCTTTCCTCAGTACATAACTTACATTTCACAGGTATATTCTGTAAATGTTAGAAAGTCATGCAAATATGTCCATTTTGCTGTCCAGAGAGGACGAGCCTTCTGCATGTGAATCTGTGAAATTCAGGCTTCCGTGATTTGAAACAGACGGAGCGCAATAGAATTGGAACGCAATAATTCTGAGTAAAATACACATATTTCTAAAAGATTTGTTGTTGGACAATAAATGTGCCATATGTGGAATTTTAAACCTACAAGTAAGTATAGTTTTATGAAAGTGACTATTATAATGGGGTAATCAAATGTAGGCTTTTTGCACATAATATATTGCATAGCCTACATTACATTCACTGTATTTGTTTATAGCCTTCAATATCAACATTGTTTTTAGGACATCATTGGGCAGGATGTTAAATAAAATGAATTATTATTAAAATAAATAAAAAATAATTATCCAAATACCATCGTGTACCGCCATTCAACCAAAAAATACTGAGATATGATTTTTTTGGGCCATATCGCTCAGCCCTAGTCAGAATGCATACAATTATTTGCAAAACCCTTTCAAATTAAAAACAGTTGAATAACTAATGGTAAGAGTAAAAAGCTTGTGCTATTCCTGGTTAAGTTTAGCACCTACAGCTCTACAACGTTACCAAAACAGGTTACGCTTTATTTCGATGGTCCGCTTTAGACATTCTACTAACTATAAGTAACTTTGCAACTACATGTCAGCGAACTCTCAGTAGAGTATTAGTAGACTGTTAGGATGGGGGTAGATTTTAGGATTCGGGTTAGTAGAATTATAAATTGACATATAGGTGAAAAGTTACTTATAGTCAGTAGAAGGGCTGTTGCTGGACCATCAAAATAAAGTGTTTACAGATATTAAAGGGATAGTTCACCCAAAAATGAAAATTAGCTCATAATTTACTCAGCCTCAAGTCATCCTAGGTGTATATGACATTCTTCTTTCAGACGAATAAAATCGGAGTTATATTACAAATGTCGAGGCTAATCCAAGCATAAGTATTTGATTCATAGTTGCTCTGTTTTTGAAGTCCATAAAAAGTGCATCTGTCCGTCAAATAACGTGCTCCACGCAGCTCTGGGGTGTTAATAAAGGCCTTCTGAAGCGAATCGACGCGTTTGTGTAAGAAAAATATTAATATTTAAAACTTTATCAAGTAAACTATCGGCCCACCGCCTTACATGGAAAAGTGTTGAATGTTGAAAGTGAAACTCAAGATGCGTACGTGACGTCATGCAGGCGGACCTGGTCGCGTTAGTCTTTCGATCGGCAGGGGAACTTTCAACAATTTTTCCATAAATTGAACAGGGAAGGCGGTCAGCCGAAAGTTTACTTGATAAAGCTTTAAATATGGATATTTTTCTTACACAAACGCATCGATTTGCTTCAGAAGGCCTTTATTAACACCCCAGAGCCGAGTGGAGCACGTTATTCGATGGGCAGATGCACTTTTTATGGACTTCAAAAACAGAGCAACTATGAATCCAATTCTAATGCTTGGATTAGCCTGGACTTTTGTAATATAACTCCGATTTTATTCGTCTGAAAGAAGAATGTTATATACACCTTGGATGACTTGAGGGCGAGTAAATTATGGGCTAATTTTCATTTTTGGGTGAACTATCCCTTTAAGCAGACATATAAATGTAGTAAAATGTCTAAAGTGGACCATCGAAATGAAGCATTACCCTAAAATATACTAAAACTTAAATGTTTATTTCTAACAAGGTGCCAGATCATTGTAGTCTGATCTTAACAACTTATGCAGCACATAAAGTCTCAAAGGCACAGCAGCAAAAACAATTTTTAAAAAAAATTGAATTCTGAGGGTCAAAGAGAGTGTAGAAAATGGACATAGGAACTAAATTATTATTAAGTTGTTGGTGCAAAAGACCCTGACTAATATTTATAAGTGGAAAAATGAAATAAAATGATAAAAACATGACCCATTTAACATCAATTATACAAAAGAAATTATCATTCAAGCAAAGCATCCAGGCTGATCGACAATAAACACTTTGTGCGCCAAGCTAATGATCTTTTCCATCCACACAGCTGCTCACGGAGGAGAATGAATGCTTGAAACTGGAGCTGTCCAAAGCCAAGATGGCGCTAGCGGAAGCCCAGATGGAGAAAGACTCTCTCCAGCATCAAATGAAGAGTCTCAAACTCACCAGCGGGGGCAGCAACAGCTAGTGGCAGTGCATGTGTGTGTGTGCATACAGGACAGACATTGCCACAGGGGGGCAGCAGAGTGCTTGGAGGGGCCCGGCGCCATAAAAACCCCAAATTCTGCAGCCGAGAGGAGAGTGGTATGTGTGCCGCGACGGAGCTCTCACTCGGGAATCAGACTTCATAATCAGTGGCATCTGCTTACTATAGTGTACACACAAAGCTTCAGAATCAGAAAAAACTCTTCGGACAGCCTATGGCGTTTCACATTCTCTCTTGATGTTTTGTTGCTCCCTTCCTGTTTTTATTATTTCTTTCACTTCATTTCTTTGTGTCGACGAGGCCTGCAGATGCACCCCTTCAATTATCATGGGAATGTGTGAAGGGGTGAGAAACACCCTTTATCACTCTTTATATCTCTAACCATTCATACACAGTGTAGGAGCACATTCCGCCCTTGACCTTTAACCCCAGGACAATCTTGCACACTGACTGTCAGGGTGTGTGATGTTGAATGTCATATCTTTGGAGGAATGTCTTAAAAAGTTAATTTGCACTTTTCTGAACTCTTTTGTTTAACAATAACAACAAAAAAACACACAAAAAAAACATTTAGCAACTAATAAATTTGTGTTTATGTAAAGCAATTGTGATATACAAGAATGTTTTTTGTTAATAAGTGCAAAATTTGTACTATTCATTCTTATGTTTAGCTTCTCAAAATATGTTTTTGGAATTATGTTCACGGACACACTACAGGATTTGCATTGCACAACTTGATTTCTCTCACTATATGCACATACATGTTGAAGTTTGCAGATATCAGTTCAGTATTTGTAACTAAACACACAGTGTCATTCCATGTTTGTCTTTTTAGATGAACGTTTGGACTGCCAACTGTGAGATGAATTAGTCATTTACAGGTGTTTAATTTGAACTCGGAATGTATAGCCTTTGCTTTGTCACATTGTTGATCTGATTACCAGCATTTCTGCACAAAGAAAAATCAAAACGGAGATGGATGTTGGAAAACAGCTCAACAGATGCGTTTATGGGAATTTATGTTCGGTTGGCTTTTCTTATTCATGCTTTAAAAGAGAAGGGCCTATATTATGATGAAGTACAATGGCAAAAATGTTCTTTGCTCTCTCCCCTGCCCTTGTTTTTTCTCTTTTAGTTTTCCCTTTCTTCAGCGGCCAGCAAGTGCCTGCACACCTTCTCCAGAGGTTCTGCTTGATTTTTTCTCTCACGTCTTCTTCTCTAAATGAATGTTTTAATGCTCTTCACAACACAAGCTTCCGTCTGGAGAACATTTTTCAGATGTTTGGACTTGAACATTGAGAGCTGGATGACAAACACCTGATTGTAGGAAACTAAATCTTTTCTTCTGTAGTGCTAGGCCTCACCCCTATGACTCTAGCCCGCCCTGATATGTAATAGACACGCCCTTAGAGACGGAGGCCCGCCTCTTTAGCACAAATGAAACACTGATGCTCAATCAAGCAAATATAAGATTATTTCTTGTGTATGTCAGAAGCTGCTGAAGTATATCGAGACATCTGAAATAAAATGCTGAAATTAAAGTTTAAAAACATTTTATTCGTGAGTATTTACTCTGCTCTTTTTTTTGTGTAGTGTTAAATGATGATCAGATGCTGTCACACTTACTCTCAATCATGCTTACCTACTTATTAAAAAAAAAAAAAAAACTTTTTGACCACCATTTTATGTTTTTTTTTTTTTTTTATATATTGAAATATCATAACTTGATTTTACCTTACAACGAAACATCAGGCTTCTCTATTTTTTGTTACAATATTGCATCACAATATTGTACAAACAAACTGGTCTCACAGGAAAACACAACTATGTTATAAGGTGGCGATTTTGAATGAATTCATACAATGTGAGTGCACAAAAATGTATGATTATTAGGAAAATATGTAACCAAAAAGAGTCCACCCAATGCGCATGAGACTGCACTGAAAGAAAATATCTGTCGCTACTTCTGTTGCTTTGTGTGATGTTTTGTATCCTGTAACTTGAAATGGGAGCTAGACTATGTATCATGCTTTTATTTCCACAATGGTTTGACTTCTACGTCGACTTCTGACTTTTTGGAGGATGAATCACTTTTGCTAGGTGCTACTAAAAAAGGTCACTTTTCCCCTGGGGATTCCTTAAAAAGGTCTTTCCGTCCATGTAATCTCAGTTGGTTTGGCTTCAACCTTCATACAACCTCAATCTCATGTGGTACTCAAATGAATTGGAAAGCCAGGCCTGCAAGTGTGTGTGTGCGCTCCCGCTTTATGCATTGCCTATTAAGGCAGATGAATACTTCTCTGTTTGCTGCTCTATGGAGGAGTTTATTCCTGGAGTTAGAAACTAAATAGACACTGAACACCCGCTTGTTTTTGTGTGAGTAATGGAGAGAGCCTTGCACACAACTGCCTCCTAAGATCCGGTTGTTTCTGTTTCTTGCAAAGTCGAAAGCTAGTGATTCTGTCCAACACCCAGT